>NW_006286587.1:3477816-3480263 GCF_000327345.1 Myotis davidii | reverse complement strand
ACCAGAAGGTGAAACCCCAGCCAAGGTGGGTGAGGGCTGGGAACTCAGGCAGGGAGACAGGCCACTGGCTGTGCGTGGGAACCGGACCCCTGGGCCCTGCTTGTGGGCAGTGGTTTCCCAGCCTCCTCTCTGCCTGGTCTTGGCCAGTACCTCCAGTCTCCATTCCTCAGGGTAGACCCACACCTGTGGCTTTATTTGTATTACAGGGTACGCCTATATCCCATCACACAGGCCTCAGGGCTCTACCCAATTAAAAAGAAGTTCCCAGCCCCTTGCAAGGCTGGGAACACCCAGCTTCCCATCTAACCCAGGAGACATGTCCCAGCCACCAGCACGAGTGTGGCTATGTATTCCAATGCAGCTAGGAGGTGGCCATGGTGACCATGGCTGACATCAACGCTGCTTGGTGATTCTGTCCCTTCTCAACTCTTATAGGCATCCCTGGAGCCCCCAGGGTGACACCATGAAGTGCCATATTTTCTTCATTCCACCATATGGTCCTGACAGTAGGAAATTCTGGAGGATGATGCAAAGTTATGGAGAATAGCTTCAAAGAACGTGAACCAACTCCCATTCTAAATCATGTATAAACTATGGTGAAATTGGCCTGCCCCACCCCTTCCCTGGGACAGTAGATCTGGTTCCAGAATGGAGAAGTTTCCACCGGAAAGGGAGCCAAAGCCCATTGCCAAGCCAGGGCACTAGGTAAACAGGGTCTTCCCCACAGACCGCCCTCAGAAGGAACAGAGCTGAGCATTTGGGCTGCTCCATATAGTGTCCCCCGATAGAGGTGCAACTAACCAACAGACATCTAGGTACCTTCCAAGCCCAGGTTGGGCAGAACTGAACTCTGTTTTATTTTACTTTGTGAGCTTTCTATCACTGGAATTCAGTGGCTCTGGGTCTTAATAAAGCCATTGAAGGAGACAACAACATAAATCCCAGAGTATTGGAGTTTCCTGCAAATTTGCCTCCCCCTCTTCCTATATGTTTCACAAGGGCTAAGGAGTACGTTCATTCAAATGAAATTAAACGTGGCAAAATGAGTAGGTCTAACAATGCAGCACTCGAGCAACACTTCAGATATACAATATTTAGTGATGATTTTAACCACATTCTCCCACCAAACTTCTGGGTCCTGCAGCCATCATCACCAGTTTGTCTCTCTTCATTAAGGAGTTCATATGTGTTAGCAGAATAGAGCGCCTCCTCCCAACCCTAAGCTCCGCCATATTTTCCAGAACAAACTTCCAAAGGACAAACTGAATGGCCAACTTGTCCTTGTCAGGATCAAGTATTGATTTCAGGCTGGTGCTGAGCCAGGGCTGGGAATGGTATGTGGTGTCTGCTCTCAGGGAACTTTCAGCTGAGTGATAACAATCACTACAGGGTGGGGCAAAAATAGGTCTACAGTTGTGCATACTCAAAACACAGAGTTTATTCTTGTATTATTATTTAATAATTATTGTATTATCTTCCATATGAAAGCTGTAAGCCTATTTTTGCCCCACCCTGTATACTCACACACCAATACTCAGAGATAAAGGCTCCCATGGAGATGTGTACAAGCAAAGCGATGGGACTGAAGAAGCCACCGTTGAGAGTGGTCACTGAAGGAGAGTCCCTGAGAGAAGGTGAAGTTTATTTTGTCTTTGAAATCTTGCTGAAGCTCACAGGTGGACTAAGGTGGAGTGTAAACCCCCACACTGCAGCCACAGGACATGTGCAACAGTAATGGGTTCAAGAAGGACACAGGATGGGTAAGAAAGGGCCAGAAGGTGAACGGTCTGAGCCACTGAAAGGTTTGAAGCTGGGATGTGACAGGATCAGGTTTGCTTTTGAAAAGGTATCTCTGGCAGCATCATGAAAGACTGATAAGGGAATCAATTAAAATGGAGAGGCCCATTAGAATGCTACTGCAATCAACTAAGTGAGATACTAAGGATTCAAACTAAACTCTAGAAGTGGAGAAGGAGACAATGCAAGGGTTATTTAGGACATAAAGCCAGAACACTTAGTCAACCCTGCATGTTGAGTGAGAAGAGGAAGGTTCCCTTATAGGCTACTGTATTAGATATTGCCTTAGTTTGAGTTGCCCCAATAACAGATCCTGAAATAAGAATTTGAGTATCGGTAGTTTATTTAGGAAATGATAGCAAGACTCATAAGGAGGGTCAGAACAGGTGAGAGAAGGAGTGAGGAAAGGGTATATTAATGAGTAGTAAGTACACTGATATAAGCACTAAGGCTCAATCCTACTGGGTACCCTCTCAGACACTATGTAGAATACAGCTCAGAATTGACGCAGGAGGTGAGGAAGCCTGGGTTTGTATCCACCAACTCTCATCCCTCAATAGTTGAGGGTCAATCCTAAGGGTGCTCATTCCCCAGAACTTGTGCCCTGCCCTAAGCTAGGATCAGCAAGCCCTAAGGCCAAAGAAAGCATG
>NW_006286587.1:3453550-3476968 GCF_000327345.1 Myotis davidii | reverse complement strand
TTGAACACCAGAGCATCAGAAAGCCTTCTGTCGCTAATTATTTGAGACATCGCCAGTTTTGCTTTTATAACATCCTGAGCTGCTTATCAAAGAGGTCATAACATGAGAAAGTATTCGTGCCATCTTTAATAAAGAAGCAATCTGACTGGACAGGGAGAGAAGGAAAAACACTGTTGTAATAGAGCAACAATCAAATTATGTCTATAATGGGCTTTAAATCTTTAGAAGAAAAGATCTACAGTTTAGCAGTACAAAGCAGCATTATTCATGCTGTTATTAAAAACTGCCCTCTAATCCTTCACACATATGTAATACATCTTGTCCAAGGATCTCAAAGTCCATTATAAATAAACAAGAGGCTATACTTTATAAAATCCGGCCAAGGCCACAAAAGGGATGGAACTCTCTGCTCATGAATAAGCCGACACTTTTAGAACGACTCACCAGCCAATGACATAAAGTCTCTTGGTCTCACCAAAGTTGGGAGAAATAACTGATTCTTGGTTTACAAAAGGCACTCAATAAACACTTGTAGATACAAAGATTAATAAAAGATCCACTGCAGGAACTTTGTGAAGGTTAGTTAATTCCTGGGAGTTTTTTAACAAATATATTTTATATATAAACTAGAGGCCCAGTCCACGAAATTCATGCACAGGTGGGGTCCCTAGTGGCTGCTAGCTGCCGGCTGGGACCTCCCTTTTCCCAGCAGCTGCCTGCTGCCTGTCTGGGCCTTTCTTCCCACAGTTGGCTGGCTGGCCCCTCCCCCTGGTAGAACTCCCAGTTGAACTCCCGGTCAAGGGGACAATTTGCATATTAGGCTTTTATTATATAGGATGTTACCATGAAATATATAAACCCTTATAAATTCACCATTATCCAGGGAGCCTGGTAATCTCAGTCTCAAAGCAGAGAAATTTTAGTTAATTACCTCCCTGCTGCCTACAACTTCATTACTGTCTTTCCACATCTCTGCTGAATTTCTCTCTCAGGTAACGGCAAGTCTAAGACCCAGTGAAGAAGGAGGAGAGCAAAACTAATGCCAGATACAGAAAGGCCACGTGTTTAAGAAGCATAAACAATTAGCTGGTAAGGATAGCCGCTTTATTCACTTAGCGAATGTTCACAAACTGTCATGAAATCAAGAAATGATTCAGTGTCCAATATATGCCAGGCCTTGTGTTTGACACTGACTTAGAGAAATGCAAGAGACTATAATACAGCAAAGATATAGAGTAGGGAGATAAAAGGTAACATTTAAACCAGTCAGTGTGATCCAGAGTGATTGTCAATGGGATCTGTAGACCTAGAGCAGGGCTTTCCAACCTTGGCATTATCAACATTTTGAGCCAAATAATTCTTTGTTTTGAGGAGCTGTGCTCTGTAGCGTGTTTAGCAGCATCCATGACCTCTACCCACCAGATGCCAATCACACTCCTCTCCCTGCGACCCCACCCCAGTCATGACAATCAAAACTGTCTCCAACATGGTCAAGTGGCCCCCAGAAGACAAAACTATGCCCAGTTAACAACCACTACCTTAGAGATCTCAGAAAAGAATTAACTTTCTTCCCCTTACATACTGATATTAACTGGATGCTTCTGAGTAAAATACTTAATTCTATCTTCAGCCATCACATCTCTAGGTATTTTTAATTGTGTGGTATCCAAATCATCAGTGTCCACAGGCCACTTGAATAATGAACCATCCTATTTCAACACAGCATCTGTCTCTATTTCTGTATTATAAACCCAGGCTCTAAAAGAAGCATTTATATTGAAAAAAAATCTAAACAAAACATTTACTTATATTGTAAGGGACTGCATATACAATGATGATGAATCTCCATGATGTCATATGTCAAAGAATGACTCAGAAACATGTAGTTAATTATATGCATGCCAAATAATTCACTTGTTTGTAAAGGAGATGGCCATTAAACAGTTGTCAGTTAATAAAGGAACATAGGATTTATTTTTTTTTAAAACAGTGGTGGGAAAGAAGGAAAGGGGAAAAACAATGAGAACAGTGAGCCTTATTTTGCATTTTAGAGGTAAATTAATTAGCTGGCAGCTAGCAAAGAGGTCTGTCTGGGCCTTCTGCCTTTGAACAGGCTATGAAAGGTATCAAACAAAGCAATTTCAGTTGATGATGGATTCTCCAAGAAACCTTAAGGGTTTGGCTATGGAGTATGTGTGAGGCTGCTGGTGACACATCTGCTGGATCCTTCATCAGCATCTTGTGGTCGTCAGGTAGGGTCCGTGCCATTTCTAGTTATTCAGAATAACTCCGGCTAATTTTAATTAAACAGCCTTATTTTTAGCTCTATAACTTTAGGGAAAAAAAGTGCTTTATAAAACAAGCTTCAAATTTCCAAAAGCTAGAAGTCTTAGGACTGGGGATTTTTTTTTTTCAAATGTGGGATTTTCTGCCCTTCTAAGTAACAGCTGACTTTTCACCCATTCATCAAACTGCAGCATCAACAAAGCTCAAGCTCATCTGCTCTTCCCTCCTGAATTAGAGAAGATTCTAGGCACCTAATGTGTCACCAAAAACTGACAGGAAAGAGCTCCTTGAAGTGCGACCACCTTGCTTGATGTTTCCAGAATGGCTACTCTTCCTTTCTTGCTTCATGTTGAATAACTTTAGTAAGATCACCCATTATTTGACATCCATATTTATCCCTGACTGCAGCTCTGGCACAAAAGGATCAGTCAGTTAATGGCAAATAGTGTTGGAGGTTTTATTATTATAGGTATCATTTACTGGATACTTACTATGTTCTAGGTCAGCCGTGGGCAAACTACGGCCCGCGGGTTTGAAATGAATAAAACTAAAAAAAAAAAAGACCGTACCCTTTTATGTAATGATGTTTACTTTGAATTTATATTAGTTCACACAAACACTCCATCCATGCTTTTGTTCCGGCCCTCCGGTCCAGTTTAAGAACCCATTGTGGCCCTCGAGTCCAAAAGTTTATCCACCCCTGTTCTAGGCATTGGACCAAGTTCTATGCATATTTTTATTCCATTTACTCTTCACATCAACCTTAAATTACTATAAGAACTATTATATACCCATTTAACAGAAGAATTCAAGAAAGAGAGATTCCTATTGCTGCAAGCTCATCTAATTATTTTTAACTTTTCAGTAATCCCAATTTATCTACTTATTTATTTATTTTGGAAAACTTTCCCTTTTCTTGCCTGAAGGACCTCTCTTCCCCACCCTTCCCCATCCCCATCCTGAGGCCTTTAGTCATGACTTCTCCTTATATGTATTTCAAATATTTTATTTTCCTATTGCATGCTGCCCAAATTCAATGTAATTGCATTTTTTGAGTGTTCATTTGTTCTAAGCTGTGGCTCTATTTTTAAGATACTACCTGCCAGACACTTGAGATCATTCAAAGACATGACTAAGATATGATTTGACTAAGATAATGATTTTGCCCTTTGTCATCCTCCCAAAAAGAAACAAAGAATTGCCCGACACAAAATGA
This sequence comes from Myotis davidii, assembly GCF_000327345.1. Lineage (NCBI taxonomy): Eukaryota > Metazoa > Chordata > Mammalia > Chiroptera > Vespertilionidae > Myotis > Myotis davidii. The sequence goes on along the minus strand of NW_006286587.1, from coordinate 3,473,466 downwards.
GATGTGAGCAACAGACTGAGTGACCCAAAAAGAGAGAGCAGACTACTATGCCTGGAGACATGAAGGAAATGGCATTTAGACTGAATTTTGAGGGGTTTTGAGGAGGAATTAGTCAGCAAAGGGAAAGATGAAAATGTATTCTGGTCAAAGGAAACAGTCCCATAGAAAAGTTGCACACTTTACACTATATACCCATTTATGTTTGCAATAAATATTTTCACAGATAGCACATGACAAATACAGCAATAAGGGATCCAATGGTGAACAAGAGAGGCAACATTGGGGTTCTCAGGTACCTAATATTCTGGTGAAGGAAGTAGGGCAGCTGATTTCCAAAGATGGCCAGCATTGATTCCTTTCCCTCCTGTGTGCACATCCGTTTCTCCTTCCTCCCATCAGGAGGTAGAGCTTATGTCCCCTCCCCTAAAATTTGGGCTGAGCCTGTGGCTGTTCTGACCAACCAAATGTGAATAAAGAGACTCTGGGACATCCAAGCTCAGACATTAAAAAGGTCTAGAAGTTTCCACTTTGTTCTTTTTGTAGCCCTGAGCTGTCACATAAGGAGTGCAGACTCCCCTTCTGAAAAGAGAGGCAGCATTGAGGAGTACCAAGGCAGCATATATCCAACGCCACACTGGCGCCTAATTACAGCTGCATTAGAGCACCTATTCTGATTATTCTACTACTGCAAAACAGACCACTCTAACGTTTAGTGGCTCAAAACAATAACATTTCTTTTACTCATACCTCTTCAATTTGGGCAGAGCTTGTCCTCTCCACATGATGCTCCACATGACCAAGGGCGAGAGGATTCACATCCAAGCTGGCTCAATTAGATGGCTGGGAAGTTAGTGCTACGGAGCAGTAGAGTCTCAGCCAGGACTGAGACTTCACATGGCCTGGGCTACTTTCAGGAATAGTAGCTGGGCTCCAGGTGCCAGTATCACAGGAGAGAGCCATGGGAAGCTGGGTTAACTTTTAGGAACTAGCTTTGGTCTTATAACATCGCTTCTGCTATGCTCTATTAGTTGAGCAATTAACAATGGTACACCTACCTTAAGAGGAGGGGACATAGATGCCACCATTTGATTAGAGTGTGGCCAGATTCTGGAATGCATATAGAATGGGAAATGTTGTAGACATTTTATCTACAGAGCCCAAGCAAGACCAGTAGAAGAACTGAACAACTAAGGCCCAGCCAACTCTTAGAATCATAAGATATGATAAAATGCATGTTGTGTTAAGCCACTGGGTTTGGGGTGGTATGTAAACAGAGCAAACAGACCACTAGATAGCTAAATACATTTCAAAATTATGCATACATACATGTATGGGCAGGAAAGTTCATATTCTGAAAATTACATTTCAATACACATTTATCGGATGGGAAAGGCAGGGATCTAAGCCTACCCTAAGTTGGACACCAAAGGTGGCCTTTCTTGGCATTTTTTTTCTGCAGTTTAAAATTACAATGAGAATGGATTAATAGATCATTTCAACAAGATTTTTTAAATGTCAGCAGATCGGATTAGTTCAATGTAAAAGAGCATAGAAAAATTCAACCTGAAATAGAACATGCAGAGAAGTTTATATAATTAAAATAACTTCTTCCCCAAAGAATCTCCAAGTCCCGAGTTAGCGAAGTTGGGAGTAGGAACAGGTAATGGAGCAATACTGCAGAAGCTTAAATAAAGGCCAGCCCTGTGGATTGGTCAGGCCATCAAGGAGGTTGCTTTCAAGGCCGTTGTGTAAAGCAAAAATTCCCTGGGGTCAGTATTGCCTTGAAAATATCTTCAGTCACTAGGGAGATTACAGATAGACTGTCTCTTGATAAGACTGACAGTTTTTCCTCCCACATTAGAACAGATCATAATTTTTCAGTTGAGCACCACATCAAGTTTGTGACTTGCATTAGGAGTGTACATTGTACAGAAAATAATATATACCTTTAAATGTTAGAGTCACACTCAACCTGATGAGACGCTCAACCTCAGTGGCACGTGGAAACTGAAATGTATTGAAGGAACAACAGAATCACAATTCCTGCCTTGCCCTTCACCAGTGAGTAGGTTGGACAGTTCATATCTATTATACCTTTAGGGCTGTGCTCACTGGCATCCTTGACCCTCAACCCTCTCTAGATATAGCTGACTCTTGAACGTGGATTTGAACTGGGAAGTTCATTTATAGTCTGTTTTTTCAATCAATTACAGTCAGCCCTTCCTATTCAGGGGTTTCATATTCACAGATTCTAACCAATCAAGGATAGAAAATACTATTTTCTCATTCCCAACTGCAGTTTCCCAACCTGCAATCAAAAATACTGTTTTCCACCTGCAGTTGGTTGAGTCAGAAAATGCCAATGGCCAATTGTAGAGCCAAAAGTGACACAGGGATTCTCAACTGTGCAGGGGTCAGCGCCCCAACCCCAATGTTGTTTGAGGACCCACTGTAGTTGATATCAAAAACACAAAATGTACGTATGTCCTGGCTCCTGTGTGCAGAGCTGCTGGTTATTGTGCTTGCCTCCAGAGCAGTCACAGTTCTGTCTTCTAAACAAAGGTTAAGAGGTGCAGAAATTAGGTCCAAAGAGAGAACTCTGCAACTCCACAATAGACATGAAGAGAAAAACAAAGGCGAGCAACATAGAGAAATTAAAAACATCATTCCGTGCCTAGAGTAATGCCGTCTCAGCTTTTGATATGTTAGAATTCCCCAAGCCTGCTTGTCATTAAAATGGGTCATAGCTCCACAACATAGTACTATGTAGTACTGATACCACATAGAGTTTATCAAGTAAAAACAAAAACGATAAGTAAAGAAGTAATAGTAGTAGTAGTAGTAGTAGTAGTATATAAATAATCTCATTAACTCACAGCTTAGGCCAGGCATGGATAAGGGTGTGAACACAGACAACATCCCAAGAGATTAGGACTCTGATCCCATCATATTCTAAATTTGTATAGGGTCATGGAAACAGAACATATGAGACTGTTACATAGGATCTTCTGGCCAGGGAAGAGGCTGTCTGTGTTAGAAGAAATTGGGGGAGGTTGTCTCAAGAGCTGAGCACCTGCTATCAGCCTGTTGAGCTAACTCAGATCTGCTGAGTCTCTAGGTTCATCCAACTCTGTCTCTCCTCATTGCTTTCTGTTCATGCAAGTTAAAAAGAAATGTGCCTGCATTTGGAAAGAGATCTCCAGATGGTACCTGTACATGATATCTTTAGTAACCAATCTAGTCCTCCTTTTATAAACCAGTGGTCACTATCACCAGATATTTGAAGATATTAAAGTACAAATTATATAATCAGATATCAATAATACAGGAAATAGATAAGAATTTTTTCATTCTTATTATGAGAAGACTAGAGGTCCGGTGCACAAGATTCGTGCACTTGGGGTGGGGGGAGGTCCCTCAGCCCGGCCTGCACCTACTCGCAGTCCAGGAGCCCTCAGGGGATGTCTGACTGATGGCTTAGGTGTTTGTTGGGAATGAGAAAATAGTATTTTCTATCCTTGATTGGTTAGAATCTGTGAATATGAAACACCTAAGCCAGCAGTTGGACATCCTTAGTGCTGCTTCAGAGGCAGGAGAGGCTCCTGTCACCACCTCTGCGCTTGCCAGCCGTAAGCCCAGCTCAGGGCTTCTGGCTGAGTGGCACTCCCCCTGTGGGAGTGCACTAACCATCAGGGGGCAGCTCCTGCATTGAGCATCTGCCCCCTGGTGGTCAGTGTGTGTCATAGTGACCAGTCGTTCTGGTGTTCAGTCAATTTGCATATTTGCATATAGGATAAGTATAAATTAAGAAGCATTCAGAAAACAAAATGGAGTTCTTTGACATTAAAAACATGACTTCCAAGAAAATATATTGAACAAAAGTACTAAATAATAGAATGGATATGGTTAAAAAAAATCAACCAAAATAGTGTACTAGATGATAAACCTGTCAGAATATAGCACAAAGAGAAAGAGACAGAGAGAGGGAAGGAAGGAAGGCAGGGAGGTTAGATTTAAAATACAATTGAGGAAATATGGAAGAGAGTTCCAGGATACCAACAATCATCTGGTAGGAATTCAAGAAAAAGAAAAGACAGAGAAAGAAGGAGAGAATAAAAAACCAAAGAAAATAAGAGGGGAAAAGAATCCCAAGTTAAAGAACTTGAGTCATTGGGCTGAAACGGGCCATCAAAAAATAAACAGAAATAATTTTAAGTCATATGTAGATGTACAGACTAGTAATATATTTACATTAAAGAATAAACTGAAAATCCCAAGCTTTATAAACTAAAGAACAAATATTGAATTGGCATCTGATTTCTCATCAGCAAAAAAATACTAGTATACAATAGAGCTTATTTTCAAATTTCTGAAAGAAAATTATTTAGAACTGAGAACTCTATTCTAAACCATTTCACATGTGAAAGGACAAAATTAAGGCAAGAGATCAAAATGTTCTATATTCATATATCCTCTCTGCAAAATGATTTAAGGATATATCACAGTGAAATGAAAAAATAAATCCAAGAAAAAGAAAGACATGGAACACCTGGGATAGTAGTAAGACACACAACAAAAATCACAAAACCTATGCTTGAATCTAAATAGCTATTAGTAATATGCGTAGGACACTTAGAGCAATTATTAATAAAAGATTTCTTATATAGCATGGACATAATGTAAGATATAATCTCTAATTTATTATAGAAAACAAAAAAGGATTAAGTATAAATTTGCTAAAAATCTTTCCTTGTTCATGTTATGGGTTATAAATATTGATTAATGCTTGATGTAATCTATATAAATATACAAGTATTTTAACTAACAAATATAAAAATAAGATGCCACTTCAGTGATCTATTGTTGCTTCAGTATCTATTGCTGGGCCTTAAAACAACAATAAATATTTCTTTTTTATCTCTCATGGTTTGGGGCTGACTGGGCACAACTAGGTGTGAAGGCCCCTCAATTCACATACAACTGTCAATTGATGGTGACTCTCTGCTGGGACTCCAGCTGGCACTGTTAGCCAGAACACCTTCCCATGGTCTTACCATGTGGCCTGAGCAGGAGAGAGAGAGAGTCCATGTTCCAAAACACACACACATACACAGAGAAAGAGAGAGAGAGAGAGAGAGAGAGAGAGAGAGAGAGAGCATGCCAGGCAAAAGCTGGAATGCTTTTTGCGAACTAACTTTCAGAAACCATTTGTATCTTCCACCACATTCTATTCATTCAAAGTGAGTCCCTAGGCTATCCCATATACAAGAAAAGGGACTTTAGACTCCACCTATTACTAGGAAAGTTACAGAGAACTTGAAGACAGATTTTAAGATTATTTCAGATGTATTATTTCCAAAAAAATAACAAGTGGTTTTAAAGAAAGGGGGAACCAAAGAGAATTTTTATAGTACTACTAGAGGCCCAGTGCACAAAAATTTGTGCACTCAGGGGGCTCCCTCAGCCCGGCCTATGCCCTCTTGCAGTCTGGAACCCCTCAGAGGATGTCCACCTGCTGGCTTAGGCCTGCTCTCTGGGGGGATCGGGCCCAAGCTGGAAGTCAGACATCCCTCTGGCAGCCCAGCAGCCTGGCAGCCCTTGGGGGATATCCACTTACCAGCAGGGAGCAGACCTATGCTGCAGTCGGACATCCTTAGTGCTGCTGAGGAAGCAGGAGAGGCTCGCGCACTGACCACCAGGGGGCAGCCATCAGCCTGCCTTGTGGCTGAGCAGAGCTCCCCCTGTGGGAGCACACTGTCCACCAGGGGGCAGCTCCTATATTGAGCGTCTGCCCTCTGGTGGTCAGCGTGTGTGATAGTGACCAGTTGTTCTGCCGTTTGGTTGATTTGCATATTAGGGTTTTGTTAAATAGGATATCTAAGGCGAGAAGCTTGGCTTCCTCCATCATTGGGGCAACCAAGCCTCCTGCTTGCTCCAGCTCCGTGGCTGCCGGCCGCCATCTTGGTTGGGTTAATTTGCATATAGTCTCTCTGATTGGCTGGCGGGCATGGCTGAAGGCATAGCGAAGGTACAGTCAATTTGCATGTTTGTCTTTTATTAGTGTAGATTAAAAGTCAGGCAGGAAATAAAACAATAAAAAAGCTTGTAAACACAAAATAAGGTGGAGTTTTAATATTTCAAAAATTATAATGAATATGAGTGGCTAATTTCTGCTGTTAAAAACAGAGACTTTCAAATTGGATTTTAAATGAACAAAATAAGAGAATATCTACTGTAAGCTGTTTTAAGAGACACATCCAATGTAAGAAAGGAAATACGAAAATAAAACAAAGACACCTCAAGAAAATTAAATATCAGACAAAATAGAATTAATGGCAAAAACAATGTTAATTGGGAATGATATATGCTAATAAAGTGTGAGTTGCAGATGTTAAAAAAATTATATCAAGAAGATATAATACTCATGAATTTTTATGTAAGGACATAGTTCTGAAATATATACAAAAAAATTTAGAATGTCAAAAAACAATTGACAAACCACAGCTGTAGTGGAAATCTTTCACACCTCTCTAATCATAAATTTATAGATCAAGTACACAATAAATAAATAACTGAATTAGAAAGCCTGGCCTAATAGATACAAACACATGTACTTAAAAAAAAACATATTCTTTTCCAAAACCCATGAAATATTGTAAAATTGTTCTGATGGCCTCAGGAAATTTTCAGTCAAATCCCAAAACTATAAATCAGTTATGCTGTGTTATCTAAATGCAATACAATAAAACTGGAAATTAGCAACAAAAAGTCACCTAACTTGGAATTCTAAAGCATTCCTCTACATTAGCCTTACATTAAAAGGTAAATCAAAATTGAAAGTACATATTATTTTAAGTGAGTGAAAACACAGCAATTCCTATGGGATGCTGTAAATCAATATTTGGAGAAATGTTTATAGCCTCAAACTTGACCATGCATGAGAATCACCTAGAGAGCTTGCTAAAACACAGATTTCTGGACCCCACTCCCAAAGTCTCTGATTCCAAAGTGCTGGAGTGGGACCTGAGAATTCTTGGTTTGAACAAGTTTCCAGGCAATGTTGATGCGGCTGGTCCTGGGACCACACTTTGAGAACCACTGTTTTAGAGTTTTAAATGTCCTCTATAGAGGAGGCCTTCTCTGATTGCCCTAACCCAGTGCCTGGTACACTAAATCTGTTTTACATTTTAGCATCTTATTACAAGTTGTTTATTTTGTTTAATTGTTCACCATTATTTTTCCTCTGAAGAGCATAAGAAATGATCATCATAATGCTAAGATGGTGGCAATGATGAGCCAGCAAAATTTTGTAAGTAGAGTAGTTTCTAAATACAGCGTAATGAATTGCTATAACATAAAAAGCCATGAATGGCAACAAATCAGTAGGTGTTTCCATGCCCATAACCAGAATTCCCTGTGATGATCCAATGGTTCTCACACTTGGCTGCACATTGCCATGACCTGGGGAGTTTTGTTTGTTTATTTTGTTGGGGTTTTTTTTTAAATTTAAGTATAACTGGTATACAGTATTATATTAGTTATATTACTTACAGGTGTACGATATAGTGATTTGACATTTTTATACTTTACAATGTGATCACCCCACTAATTCCAGTAATCATCTGTCACCATGAAAACTTAGCACAATATCATTCATTATATTCCCCTTCACCTTTTTCATTCATGCCCCTGCTCCCTCCCCTCCAGTAATCATCCCTTTGGTCTCTGTTCTCTGGGTTTTTTGTTTGTTTTGTTTTCTTTTGTTTTAGACTCCACATAAAAGTGAAACCGTATGCTATTATTTTTGTCTGACTTATTTCATTTAGCATAATGTAATATGCAAATTGATCCTAACTGTGGAATAACCAGTCACTATGATGTGCATTGACCACAGGGGGCAGATGCTCAGTGCACTCCCACAGGGAGAGCTCCACTCAGCCACAAGCCAGGCTGATGGCTACAAACACAGTGGTGGTGGCGGGAGCCTCTCCTGCCTCCTCAGCAGTGCTAAGGATGTCCGACTGACAGCTTAGGCCCGCTCCCTATGGACCTAAGCCATTAGTCGGACATCCCCCGAGGACTTCGGTCTGCCAGAGGGATGTCTAACTGCCAGCTTAGGCCCGATCCCCTGGGGAATGGGCCTAAGCCAGCAGGTGGACATCTCCCTAGGGGTTGCGGACTGCGAGAGGGCACAGGCCAGGCTGAGGGATCCCCCCCGCCAAGTGCACGAATCTCATGCACCAGGCCTCTAGTTGTAAATAATGCTGCAATAAACACAGGGGTGTGTATATAGCTTTTTAAATTTGTATTTTCATTTTCTTTGGATAAATACCCAGAAGTGGAATTGCTGGGTCATATGGTAGATCTATTTTAGTTTTTTGAGGGCTCTCCATACTCTTTTGCACAGTGGCTGCACCAATTTGCAGTCCCACCAACAGTTTTGGCCATGACTGACGCCTGAGTCCCAAACCCAGAGATTGTGATTTAATTGGTCTGAAGGGAAGCCTGGGCATTGGGAGTTTCAAAAGCTAGCTTCTATAGGCATTGAGAACCACTGATCTATAAGAAGGAAATCAAGTCAGAGATGACTACATCTTTCTCTTACTCTTAAAGGACAATCAAGCTATACATAAGTTTGGATACCAATTCCTGCTTTCACATGGACTCAATGGGAGTTTTGTCTGCTGAGGAAAAGCAGATACAGCCCTGCAGCCCTTTCCAGCCACAGTTTCCACTGAATAGACATTGCTTTATGGTACGTCGCCTCCCCACCCCCAACATACTTCACAGCAATTGCAACAACGGTATGAATTACAGGTGATATGCTTTGAATGTTATTATCCGTTTCCCCATATCTTGACATTTGAGATGTAACCAAGAACTTTGCATCCCCTTGGACTAGTTGAAGGGGGAGATTCTGATTAATGTCCTTTCAACTCCCTTATGAAACACATGGCTTGTATTAGAGACAAGATGAATGAATTGATACATTGGGAAAGGCCTTCACATTAGACGAACATGACTTACTAAAGCCAGGAATGTCCTAATGATTAAATCTATCCATGTATGTGAATCAACGTAGCTCCTTCGGGGAGCAGCCCTTTGAAACAAGTTGTGTTCACTAGCAAAGCAAAAATCTTTCCCATCACTGAACAGAAATCATCATTCATCCATGTAACTGTGAGCATTAGAAATTTAATGAGCTGACAATGGAAAAATAAATTTCCCTTAGGTTCTGCTCTGATCACTTAAAATTACTTTCCTTCAAATATTGAGCTTAAAACTACAAAAGTCAATTGCCAAAATTTGTATTTTTTACTAATGTTAAACTTGTCATAAAATACAGGCCACCCAGTTAAATTAACATGTCAGATAAACAACAAATAAATTTTAGTATAAGTATGTCTCATGTAATATTTCACATACGTGTACTACAAATTTATATCTGTTGTTTATCTAAAATTCAAATGTCATTGGGTGTCTTGTATTTTCATTTGCTAAATCTGGTAACTGGCATGGACTCCACATGCTGAAGTCACAGTCTTCAGTTTTAGGGGACTTTGGTGAATATTTGGTCAGAAGATATACATGGTCTTATCACTAAATCAAAGTGTTAAATTTGCCTGCTGGTAAAAAAGAAAAAAAAAGAAAAATCTCTCTATCGACAGAGAGTACCAACAAGTTAACCTCAATCTGACATGAATGAAAACTGTTTCTAAGTGGTTATAGTTTCTAAAACAGAACTCCATCTACAATAAATGTAATTATTTCACTGAAATTGTTTGCATGTGTTTCTTTTCTGCACCAGGCCATGTTCCTGTACCATCTTAGTTGCCTTCCTCTGTTATTTTGCAGACCTTTCTTTGCCCATATCTTTGATTTAAATTTATCATGACACATTTTTAAACAATAGCAGGAAACCTCACTTATGACTTTAATTATAAAATGGTGTTATAAAATTATATCCACATTTCACTGTTGGCAAGCGGCAGTCCTCATTTAACATGAATATCTCACGTTGGCCTCTGCAGTTCTCTTTGGTTGACTCCAGTGCTTACTGTATGTAATTGATACAAAAACACAAGTTTAGGAAGCAGTTATTGGAACTTGTTAAAAGAAGTAGCCACATTCTTAAATACTCTCCTTTTGCTGTGTAACATGCCAAGGGAATTAATAACACACTTTGGGGAATGTGGGAGGAATTCTGACTTTTTAAAGAAAAACTGATGCATTCTGCTCTTCATGTTAATTGTGTGACTGTAAGGTCTATTGCTTTGTTACTCTTCAAATCCCAACTGTGTCTAAGGGTAAAAAAAAGAGAAAGTGAACTAGACAAATATTCAGCTCTATAAATACCTGTTGGCACTTAAATAGTTCTATTGTCCTTTCTTAGTAAAAAGAAGTAGAAATGTGTCAGTCCTCTGATGGTATAATAGAAAAGACCACAACAAAAGCAGGAAAAGCCAGAACATTAATGCTGCTTTAGATCATCTCAATAAGTTTTAAACTAAAAACTTTAAAAATAAAAACTGCTGCCAGCCAGTGTGCTTCAGTCTGTGGTTGAGCATCAACCTATGAACCAGGAGGTCATGGTGCAATTCCCAGTCAGCACATGCCTGGGTTGCAGGTTCCATTCCCAGTGTGGGGCATGCAGGAGGCAGACCATCAATGATTCTCTCCCATCATTGATGTTTCTATCTCTCTCTCCTTCTCCCTTCCTCTCTCTGAAATCAATTTTTTTTAAAGAACATTTTAAAAATAAAAACTAGTGACTCTTTTCCACTAATGTAGGCAAGTTTCTACATTCCTTTGGCTTGGAGGCAAATGCAGTTTATGACATAAAAGGGCTGCTTCATTTGCATTTATCATTTACATACTACCAAAAAAATGTATTTTACTTAGCACAGAACAAATAGAGGGCAAGAAAAGAAAGAGAATTCATAAATTATACTTATAGTCCTAATAAAGGGGGGAAGGAGATATTCATAGCCTTCCACCTTTTATTTTTGTAATACCTATATTTTACTTTGACAATTATATGAGCTAACAGTGTATATGCTTAGGAACCTGGGAAATGTGTCCCAGAAAAAGAGAATCTATGACAAGCAATAGCATAAATTAGATTACTATGATTCATAAAGTTTCTCTAAAATATGGCCCCAACTTTCAAGTTGTTCACCATCCAACTTGAGCAATACAAGCAAGAAATAATAAGTGCTAAATGGTGTGCTGCAAACTCTAAGAACTATAAGGACTAGAAAGGGGGAGAGCAGTGTAACTCAGAAAGGCCTTGAGGCTTAAGTAATATTTTGATAAATGTAGGTTAGATAAAATGTAGCACATCTGGGGACTGGGCATGGGGGATTATACATCCCACTGGTGATTGCCAAAATAGCAAAAAAAAAACACAAAAACACTGAAAACTGATATGAAAAATGATGTTGGTCATGTTTGGTATAGGCAAGAGATTTCCAAAGAAAGAACTATTTCAAACCGGGGAGAATATAAAGCAGGAAACTTAAGGGAATCACGTTAACTACTGACTTTCAGAAATGGAGTGACCTAAAAAAAAAAAAAGACAATTTGGCCTTGGAACCACCAAAGAATAGCTTTTCCCCCCTAAACCACCCTGAAGATGCACTTTCTTTGCCTCTCTTTCTCTAGTCCCACCTTACAACCTCTCAGGACTCCAATCAGCAAGGCCATCTGTAAGAAAAATATACAGTAGCCACCAGCATTGCAGTTAGCACTAAATATCTTCTTTAATAAATTTTCATAATTACACTGATAATAGTAGCTGGCATTCTAAAAATATAATCGCTATGTAGCAGGCATTGTGCTAAGTGTTTGGCCAATATTATCTCAAACTATCTGCACAATCCTATTTTATAGATACTCCCCATTTTTACAATGAGAAAACCATGGCAGAGATAGGACATAACTTGTCTAAGGCCACACAATTAATAAGACATTGAAATCCATGTCTGTCCAGCTGCCAAACTCACATTCTTTCCACTACATCTATGTCATAAAAATTGTAGGCTGCACACAACACCCACAAACACACATGCGAAACAATTTTAATCCTTGATGAAAATAAACTTACATTCAACAATTATTCACCACAAATCGGCAAATACAACAAATTGGAATGTGTACCATGCCAAGAATAAGCTGAGAAATTAAAAAATAAGTATGTTTCTAATAAAGAGCTAAAAGAAGAAATGGAAACTATAATAAAAATAGAATACTCGAGGGGAGGGAGGGAGGATCGCTGAAAATTTTGGAGAAAGAACCTGTGACATTGAAATTAAATCTCAACAGATGGGTTGAAATACAAATTAGTTAAATTGAAAAAGAAAAAAGTAGCATCATGAAAGAAAGAACAGAAAATTATCCAGAAAAAAAGAAAAAAGAGGAGGAAAAGGAGAAGGAGGAGGGGGGAGGGAGGTGTGGAAAGACAGGAGAGAATGAGAAAATTTAATTTACATAAAACTGACGTTCCAAAAAGAAAGAGGTGAGGGGTGATATTTGAGAAGACAATAGCTGAGAATCTTGCAGAATTGATAAAAAAAAAACACATAAATCCTCAGAATAAAGAAGCACAAAAAGTTATAAACATTAAAAATAAATGTATACCTAGATATATTGTTTAAAAATTGCAAGCATAAAAAAATAAAAATAAATCCATACCTAGGTATATTTAAATAAATCTAGAGAACAAAAAGACTAAGAGAGATTCTTAGAAGGAAAAAATGGGGAGAAATGAACTACAAGGAACAATCAGAAGTGTTCTCTAGGGAAACAACTGCTGTCGGGAGACAATGAACAATATATTCAATGTGTGGAAAAAGTTAACAATGGCCTTAAAACTCTATAACCAACTAACCGAGATTTAAAATAAAAGTAAATAGATAAATTTTTGTTATCTAAAGTGGAAGAAAATGTATTTATTTTCAAAGACTTTCACACCAAAAGAAAACAAAAAAAAAAAAATTACTAAAGCATGTTTTTCAGTAAGAGGTTAGTTGAATGCAGAAGGAAAATGTGAGATGCAATTGTGAACAAATAAATTATTAAATAAACAGTGACAATAATAATAACAATGATGATGACTAATTTGGGCAATTAAAAAAAATGAGTAGCTAAACATAAGACAAAGGAATCCTGAATAGTCACAGAGGATGGTAATCAAGAGTTGATAATAAGAGTTCATCATTCTAAGGCGCTCCTATGGATCAGGATAAGGGTATAGATGTTTATGCTCAAACTTAATTAAGTAAAATATACAATTTAAAATATGTGTAATTTCTAAAACCACATCTATAGAATCTATAATTTCCAAACTAATAAAGAGGAAAAAGCAGGGATTGAGAAAAACTCAATAAAATAAATACCAGAAAAAAGAGAAAGGTTAAAAAAAAAAACAAATAAACATCATGGTATACAAATAAATAAAATTAAGGGCAACAATACAATAAATATAAATGAGTTAAACTTGCCAGTTAAAAAAAATATTCTCCAGTTGGATTTTAATCAGATTTCTAATCCAACTATATGCTGTTCATAAGTGAAATAATGACATAGATGACATAGAAATTATGAAGAAAAGGGATAAACAAGATAAATCAGAACTTCCAGTTAAACATTAGAAATGTAAACCAATTATTTATCCTTATTCTCCTCTAAAACTCCAAAAGGGAATAAAGGAATCAACCCACAAAGGCAACAGAAGGGACAACGAATGTCAAGAACGTTTTGGAAGAAGGAAAGCAGAAGGATAAGTGGTGACTGACTCAGCGGAACAAGGAAAGCTGAAACCCAGCAGCCAGCCTGCAGGAGGTGGGACGGCAACATGGAGGAGTCTGTGACTCACACCACAGAAACCCAGAAGAGCCTGGCATGGAGGCATCAAATCCCTCTGAAAGCCAGTGAAGGGTAGCATTGAAAAGAGGAAGTCTGGGTGACGTTCTACAAAAGAAACTGGCCCCCTCTCCAAAGTGCAGGGCCTCTCAAACCTAGCAAGAGACAAATCTCTCTACACCCTGGAAGGCTTGTGCCAGATAGATTTATAACTGGGAGAAGGGCCCAGTGAATGGCAGGTAAGGTGCCAAACAGGGAGATCATTTAATGATGAGATTACAAGTGCCCTTATTGTCTTGGCACTGAGAACACTGACTGCCAGGCCAACCTAACCTGCAGGCAGGAGATTAAGTGCTCCACCCTGAGGAAACTAAACAGCCCAAAAGAACGCCTACAGACATTTAGACTTGGGTGTCAGATTAAAGACCTTGGTAATTGGGTATCTATTCAGTACCTAATCTATAGTAAGCAGTGTTCTTAATTGACAAAAATAGATGCATTTCCTTTGTTAGGGGAAAAGCAAGGATTTCAGCTATCATTGCTTCAGTTCAACATTGGTCTGGATTTCTGAACTATTGGAAGTTTTCAAATAAAAATAAACTAACAAAATATGAAAGTCCTTAATGAGAGAAATTAATAAATGTCAGCAAAGGCTGGAGAATATTGCTTAAATTAGTGGAAATCACTTGGATGGAAAGACAATATATTTTTTTAAGTTCTCCACTAAATTAACCTATAATTCCTATCAAAATCTCTGCCTTAGATAAACTACCCAGTCCTACCATGTGTGTCTCCTTATTACTCACAAGGAACACTTCCCTTCGAATACTTTTGGTCACCAAATGTGAGGGCAGTTTTCCCCACACCAAAAAATTCACTATGACACCAGCTCAGTATCCTACAACTTAACCCAATTCTAATACTATCTACCTACCTAGGGACAGTGTCAGATCCTACACTTTATGGGTTCAATCCCACAAACTGCCCCCACTTCAGATGCAAATCACAAATAGTAGGTCCCCAAATTACACACAACTTATGGCTGACTTGGCTACAAATAATTTTCCCATGATCCCCAATTTGATTAATTTGCTAGAGTGGCTCACAGAACTCAGGGAAACATCAATGATCAGAGGGAATCATTGACCAGCTGCCTCCTGCATGACCTCTACTGGGGATCGAGACTGCAACCCCGGCTTATGTCCAGACCTGTCCTGACTGGAAATCAAACTGTAACCTCCTGGTTCATAGGTCAATGCTCAACCACTGAACCACTCTGGCCAGGCAAGATTATCACACCTTGAAATGAAAATCAGACATGCACAGCAAAAGAAAATTACAGGAGTCTCCCTTATGAACATCAATACAAAAACCTTTAACACGAAGTTCAGATTGAACCTAATAATGCATTGACAATAGAAACATCAGGGCCAAATGGCTTCACCTTTTAGAGAGTGAGCATCAACCTATGAACCAGGAGGTCATGGTTGGATTCCTGGTTGGGACACATGCCCGAGTTGCAGGCATGATCTCCAATGTGGGGCATGCAGTCAATCAATGATTCTCTCTCAACATTGATGTTTCTGTCTCTCTCTTCCTCTCCCTCATTTCAGTGAGGGAGAGGAAGAGAGAGACAGAAGAGATGAAGTGTGTGAGCTATAATTCACTGCATTGATAGAGTAAGGGGAAAACCCCATAAGATCACCACAATATGTCTTTTTTTTTTTTTTCAGCTGCCTCCTGCACATCCCCTACTGGGGATGTGCCCGCAACCCAGGTACATGCCCTTCACCGGAATCGAACCTGGGACCTTTCAGTCCGCAGGCCGACGCTTTATCCACTGAGCCAAACCGGTTTCGGCCACAATATGTCTTATTGATTGCCTTTTTGCAATATAATATCCATTCATATTTTTTTAAATAAATAAATAAAATCTTTTAACTAAAAAGGAGCTGACTGGAACTGACAACCCAATAATGGGAATATCCCCCCAAAATCAGTAGCAAACATCATACCTAGAAGTGGAATGTTGGGAAATATTTCCTCTAAAATCAGGACCAAGACAAGTAAGCTACCATCACTATTTTTGTTCAATCTTGTAAAGAAAAAGAAATTAAATTAAAAGTACAAGATTGGAACAAATTTCATAGAGGATTGGAAAGAAAGAAAACTGTCCTTATTAGCAAACTATACAACAATGGTACTAGTTTTCTGCTGCTGTGTATCAAATTACTCTAAAACTCAATAGCTTACAACAACAAAACTTTATCACTTCAAACAGTTTCTGTGGGTCAAGAATCCAGAAGCAACTTAGAGTCTAAGGGTCTCTCAAATAATTGTAATTAAGAGATCTGCTGAGGTTGCACTGCCCTGAAAATTTCACTGGGGCCCGGCCAGCATGCCTCAGTGGTTGAGCAATGACCTATGAACCAGAAGGACATGGTTCAATTCCAGGTCAGGGCACATGCTTGGGTTGTGGGCTCGATTCCAAATGTGGGGTGTGCAGGAGGCAGCCGATCAATAATTTTCTCTCATCATTGATGTTTCTATCTCTCCCTCTTCCTTCCTCTCTGAAATCAATAAATATATATCTATACTAATAAAAGGGTAATATGCTAATTAGACTGGACATCTTCCAGACAACCTTCTGGACGTCCTTCCAGACAAAGCCACGGTGGTGTGGCTGAGGCAGAGGCATCTAGGGGCAATCAGGCTAGCAGGGGAGAACAGTAAAGGGGATCAGGCCAGCTGGGGAGAGCAGTTAGGAGGATCAGGCCAGCAGGGGAGAGAAGTTAGGGGGATCAGGCTGGCAGGCAGGTGAGCAGTTAGGAACCAGCGATCCCGGACTATGAGAGGAATGTCCAACTGCCAGTTGAGGCCCGATACCCTGAGAGGTCCCGGATTGAAGAGGGTGCAGGCCAGGCTGAGGGACACCAGCCCCCCATGCACGAATTTTGTGCTAAATGTAAGAAGTCAGACAGAGCAAAATTGATACTTATCATTTAAGATACTTATCATTAGCATAATGCCCTCAAAGTCCATACATGTTGTCAAAAATAGATTTCCTTCTTTCTTATCGCTGAATAATAGTTCATTGCATATATGTCATTTTTATCCATGCATCTATTAACATGTTGTTCCCTTATCTTGGCTATTATACAAACTTCCAATTTTAAAATGAATAAATTCTGGGGATATAATGTACAGCATGATGAATATAGTTACTAAATTGTGTTATATACCTAAAAATTGCTAAGAGAGTAGATCTTAAATGTTCTCACCACACCAAAAAATGGTAATTATGTGACATAATAGAGGTGTTAGGTAACACTATGGTGGTGATCATTCCCCAATATATAAATGTATCAAATCAACACATTGGCCCTAACCTGTTTGGCTCAGTGGATAGAGCATCAGCCTGTGGACTGAAGGGTCCCCGGCTCAATTCTGGTCAAGGGCATGTACCTTGGTTGCGGGCACATCCCCAGTAGGGAGTGTGCAAGAGGCAGCTGATCGATGTTTCTCTTCTCTCTCATCGATGTTTCTAACTCTCTATCCCTCTCTCTTCCTCTCTGTAAAAAAATCAATAAAATATATTTTTTAAAAAACAACACATTGTACACCCTAAACTTACATAATGTGATATGTCAATTATAACTCAGTGAATCTGAAAAAATAAAGAAAATGTGATTTTTAATAAGATATGTTATTAATTACATGTATATAAGCCAAACCAATGGACATGGACAACAGGGGGATGGGAGCATGAGTGTGTGTGTGTGGGGGGGGGGAAGTTGGGGGTTAATGGGGGGGATGAGGACACATTTGTAATACCTTAATAATAATTTTTAAAAAAAAAGACATGTTATTAATTTATAGGAAAACTCAATTTTTAAAATGTAAATAGTCTCCAGATTAATCTATATGTCTTCACTATACTTGATACACTAACTTTAAAATTTTTATAGAAGAGAAAAGTCCCCAAACTAAGCAAGAAATATTTGAAGGCAAATACAGAAACATGCTTTACCAAATGTTGAGGCTTATTTTAAAGCAATAGAAATCTCAAAAGTGAGTTTGATACAGATATAGATAAGCTGACTGATGGTTTAAAGTGAAGAACCCAGAAATGGACCCACACACGTAAAAACATAATACTTGGTAGAAATAAGTTGCAGATTAATAGGGAAAGGATAAGCTAGTCAATCATTTCTGAGGCAATTAGTTGTCCATATTTCTTAACCAGATTAGATTTCTACCTCATGCAAAAATAAAAATAAAGCCCAGCTGAATTAAAAACAAAATCAAAACCCAAAACTTCTTAAAAATTAGAATAAAAGTTAGGAAAATGTCTTTATAAGAAGCATCATGTTAAAAAAGACATCCAAAAGCACAATACAGATAATACAAGATCAATGCATTTACTGCATTAAACTATTTAATTCATCTGTGATGAAAGTCAGTATAAATAAGATAAATGAGGAACTACAATCTAGGAAAAGTTATTTTCCAGACATAACACCAACAAAGGACTAGTACCTAGGGAATATGCAGTGCTTCAACCAAAAAAGAAACACAACCTAATGGAAAATGAGCAAAAGATTTTAATAGGCAAGTCACGGACGAAAAAAATGAATGTACAATAAACATACAGAAGTATCCTCAGCCACACTGAAAATCAGAGAAATTCAAAATAAAATCAAAATGAGTTACCATTTCATATTCATCAAATTGGTAAAAATGTAAACTGAACATTCCAAATATTGGAGAGGATGTAGAAAAACAAATTCTTATATGCTGCTGCTAGGAATATAGGTTGACAGAACTATTTTTATAAAGCATTTTTGGCAAAACCTAGTGTAACAGACACTATTTCTGTGGTCACGTAATCAAGGAGTTTTAGGCAGACAAAAGCATGGAGAGGATGCCCACATTTCTAGAACGTGAGGAAGGACAGTGATGTCAATGCGAGACAAGCTGATTTTTGAATAGCAGTAGAACATCCAGGTGAAGATGCCAATGGGCGGATAGACACATGTCTGGAACTAAGGGAAGATGTTTGCCCGTGGACACAGTTGGAAGTCCACTATATAGTTCATAGGCTGAAGGGAGAGTACAGTGGAGGCCCATGAGCTATGAATGTCTCAGAGTGTGTTTGCTTCAGATGTGCAATATTTTCAGCGAGGTAGGTGTTAAACTAAGTCACTATTCAAGCAATAGCCCTTCTCCTACCCCTCTCCCCAACCCCTGCTCTAAATAGTCTGGCTTCGTCTATTTGGAATGGCTTTGGGAGCTCTGATGTGTGTGATATAAGAAGCCTTGAGTAAGCTTGGACCACCAGGGGGCCCCAAGTCCTCAGATATGAAAATTTAATTTTCTAATACTTCCATGACCCATGAAAATAGACTACAATGTATATTAATTATTCTCCTGTGCTTCAAAAAGTCAGGCATTTGACTCAATAATATATCACATTTTCTTTTAAGTGAATGTTATGAACTTTTGCAAATAGTCTGTTATGACATTTGCATATTACAAGACCAGTACAGGGTTAAATCAGTAATTGACAGAATAGAAAACTAAACCTTCTTCTTACTTGATGTCATTCTTACTGAAGTTTTGGACTCCACTTGGTACACAACAAAGAAAAGGGTATGAAAGAGAACTTGATTTGCATCCAGGGTTAAGATTTAGTGAATGAGACTTAACCATTCTCAGGATGTCCTATCTAATAATAGACAAACATGGTAATTAACCATTCCTCCGACACATTTCCCATTGGCTAATCAGGGCGATATGCAAATTAACTGCAACCAAGATGGTGGCCGGCAGCCAGGTAGCTGAAGCGAACGGGAGGCTTGCTTGCTTCAGTGACGGAGAACTCCAACGTTCCCCACCTGACTTGCCGGCCTCTTAGCTGCAAGTATCAAACATTGTAACAAATATAGAAGCTAAACAAAACCCCAGAAACCTGCTTTCAGTCCGCTGGGATCTCAGAGCTGGAGTTGATACAGAGTTTCGATTATAGAACCCAAACAAACCAGATACCTGCT
>NW_006286587.1:3448701-3452033 GCF_000327345.1 Myotis davidii | reverse complement strand
ATATACAGGGTGTCCCCCCAAAATGTATACACACTTTGAATACCTACTAACTCCAATCGTTTTAAGCATAAGAAAGAAAAAACAATGGAGCTCTTATCTGTTAGAAGTGTGGGCACAAACAGGCAGCTGGACATTCCCTGAGGGGTCTCAGATTGGAGAGGGTGAATGCCAGGCTGAGGGGCCCCTCTCCGCCCCTACCCCAGTGCACGAATTTCGTGCACTGGGCTACTAGTATATATATATATACTTTTGTATGAAGTTCATACAAAAATAAATAAAAACAGCCCTAACTGGTTTGGCTCAGTGGATAGAGCAGCGATCTGCGGACTGAAAGGTCCCAGGTTTGATTTCGGTCAAGGGCATGTACCTTGGTTGCGGGCACATCCCCTGTAGGAGGTGTGCAGGAGGCAGCTAATCGATGTTTCTCTCTCATCGATGTTTCTAACTCTCTATCCCTCTCCCTTCCTCTCTGTAAAAAAATCAATAAAATATATCAAAAATAAATAAAAACAAAGATTTTGGAGGTAATTATTAAATTTTAAAGGCCAATGTGAACTTTTAGGCAAATTCTAGAATTGTAGCAACAGTGCTTAAAGAACAAAAGGTAATAAGATGATATTTTAGGACTAATAAAAATAATAACATTAGAATTGATCTTATTCATATGGACATTAGGATCCATAGAGGGTATTCTGTTCAAAATCATTGCACATCTCTCCTACCTTTTTCCTGGTTTCAAAACCTTGGAAATGAACTTCCCCTTTGGACCACCTATGTCAGTTTTCCCCTTTTAGTGTGAACTGGAAACAGAAGTAAAACCCCAACCGCCTGCTTCCTAAATAAGAGAAGATTCAGGATTTCTCTCTAAAGGAAACTTCTTTAACAGGAGCAATGTCAGCCTTGGGTAAAGTCTTAGTTCCTTGACTGGCCTCCCCAGTTCTCCAGTTTCTGTCCCCGGTACATTCCTAGTGTGAGCTTTCCTACATGTGGGGATCAGCCAGAAAGAGGAATCAGATTGCCACTGACCTGGCGAATGACAAATGCTCTCATCCCCGACCTGGGAAATCCCAGTCTGTTTCTAGAGTGCAGCAATTACATGGATTCCATGACTTCCGAAAACAAAAGTTTTGTTACAACCCATTCGATGGCAAACTCTGAGCTAGGCTGATGAGGAACTATAAACAGTCTTTGTTTGGCTCACTTAGTGTGAATAGTCATATGTTTCTCTACAAAAACAGCCCATGTAATGGCTCACAGATTGCTGCTTCGGTGTTAGAAACTATGCAGTATATTTACCACATAGCTTTCTACAAGTCAATGGTTTGGGATAAGAGACGCATTCTGAGGCATCATCTAGGTGCAAACAACAGAAAAATGAATCCAAGATATGGTCCCAAGCCTCAAGTGACTGACTTAAACACAAACCACACCACATATTTGGAAATCTTGTTGGTCAGACATACAAAGTCCTCTGGGAAAACAAGAGGGAGCAATTACTTCCTGCGTGAGTGAAGGGGAAAGTCACAGAAGAGGTGGTACTGAGCCAGATCTTGGAGAAGGGGTAGTTTGCCAGGCTGAGACCCTCCAGCAAAAGAGACACCAATTGGGTGGGATGTATGGGAAAGGGTGGTGTAGATAGACTTGAAAAGGGAGCCCCAGGTCCTTAAGAGCTTCAGTACAGTCTCGCTTCTCATTAATAAAATGTGATGGATTTCGATGGTGTAACTTCTGAGGCTCCGTCATAAAATACCAATAAAAAATCATTGTGTCTTCTCTCTCTCTCTCTCTCTCTCTCTCTCTCTCTCTCTCTCTCTCCCTCTCTCTCTCTCTCTCTCTTCCTCATCACTCACCCTGAAATCGTATAAGGCCATGTGATTGAGCTATTGGGGGGGGCGGGGGGTAGATCATCTTCCAGCCCCTATCAAGATCACTGCATTTCCAGCTGACACCTTCACTATAATCTCATGAGAACCTGAGCCAAAACTACCCTGCTAAGGTATTCCCAAATTCATGATCCATAGGTACTGTGAGATAATCAACACTTGTTTTAAGCCACTAAGTTTCAGAGTAATTAGTTCACAGTAATAGACAACTAATTTACAGCTCTAAGCACTTTGCGTATTTTAACTCACAGTAATCCTTTAATAGAACATGTCATTTTACCCCCACTTTTCAGATTGGGAAACTAAAGCCCAGAGAAGCTAATTCAATTGTCTGGTCACACAATTCGTTTTCAGGGAAATGGGGATTCCAACCCAGGAGGCCAGGAGCCAGTGTCTTGGTCTCTACCACTCCGCTGTTCCATCTCAGATCAGTTAGAGCACGTCCTGGGGAGCATCATAAGGTACAGTGTCAGGGAGCCCCCGAGGAGAGACCTTCCTCTTACTCTGGCTGGGTATGAGGGTCAGCTGGGCAACTTTACCAATGCCTGTGCCCCACCCTCGATCAACTGAGGCACAACCTATGGAGTGCAACCTAAGCACTGGAAGTTTTTAAAGCCCTCCAGGTGATCCCATTGTGCAGCCAGGGTCAAGAACCACTGAGAGCCCTAACAGGTTTGCCTCAGTCAATAGAGCATGGGCCTGTGGACTGAAGTCACAGGTTTGATTCTGGTCAAGGGCATGTACCTTGGTTGTGGGCACATCCCCAGTGGGGAGTGTGCAGGAGGTAGCTGGTCGATGTTTCTCTCTCATCGATGTTTCTAGCTCTCTATCCCTCTCCCTTCCTCTCTGTAAAAAATCAATAAAATATTTTTTTTAAAAAAAAGAACAACTGAGAGAGCTTTGTCACTCCAAGTGTGGGCCCAGGATCTTGTGAGAAGCTAAATTTGTGTTTCAACAAGATTGCCCAGGTGCCTAGAGGACACTAAAGCTTGGGGAGCACAGCTCTAATCCTTTCCCCGGACCACACCTGGTGATAGGCAGCAGCTGAACATCAAACAGGTTGGCACATATGGTTTTGCTACAGGAACTGAAATTGGGTGCATAGAGAAAAACTAAGCTTAGCATTTTATAAAGTGGTTCTTCGAATTACCAAAAAGACAAGAGGAATGAAAACTTGAAGAGACAGGTGGGAAAAGCAGGAGAGAATGAATAACTTCTCTCGGTGTCAAAGAGAAATAAAGAACTCTAGGGGGTGATCAGTAAAAATTAGGGTGTCAGAGAAGGACCTGCCTTAAAAGACAAAAATCAAATGAGACAGTAAAATTGCCCCTCCTTGGTTTGAGGCCAGCGGTAACTCTATCCTCACTGTACAGCTTTGCAGGTTTTGTGAAAGGAATATGAAAACTATTCTAGCCTTATCTACCTACCGTAAATAACATGCAATAAAAG
>NW_006286587.1:3448202-3448660 GCF_000327345.1 Myotis davidii | reverse complement strand
CTTTCCCTATTCAGTTATCAGCAGTATAATTACAGCTAATCCTCAGTTATGAATGATTAGCTTTATGACTTACCCACAGAATTTAAATTTTATCAGTGCCAGCAGTTATTGAATAAGCAATCACATACAGTATTTCCTTCATCTTCCACAACGTTTCCAGGGAGGTGGGAAGATGAGAGGGTGAGGGCTAAGGAGACTATTTGCAGCATCCTCCTGCCTCAAAACAGGACCCTAAATTCACTCCCCATGTGGATGCTTAGATATGAGAAGTTTCTCCTACTTACCCAAAAGGAGGCAGGACTCAAAGGGTAAATCAAAAATTACTTGCTGGAGAAGCAAGATGGCGGCATAGGTAAACACCGGAGAATGCTGCCTCGCACAACCACTTCAAAAATACAACTAAAAGATGGAACGGACATCACCCAGAACCACAGGAAATTTTTCCTGGTATAACAATG
>NW_006286587.1:3441002-3446769 GCF_000327345.1 Myotis davidii | reverse complement strand
AGAAAGATTTAATAAAAAGAAAAAAGAAAAAAAATTACTTGCTACATAGTAGCAAGCAGTAGTCTAGCAGTAGTTGTCAAATATGGCAAGCATTTTACGGGGAGGGTTTATTTCAACACAGATTGCCAGGTCCCCTCCCCAGAGTTTCCAGTTTAGTGGGTTGGGCCATAGCCGGAGAATTCACCTTTCTATCTTGTCCCAGGCAATGCTGATGCTGCTGGTCCCAGGACCACACTTGGAGAACCCCTGCAGTATAGCATGGTGAGTAACTATAGCTTAACATAAAGGAGTTGGAATTGTGAGCAGTGTCATGGTATAAATCCCAACTCTGCTTTTTCTAAAATGAGTGACCTCAGGGAAGTTACTTAACCTCTCTCTGCCTCCATTTTTTATTTGTAAATTGAAGATAATAATAGGAAAATCTCCTTGGGTTGTCATAATGATTAAAAATGTTAATTCATATAAAAAGCACAGAACCGTGGTTAGCAAATTGTAAAAACTATTAGTGTCAATCCATATTGCAGACAAATTATTTATGTACTAGCTTTACTTAACATAATGTTTGCTTCACTAGCAGAGCTAAAAATAATAACTCATTTTATTATTTATTTATTCATTCCTTTTATTGTAAATATAATTATCAGTCTTGTTCTCAAATACTACATGTGAAACAGTGATCCATCAAATGAGAGAATAATATTATTTTCTGTGACTTAGAACAAATTCCAGAAGGTATTAGTAGATTTTGCCATGAGTCCATGACTACAACAGATTCAGAAGGCTATGCAGTTCTTTATAAAACACTGAAATTATTTTTAATATATTTTGTATTATTGATAGTATTACAGATATCTTCCATTTTCTTCCCCTTCCCCCCACTCCTCCCAGCCCCCACTCACACTCCCCAGGACTTCACTACCCTATTTCCCGTGTCCATGGGCTATGCATGTCCTATATAATAAAAGGCTAATATGCAAATCAACCGAACAGTGGAACGACTGGTAGCTATGATGTGCAATGACCAGCAGGGGGCAGACGTTCAACACAGGAGCTGCCCCCCAGTGGTGCACTCCCACGGGGGAGCTCCCGCTCAGCCAGAAGCCAGACTCACAGCTGGTGAGCACAATGGCAGCAGTAGGAGCCTCTCCTGCCTTCACAGCAGCACTAAGGATGTCCGACTGACGGCTTAGGCCCACTCCCCATGGGCTCCCAGACTGTGAGAGGGTGCAGGCCAGGCTGAGGGACATCCCCTCCCCCTGCCCCCAGCACACAAATTTCGTGCACCGGGCCTCTAGTAACTATATAAGTTCTTTGGTTTATCTCTTCTTGTCCAGCCAACCCCACATCAAGGTATGTCAGTCTGTTCCATGCCTCCCTGCTTCAGGTCTTATTTTGTTGGTCAATTCCTTTTGTTCATTAGATTACACAAATAAGTGAGATCATATAAACACTGCAATTATTAAACATGAGTTTAGTAGGCATAAAAGGAAGAATTATCTGATGGGAAAAGGAAGTGGGAAAGTCAGGACAGATCATTTGGGAGCCAGAAGTAGACAAAACACAAGGAGGAAGTAGAGACCATCAGCCACAGGTGGACACAACTCATGTCTGTGCTGCCTTGAGTCCTGGAAAAGGAAGCCAGGGAAAGCTCCATGTTCAGAACACCATACCTAGAATGAGCTAAGGAGGAATTAGCTGATAGAATTTGGGGAGTAACACTTAGAAAGATGAACCAGAAAAAGCAAACCCAGAGCTCAAAGAGGAGGAAGAGGAGGCAGGTAAATGTGAGGGACCAGGCATTACCTGAGGGTTCCTGTCCAGACACAAAAGTTTAATTCCATCTGCAAGCTTTAAAAATGTAGTACTTTCTCCCTGTCATGAAAATATCACAGCCTGGCTTGTGTGGCTCAGGGGTTGAGCTTTAACCCAGTAGCCAAGAGATCACTGCTTCAATTCCAGGTCAAGGCACATGCCTGGGTTTTGGGCTTTATCCCCAGTGGGGTGCATGCAGGAGGCAGCCAATCAATGATTCTCTCATCATTGATGTTTCTATCTCTCTCTCCTTCTCCCTTCCTCTCTGAAAACAATTAAAAAATAATAATAAATAAATAATAATTTAAAAAAGAGGTCAGCATTGGGCAACTTTCATGTCTTCCTTCACTGAGGTGAAAATACATGAGTAGACTGATTAGGAAGATAATGTGGATGATAGCAAGGCTCCACTCATCTTATGGCACCCCAATCAGAGGACAGCCTTTTACAAAGAGGGAGAGGCTCTGTGGGATATATAGCTTGGAGAGAGAGGACCAGAGCTATGGAGGCGTCCCAGAAGGTCAGGCAAAAAGTGAATCAGCAGCTCCAGGAATGCGAAGTATAAGAATTCCTCCATGAAGTTTTCAAGGAACCAATAATAGTGTCCCACAAAAGAGCCAGAATTTGGATACCAGCTACACAGAGGAAATGGTGGCCAGCAGGTATCAGCCAAGAGAACTACACTGAGCACCAACTAAATAAAAATGACCTGAAAAATAAGATGCAAGAATGGGACCCCAAGCTTGAGTCTTCAGGCCTGCAGTGTTGGAAAAGAACAATATTTGTAACTGAATGCAAGACTGAAACTATTGACTTAACTTGCACTATATTTTCTAACACAAAAATGAGACTGTTCTTACAGCTGAAAGTGAACAAAAGCTGTCATCAGGGGACAAGAGGCAAAGGAAATGCAACTGAGAATGGTTGGAGTCAGTGATGGAAGAAAAATAAACCCATATTCTGGTTTTGCTTCCATTAAGTTAGGCCCATTCAATAAACCAGCTATATAAGCCAAACCAAGATATTATACAAATTATTACCAGCCCATTCTTCTCTTTAAGATAGAAAAACGGAGTATATCAATTACTTTTTTCTATTCTATGTTCTCAATACGACTTGGCCATTAGGAAGTCATTGATATCTTTATAGATATCTAGAATATTTTCATTTACAAATAGCAGCAGATTCAACTAAAGATTGTCTAAACAAATATGAACTTTTGTTATTTTACAAACTAAACTCAGGATAGCTGATTGGTTGGGGGTTCTAGGAGTGGGTAATTCAATGGCTCAATGACTTTATAACCTTCAGCGTCTGAGATTATTTTAGCATCTCCTCATGATCACTACCACTCCACTACCACATTCGCACTCAAACAATGTCCAGAGATAGGAATACAAACATATATTTTCTTTTGCTCTCCTTTTAAGATCAAAGAAAACATGTCCAGCTGCCCTGCAGCAGACTTCCCTTAGATGCCACTGACTAGAATTGGGGCACATGCCATTCTTAAACCACTCACTGGAAAGAAGAATGAAACTATGATTGGCTGGCATTAAACAAGATTCACTGACCGGAATGGACTGAAGTACATAGTCACCCAATACATGAACAAAATGTTTAACTGGGGAACTTATATGTATAAATGCATAAACCATGGACACAGACAATAGTGTAGTGAAGGCCTGGGAGGGTTGGGTGCGGGGTGGAGGGTGGTCACTGGGACAAAGCGGGGGGCGGGGGGGAGGCAACATCTGTAATACTTTCAACAATAAAAATAAATTTTAAAAAATAAAATAAAATGTTCTCTAAAAAGGGAGAGGAAGAGTTGACTGCTCATATGCAACCAACGCATTATATAAAGTAAGGTAGCCTGTATGCTCTACCAAGTCAAAAGAGATGCTATCTCAGGTAGGGTTTCTAGAAGCAGAGCCTGAGATGATTTATTACAGGAATGCTCTCAGGAGAAGAGGAGCAGGGAAGCAGGATGAGACAGGAAAATTGCTAAGCAAGGAGAAGGTAGTCTTAGCCTGACTTTACCTTCGGCCTAATTCCATGAGCTGCCTTGGAGCGTGAGTCACATCACAAAATTGGTTCCTATCTCGAGGAAAGGGAGCCAATATTCTGTACATGATTTTCAACCATTCATTGTGAATTACCAAAAGGAACATAGTCTCCATGGTGAAGTGACTCCCATCAGTGGGGGACAACTCCCTAAAGAAGGAGCATCTATGACTCGTTAGCAGTCAACACTCACCACACATGAAAGGGTGTGTGCCAGTCTAGCAGAGGGGGTCTAGATGAAGAAGCACTAACAATACCTACTGTAGATGCTATCACTAGAAGTAAACCTGAGGACTGAGGAATTTAATCAACCTCCAGAATGGTACTCTCCCCACCCTGCCTCCAACACTGGGCCATTCTGGTATCTCACAGAACAGGACAAATAGAAAGTGCCATCACCCAGAACCCTGAGCATACACCTGTGTTTCCTCTGGAGGAGCCCAAACCTATGAGTATATCCCAAGGTTCAGCACTTAGCTCCATGTGCTATAGGATGCAGAACCCAAAATTAAAAGCATTTCCATGTTCATATCTTCCTGGCTGTATCCTTTCCCCACCCTGGGAAGCTTCTGCAAGCCATACTACCAGGACAGCAAGCTTCCCAAACGGCTGGTTCTGGTTCTCTGTGTGGGTCTGAGTGGTCCCATCCTGGAGGTGGAGAAAGCATCTGAACTCGGAGAGTCTCTTGTTTCTCATCTGGTGTTATGGGCGTGCAGTGATCAAATGAATCACCCAGAGCATGTGGCCAGTCTCAAGCCTACAGCATATCATTCAACCCACACACTTTCAACAAACCTTCCATTGTCAACACTCTGATAGGAAAAGGTTAAACAACTCTGCCACTTCCGAATTTCACTCCAGATTTACTCTGGGCTGAGGAGAGCCGAGTTACAACAATTCCTCCTTTTCACTAGAAATGGAAAGACTTTAGAGGAAACCAAGACAATGAACAAGTCTTTCCAGATAATATATTTTAAAATTTGGGGGTGGAATTGCAATGTACAGATTAATTTCCTTTTCAAACATAGCTGGATTTCAAAAGTAGGACGAACAGAGGCCTGAACAAATCAATTTTGGCACAAGCTAAAAGATTTGAAAAGAACTTGAATATCCTGGCTGCCATCTACAACAGGAAATGGAAAGATTTCTAAAGCCACCAACAATTAATATTAGAGAAATCAGTGTTTCTAATAAGCAAGCATTTGAAACAGGGAGATTTTATTATATAAAATAAAATTACACACACACACACACACACACACACACACACGCACTTGTGTATTTTTTAGTCCCTACATGTATGTATTATCCCCTCTCCATATCATAAATTCTCTTCCAGGAAGGTTGGACTCAGGCTCACCCCTGTAGACCTACCCCCACCTCCATGCCTTGCACACAGAAAGCACTCACTCAATATTTGTCGAATTTATGAGTAAATAAAATCAGCAGAACTTTAGCTAAACTATTTTATGATCTGCTACCACCATCATTAATAGTACAACTTATCACTTACCCAACTAAGAAAAATATTGGAACAAATCTTCTTAACACTTTAACACCTTATGTATAAATGACTTGCCAAAAACAGGCTGAACTGAAGCAAACTCTGTTCCCTAACACACATCACTTAACTGCAAATAATTCTGCGGGTAAAAAGAAATCCATTTGGTAAGGATGCCCTCTACTGGGAAACACAAAGGATAAACTCTCTTCCTTGACTTGCCTATGGTTCCAATTTCTCACCAAAGAAGAAAAAGGCCGTAGGCCAGAGCCTGAGATCCTACTGTGTGGAAAGGCTTGCAAATTCTGAGGAGTTTAAATGCCATTGTTCTCATTTTAGAGTCAGAACCAACTGCAGGAGTAAAGAAATCTTGGAAGATAAACAGGAGAG
>NW_006286587.1:3414956-3440120 GCF_000327345.1 Myotis davidii | reverse complement strand
AGAGGTGAGAACTCGGTGATCACAACAAGGGTTGGTACTTAGCTGTTACTCCTTTTGCCAAGCTGGAGTGAGCCAGAAAGCAAAGCTTGAAGATACCAGCAGTATAGTCAGAATAGGGGAAAGGTGACGTAGGAGGTCAGTGTCCAGGCCAGGCGTCAATATAACCTCAGGCTTGCCTGAAAACCTGTCCACCCTCCTACTTCTGGCCTACCTCCTGTTTCTCCGACTATCTATCACTTCTCAATCCCATCTGCTGGCTCCTCCTCCTCTAACTGAACTTTAAGGGTTCAAGTTTAGGCTCTTTCCTTGACCCTATTCTCTTGGAAATCTACATTCTCAACACAGGTGATCTCATCCCTCCCCATGTCCTTAAAGATCTTCTATATACTGAGCACTCACACACCACACTTCCAGGCCTCTCCATGATTCCAGATTCACATGTCCACTGCCCATTTGACATCTCCACTTAGATATCAAGCAAAACCTGTCCAAAACTGAATTATTGATCTCTTCCCAATAATATGTCTCTTCTCTATAAATGACAGGCTCATTCACCCAGTGGGTCATGCTAGGGACCTGGGAGCCATGCTGGTCAGGTTTATTCCTTGTAAAATCTGGCCCCATCCCCAGCCTCCCACACCATCCTCACATACTCTGGACCAGCCACCTGGTTTTCCTTCAGATTCTTAAACACAATAGTCTCTCTCCTTGAGACTTTTGCGCCGCTGTTTCTTCAGCCTGGAATGCTCCTAAATGTATTCACCTCCAAGGTAATGAATTCTAATACTTCAGTTTCAAACTTAAAAAAAAAAACTTCTCTGAACTTCCAACCAAAGTAAAATCCATTTCTGCTTTCTCAAAACCCTATATCATTCCTTCAGGTTTGTAATTGTATTTTTATTTGGGTGGTTATATACTTCATGGCTGTTTCCTCATTAGATTTTAAGCTCCATAAGTGCACAGAGGATGTTTGTGGCTAAAATAAAGTACTCAAGAAATACTTGTTGAAAGAATAAACAAACATATAACATGCTTTTAAAAATGTTTATGAGCAACAAATACTAAACTTTTTGTGTGAGTAATTCCACATTAAATTTACCCCAAAATGTACAACTAAAGTGATTATTACGACTGGGAGACAATCGGGAAATCCCATGTTGTTTCAGGTGTCAAAACACACATGTTAAAATCATTGCTAACTGTTGGATAATGAAACACAATAGGGATGTTGGGTCCGGGTGAGATATAATAATAGTTTGGGGGCCCTGCCATTAGCCTCAGTGTTCCCAAACTCCCTCTTTTATTTCCTGACACCTGTTGCCAGACTTCTCTGTACCAACACACCTGCCCATTTTTACCTCTCCGCTTCCTACCTCTTGGTGTGTTTATCTTGCTCCTCTAACTTTCCGTTCAAATCATCAAAATGTATTATCCTTGACACCGTGCTCCTCAGCCTAAAGGAACTTATTTGGACTCTTTTGTGATTAACAATGCATACCCAAGACACAGAGCAGGCCATCACTAAAATGCTAATAGCGATCATCTCCAGGGAGATAGGTGAGACCCTAGGAAACCTCAATTTACATATGGCTTTCAGGTTTCCAAGGAGTATGCATCACTCCTAAAATCAACACAATAAAGCAATTTTAATGTAGAAAAATACAGCATTTACTAAAAAATCATTACGTTATAGGGAAGGTGATATTTGATTAGCCACCATAATGATCTGGCAAACATTTCGAAAGATATTTGCAGGGAGGGCAGCAACCTGTAGCAGAGTGACTGAAATTTGGATTTCTTTTAGTCTTGTGCTGTTCCAGAGCAAGTCCTGAAGGAAAGCAGTTAGGATCTCATGACTGGGTTCTAGAACAGGCTTTAATGTATTTAGATGTTATAGAGATCAGCTGGCCTGAGGCATACCCCCAGTGTCATTCAGTAGCATAAGGTAGTAGAGTATTGTCTATAGCGGTCAGAGAGAAGTATGAGCCAACAAGTTTTCACTCAGCCAAACTGTCACTCAAGTCTAAAGGCAATAGTCATTCACAAACATGAAAATATGCAGGGACTGTTGCACCCCTAAGTACTTCTTGAAAAACACCTGGTGATGAAATTCAGTTAATCAAGAGATGAATTTAAATAAGAGAATGGAGAAACCATTATATTGAAGGGCTGATGATGAATTTCGAATAAATCTACATATAGAACCATTATCCTATATAATAAAGAGCTAATATGCAAATGGACGTCATGCCCTCACACCCTCGCGCCAGGGACCTGAGGCCAGGCCGGGGGACCTGAGGCTGCATCCCCCTGCCTGGCAGGGCTTGACGGGGGACCTGAGGCTGCATTGCCTGTTTGGCGGGGCTTGATGGAGGACCTGAGGCTGCATCCCCCTGCCTGGCAGGGCTTGATGGGGGACCTGAGGCTGCGCCCCCCCATCCAGCACTGGGCCGGGGGACCTGAGCCTGCACCAGAGGGCCTGAGGTCACGCTCCCCTCCCGGCACCAGGCCAGGGGACCTGAGCCTGCACCCCTGTCGTGCGGGGACTGACAGGGGTGTGGCTGGCTGGGTCTGAGTCTCGCACGATTTCGAGATGCGCATGGGTGGGCGGGGACTTGACTCTGGGT
This sequence comes from Myotis davidii, assembly GCF_000327345.1. Lineage (NCBI taxonomy): Eukaryota > Metazoa > Chordata > Mammalia > Chiroptera > Vespertilionidae > Myotis > Myotis davidii. The sequence continues at coordinate 3,437,493 of NW_006286587.1, read as the reverse complement.
CCCAAGGCATGCCCCTGACTCTGACAGGAGGAAGATTTTCATATACATTTTACTAATTTTCTTTCATCTCTAACACTTCTATTACAGAGAAAGGACAAATAGAAATATTAAAATATTTACTCTAATTAATTCCCTTTTAATGTGCATGAATTTCGTGCACCAGGCCAGCAGTCTATATATATAAAAGCCCAGCGACCGAACAGAAGAACAATCAGAACAACCGGTCAACCAGTTGCTATGACACACACTGACCACCAGGGGGCAGACACTCAATGCAGGAGCTGCCCCCCTGGTGGTCAGTGCACTCCCACAGTAAGAGGGCCACTCGGCTGACTGAGATGAGTGGCACTCCCACAGCGGGTCGATCCCTGCAGGCCACACCTCCCACCAGTGCACCAGGCCTCTAGTGTTTACACAATTAATATAATATTAAAACTGTAAAAACTCTTATTGCAAACCACTGAGATTTTGGGATTGCTGCAGGCTAAGCTAGTAGAAGCTAATTGACACACCAATATTTATCTAATAAATGAGAGTCTATTTGAGAGGGACTGAAGGGCCTTCTGGGAAAGAATATTCTAAAATTAGAAGGATCCTGGTTGGCTTTGGAGAGGCTGATGGAGTTTAATATAGGGGTGGTGTCTATTACTTAACTGTCATTGGCTGTGTTCCATGAACTCATATCTTGTCCTTGGAAGAGAGAGAACTGCAATGCCAGTAAAATCAAAATATCCATTTCACTAAAACTGAACAATATTGTGGCCAGAGCAATGAGTTTTGAGATTTTTCTCTCACAGTGTAACGTGAGGGGAGAGAAATATTCTATCTCACTTTGTCAGGGTGCTCTGATGGCTTTGCATCTTGAGGGTTCCAAGACATTGGTGGCAATGCCCACTGGGAAGTTCTGCATAACAGGAGCCATGCTCAGAGTGGAAACCAGAGCCCAGTGGGAAATGGCTCTGCGGGTCAGCCAGGAATGACCTTCTCCTCCCAAATGTGATAAGGATCCCTTGAGAGATATCAAAAAGGGGACCCATATCATCAGATTTGCATTTTATAAAAATCACTCCTTGCCCAGCCAGAGTGTTCAATTGGCTGAGCATCATCCTGTGCACCAGTGGGTTAACAGTTCAATTCCCTGTCAGAGCACATTCCTGGGTTTCAGGTTCAGTCTCCAGTTGGGCATATGCAAAAGGCAATCAAGTGATCTCTCTCTCTCTCTCTCTCGCTCTCGCTCTCACTCTCGCTCTCTCTTCCTCTCAGGAAGCATGTCTTGAGGTGAGATATTTTGTTTTTAATTTTGAATCACCACTTATGTGGAGGATGAACTGGAGGAGGAGGGTGAAGAGGGAGGTGGGTAGGGGTGGGACACTCATCAAGACCAGTTGTGAGACTACAGCAGTGTCGTGGGTGAGGTGAAATGACACTGGGACTAAGAAGATGTGGAGAGCATTAAGTGGATTCCTGAGCCTCAATCTTAATATAGTTGAGAATCTCCCGGCATTTGAGGGAAACTTCAATCATGAAAATAAACAAGCAGACTAAAAGAACTAGGGGGAAATATAGACCTAGGGGTTGGGGATCAGAAAAAAAATGTTTTTTATGAATTATATTTAAAATCCTTATAAATAACAAAAGATATCATAGTATCCATGATATAAGAATAAGAGTACATAAGAAGAAACATTTGGGAACAAAATGAAAGATATCTAGGAAGTTAAAATTAACATGGCATAATATTTTTTAAATATATTTTATTGATTTTTTACAGAGAGAGGGGGAGAGCGATAGAGAGTTAGAAACATCAATGAGAGAGAAACATTGATCAGCTGCCTCCTGCACACCTCCTACTGCTGATGTGCCCACAACCAAGGTACATGCCCTTGACCGGAATCGAACCTGGGACCCTTCAGTCCACAGGTTAATGCTCTACCACTGAGCCAAACCGGTTTGGGCAACATGGCATAATATTTAAAAATCAATAAAGTATTTGGAAAATAAAGATGTGGAAATTTCCAGAAAACAAAACAAAAAGTTGTTGTTTTTTTAAATAGACTGCCTGGCCAGTGTGGCTCAGTGGCTGAGCATCAACTTATGGAAGGTCATGGTTCAATTCCTGGTCAGGGCACATGCTGGAGCTGAGGGCTTAATTCCTACTAGGGGACGTGCAGGAGGCAGCCACTTGATGATTCTCTATTATCATTGACTAGAGGCCCAGTGCACAAAATTCATGCCCAGGTAGGGTCCCTAGGGGCTTCTGGCTCCCAGCTGCTGGCTGTGGCCTTCCTTCATTCCATGCCACCCCCTGGTGGTCAGCACACGTCATAGTGAGCAATTGAACTCCCAGTCAGTAGAACTCCTGAGGGGACACTTTGCATATTAGGCTTTTCCATATATAGATGTTTCTAGCTCTCCTTCTCCCTTCCTTTCGCTGAAATCAATAACAACATATCTTTAAAAATATAGTAAACTAAAGATAACAGAATCAATTTATTAGTTCAGAAGAGGGATAAAAATTATCAAAGAAATTATTCATGGTATAGAGAACCTCATTTTTAAAAAAAATATTAAAACTGATAAATGCATTCACTAAAGTAGCAGGATACAAAATAAATATCTGGGGACGGGGGGGTGGGGTAGATTATTCATTAAATTTCTCAGAACATGAACACATGAGTTTCTAAATGGAAAGAGGCCCCTGAGTGTCCAGCACAACAAAAAAAATAAACTCGCATTAAGGTACATCACCAAAAAGGTTCAGAGTTTTGGAGGCAAAGAGAAGTTCTCAGAAGAAGAAAAAAAATGGTTACATAATGAAAATAGAATAAGAATGGCATTAGACTTTTTTCAAAAGCAATCATGAAACCTAAAATAAATAAATAAATAAATAAATAAAGCGATTTTTCTATCTAAAATTCTGTACTTGACTTTTGGTAAGCACTCTCTAAAATGGCTCCCATTATCCCTGCCTCCTGGATTCATGCCCTTAAGGAACCTTCTGTCCTTGAATATAGGTAGGCAGGACCTAGTGACTGGCTTCAAATAAATCAAATACAACGTAAGTGTTGGAATGTCACTTCTGAGGTTAGGTTACAAAAGGACACGGGCTGCCTCCTGCCCTCTCGCTTGCTCACTCTGGTGGAAGCCGGCTGCCATGCTGGGAGCTGCCTATGGAGAGGCCCATGTGGCCAGGAACTGAGAGAGACCTCCAGCTAATGGCCAATGAGAAACTGAGGCCTTCAATCCTGCAACCCCTGCGGGCTGAATCCTGCAAATTACCACATGTGTGAGCTTGGAAACAGATCATGTTGAGATGACTGTAGTCAGCTGACACCCTGACTGCAGCCTATGAGCCAGAGCACCCAGCCAGATCCCTGATCCACAGAAAATGAGAGATGACAAATGTTTGGTTTGTAAGCCACTATGTTTTGGGGTAACTGTTATGTACCAATAGATAACTAACACAAAACCCACGCTATCAATCCAATATAATGCTAAACTAAAGACAACTTTCCAATATTCAAGGTCCCAAAGGATTTACCTCACTTCCTCCACTTTTTGATAAAACAAGAAAACAAACACATGGACTCAGGAAAATTTAGGGAATCAAAACATACGAGAGGGAAAGGGAATCCCCAGGATGATGAAAAGGGAGGCCCCAGGGCATCAGCTGAGTGACAGCTCTAGAAAGCAACGGGCTCAGGTGAGAGCCCAAAGATAAAAGGCTCCAGGAAGGATGTCTTCAAGAAAAAAACATGACATTAAGAGATTATCCGATCTTTTTTAATAAATTAAAACATGTACATTTTTCTTAGAGAGTTTGGGGTACATTTGTCATAGATATATGAAAAGTAAGGGGGAAGAGAGAGAGAAAATGATTAATGCCTAAAATAGTAGTTGAAGAAAGGAAATTTATTATATTATAACTAGAGGCCTGTTGCACGAAGAGATTCATGCAATAGGCCTTCCCTTCTCCTGGCTGTGGGCACCGGTTTTCCTCCTGCATCTGAGACCTAGGCCTTCGCTCTGGCCGGAGCTACCTTCAGTCTTCCATCTTCACTGCTCCAGCTCGCCTTCAGTCTTTGCTCTGCCAATTGGAGCCTGCGTATGCAAGTTAACCGCCATCTTTGTTGGTGGTTAATTTGCATATCATGCTGATTAGCCAATGGGAGGCGTAGCGAAGGTACAGTCAATTACCCTGTTTGTCTATTATTAGATAGGATAATATAATAACACAGACATACATATGGCTTGATGTGTTAATTTGCTAGAGCTGCCATAATGAAGTACCACAAACTAAGTGACTTAAATAACTGAAATGTGCAGTCTTATAGTTCTGGAGGTTGGAAGTCTGAGACCAAGGCGTCAGCCATTATTGTATGTGGTTCTAGTATGGAATTTGAGATATTGGACAAATGGATATCACTACTTATTATCAAATTTGCTCATTTACTTCTCAAACTTTGAATTTCTTGGTGAGTCACCTGTGTCATGGGAGAGGCACGGAACAGATTTTTTCCCACAGTCCTCAAAAGGGCAACTTTGATTTGCAGAGAATAAAGGGGGGAGGGGACAGGAGAAGGCAAGCAGGCCCTTTAGACTGGGATGCAGATCCAACATCTGAAAAAGGAGAAAAGGAAGGGAGGATTGAGTAGGAAGATCCTCAGACCACAGCTCAGTTTTGAGGAAATTTAAGGCAAATCTTTGGGGAGAACCTTAGTCAAAGTTGCCCTGGAGTCACACAGCAGACAGGTACAGTACCCCTGCCGCACTGTCACGGCAGCGTGGTCTGGCTGTGACGGATGCAGAGTTGCGTCACTTGGAAATGTCAATCAGCTTCGCTCCCTGCAGCAGGCTTTCCTGAAGGACGATGGCTACCGCGGGAGGCAAGCACAAAGAACATTCTTTGCGCCCTTGTCTGTACCAGCAAAAAAAATGTAATCCCCCTCAATGGCCATTTTGAGGGAGGTAACAAAATAACTAAATAGCCACACTATAAACTATTAAAAGGAGCCAGATAGATTTCTATGTATTGACATGAACAGATGTTCAAGACATATTACAGGAGTGAAAAAATAATAAGCTTGGAGGGAGTCAATGGGCGGGAAGAGGAGGGGCACATGTAATACTTTCAACAATAAAAATTATTACCAAAAAAAAGAAAGAAAGAAAACCTGCAGGGCTCTTTTCCTTCTACTGTGACCACAACCAGCAATGCTTTAATTATGAAAAGCATTATTGCTTTTGACTATACATAAAAAATCCTGATAAACTTCCCATCATCATTTCCCTGTTCTTTGGGTATATTTTTAAATACTGCACATGTTCAGCAAGTATACACACAAGCCATGATTCCTGTAGCTGCCTTTGGTAAACCCATGAATGGACGTGCTAATTTCTCTTTCATCAGCACTTTCCATTGTTCCTTCCTCGGCCACTGCTTTCCTTGGGCTTTAGCAGCTGTATGTCCATGGAAATGTGTATCTTTCATGAAAAGAACAGCCATTGACATCCACGATCTCTCTCAGTTTTGGTCTTTGTCCAGGTCCTGCCTTCCACTTTTGATATCTCATCCTTTCCCTTTGTCCATTTTTTTTCCTGGGAATAAGATAATCACCTTATTTTAGGGTCTTTGAACGCCCACCCCCACCCCCCCTATTGTATTTTGTTTGGAAAAATTATGGTGAGTTCTTCTCCCTGGTTTTTTCTGTTGGTTGGTTTTCCAATAACTTGGAAGAATTTGCTCTGGGTCACTCCCTTCTTTCATCTGATTGGCCCCTGCCACACCTTCCCTTCTCCTCCCACCATGACCCGTTTTACACATCGCCCAGGTGGCTTGCTGATGTAAGTGGCCAAGAACTAGAGTCATTTTAACTGACAATGAATCATGGATAATAACAGCTCAGGCCCTGGCGTCAGACCTCCCTGGGTTCACACCTTGGCTCTCCCACTTACTAGCTGAATGGCTTCAGCCAAATTAGCTAACCAGCCCTCACCTGAAAAGAGGAACAGTCATGGCAATTACCTCTGAAGGGCATCGTGAGGGTCAAATAAGAAAAATGTACATCAAGTGCTTAGAGCTCTCTCTGCTGCTTGTTCAACTGGTCAGCTAGTCACAGAACCAATTGTTAATAGGGCTGCGCATTAAACAACTAAGTCATCAGAGGTGGGACCCTGGTGGGAAAGAAGAAAGTGCTTTGCATTTCTTTAAAGCAACAAGTTTATGGCCGTTCTTTCTATTTAGCAATAGGCACTGGGAACTGTTCCAGACACCTGCAAAGTGACCAAATTCTAGCTCTTAGGTTTGTGGAGACCTGGACGAAGTTAAGAGAACCGTGACTCAGCAGAGTGACGCTCACTCTGCCAAGTCAGAATGTCACCATTACCGAATCTCAACAGGAAACAGAATCCAGGGTGCCTCAAGTTCAATGAATTCCAAGTCATTAAAATCAAGAGCAGAGGACTGGGATTTTAACACAACATGTTTATAACATTTGTCACTGAAACGGGCCAGCTGCTTACGGGGACCATAAATAGTTCTGTCATTTCCCAATTTCCAGCTCTCACATTTAAAAAAGATTTTTTTTTTAAGATCAAAACAATAAAAACAGAGGGATCATAAGATGATATATGACAGGATGTTAAGCAACGATAAATGACCTTTTAATACGTACACTCACTTAGTCATTGCTCTCAGATGGTCAGGCTTTCAAGTTGGAATTACAAATAATTCCTTCCGTCAGAGAGTCACAAACAACCCACTTATCAAAAATTGTCAAATAAATCTGTCACTCAATAGGGGTTACAAGGCATTCGTAAATGTGGCAGACTTCCCGAAGTAACAAGCCCCCCAACACCCTTGACTGTCTCTTAGGAGGAGAAAAAGCCAACGATTGAACCGTTGCCGGAGACGTGGAGATTCCAGAGACTGACGTGGCAGCCAAGGGGTCGACAGGAGCCAAGGGGGCCAGCTGCAGGCGGAGGCTGCAGGCTCAGCACTTGGCCAGCACACATAGAGACTGTTTATTCTCAAGGCCCACCTGTCAGACAGGCTGTGCAGGTGTTGGCTCAACAGTGGTTTTGCCTCTCTGGCCCTTCCATTATTCCTAAAGAGAGAGGACTGTAAAACAGAACCAGAACACCCACCTGGAGTCATGGACCCATTGAACTTTTAACCCTGAGGAATCCTTAATGACCAGCTAACCCAGCGGTTCTCAACCTGTGGGTCGCGGCCCCTTTGGGGGTCGAATGACCTTTTCACAGGGGTCGCCTAAGACCATCGGAAAACACATATATAATTACATATTGTTTTTGTGATTAATCACTATGCTTTAATGATGTTCAATTTGTAACAATGAAACTGGGGGTCACCACAACATGAGGAACTGTATTAAAGGGTCGCAGCATTAGGAAGGTTGAGAACCACTGATCTAACCCATTCCCCCTTTATTTCGCTCAGGAGACTATGGTGCCCTAGAAATATCCCAGGTATTCATAAAGGCAGAGTCCAGAATAGACCCTGGACCTCCCAACCCCAGCCATTTCTTGGGGGCTCTAGGACCAGCCGTGGGCAAACTACGGCCCACGGGCCAGATCCGGCCCGTTTGAAATGAATAAAACTATTGAAAAAAAAGACCGTACCCTTTTATGTAATGATGTTTACTTTGAATTTATATTAGTTCACACAAACACTCCATCCATGCTTTTGTTCCGGCCCTCCGGTCCAGTTTAAGAACCCATTGTGGCCCTCAAGTCAAAAAGTTTGCCCACCCCTGCCTAGGACAGTGGTTCTCAGCCTTCCTAATGCTGCGACCCTTTAATACAGTTCCTCATGTTGTGGTGACCCCCAACCATAAAATTATTTTCGTTGCTACTTCATAATGTAATTTTGCTACTGTTATGAATTTTATTGTAAATATCTGATATGCAGGATGGTCTAAGGTGACCCCTGTGAAAGGGTGGTTCGACCCCCAAAGGGGTCGCGACCCACAGGTTGAGAACTGCTGCTCTAGGAGCTACTAAAGCAAGGGAAGAGATACCACCTGTCTTCAAAGCTGCTGTTGTTGGTTCAATGTGAAGGACCTCGCACATAATGCATGCTCAACAAATGATAGTGCCTACCCTTCCCCAGGGTAAAACATTACATTTTAGCTGGAGAATTAATATTTTAAAAATTGCAATGTCAACTAAATTTGAAATAAACTCACTTGCATTTTTACCCAGAACATTTATTTAGTTGAAATAAATGAACAAATCTTTAGATACATTTATAGAATTTTTTTCAATTCCAATAACTGCCAAAAGAGAAAGTTTCTAACTCTTATTTGCCAAGATAAATATTAATGTAACTAGTCCAACCAAACGCGCTTGCCATTAGCAATTGCCTTCCAGAGAGATTTTGCCAGAAACATATTTTTAGCCCCCCCCCCTTTTTACAGGTCCCTCAAACATGTTTCACCTTTTCTTCTTGTGAATTTATCATAAGATTGTGTAGTATGTTCATTTTCTCTCATTCCCTCACCTAGCAGGGGGACTTATACTGTGTCAAATGAAAGCATGGGCTTAAGAATCAATCACTCAGATCTGGATTTTCAGTTGGGAGACTTGAATGAGTTGTTTCAAGTCTCAGTTTCTTCATTTACAAAATGGGTATAATAATAGAGTTTACAGCCCTGGCCAGGTTGCTCAGTTGGTTAGAGTGTTGTCATGTGCACCAAAGGATTGCAGGTTCAATTCCCTGTTGGGGTGACTGCCGGAGGCGACCAATAGATGTTTCTCTCTTGCACATGCTCACTCTCCCTTCTTCTCTCTCTAAAATCAATTTTAAAAAATACCCGAGGGTGAGAATTTAAAAAAATAGTAATAATAGAATTTACCCATAGAGCTATTGTGAAGGTTAAGTTGATTTCACCAAATATTTAAGAGTTTACTGTGTGCCAGGCACTGTTCTAAGCCCAGCGAATTCAGTAATGAGGAGTGCTCGAGGCCCTCACTGGAGCCTAGAACAAGAGAGAAATAAGCCCTAAACAAATGATCACATAAAGAAATATGTAAAGACACCTCATCTCCATGAGAGGCAGAGTGACTGAAAAGGAGGAAGATCCACTGGGAATTTTCAGCAGAGGGACAAGAGATCCATATTTCCTTACACCTGGCGCTTCCTCTGGGAGAGGCAATAGTCAGGCCGATGAGACCCAGAATTGGGGTGAATCATATCAGCAGTCATAGGGTCTGTTCTTATCCCAACTCCTCCCAGGAAGTTAGTCAGGAGTTTCCCAAAACTGGAATATCTTGTAGAAGCGACGCCTATTCCCAAGCTACATGGAGGCGCTACCTTATGTTGTCACCTAGACCTGAAGGGAGTCTGCTGTTCACCTAAAAGGCATCAGTTGGGATATCCTACAGCCTTTTTCTGCCTTGAGGGGGCTGAGGTGGGAAAATGACACAAACCCAGGGAATAAAGGAGCTGGGTGATTGGGTTACCTGGTGGCCTGAAAGGTCATTGCTTCTGGAGAGTGATCCCAGCAGCGTGGTAAGAAACTCTCTGTAGGAAGCAGCCTCACTGGGAAGGGCCTGCAAAAAAGAGAAAATTCCAGTGGGGTTTTTTTTGTTTGTTTGTTTTTGTTTTTTACAAATTTCTGACCTATTCCACTTTGTTTTTAAAACCTGTTAAATTGAACTTTTAAAAACAAAATACACCCAAATGAAAGAGAACTTTTATTTGACTGCTGGGGAGAGAAGGGAGGCTTATTTTGAGCAGAATATTTTTCAATGTCTCTTTCTGTTTCTAATTTCTCTACTTGAGGCCTTCTCCCTTAGAAGGCCCCATTCGAGAGAATTCCCTGGCAGCCAGCCCTCAGGAGCTGACTTTGGAGGTCAACCAGCCTTCTGCGGCTGCTCTCCAAGGCCCTCAGGCATGGAGTAGGGGAAGGTCAGGCCAAGAGGGGAGGCTGATGGCACTGCATTGTGTTGGCATTGCTCCGGTCCAGGGAATGTCCAGCAGGAACAAATTCCATGAGCCCGGATCCCAGAACGAGTGGTTTCTCCCAATGATTCCTGTCAACTCCCCTTTAAACTGACAGAATGCATGTTTCAGATGACTGGAGGCCAGCCAATGCCGGGGCTGTGTGTGTGTGTGTGTGTGTGTGTGTGTGTGTGTGTGTGTGAGAGAGAGAGAGAGAGAGAGAGAGAGGAGCCTAAGAGAAACCAAGTCCAAGGCTGACACTTTATAATGTGGGGCTAATTACTTGACAAGGGGGCAAGTCAGGAGAGACAGAGGACATTAGAGAAAGCCAATTCCACAGGACGCTGCGTCTCCTTTCTGCCACGCCAGAGCCACAGATTCCAGCGAAGTGGAGTGTGGCTGTGTTAACACTGACAGCAAGACCTTGTAACACTTCTCATCTGTCACATTTGTTTTCTCACAACACCCTGAGGCAGGTGGGACTGCTCCCATGTAATAAATAAGGAAATGATGGCCCTTGAGGCGGTGAGCGCTTGTGCCCTCAAGCCAGACCCAAGTCTTCTGACAGTGCACCGGTACAATCCGCGAGACCACCCTCATCCGAGGGCCCACGCGTTTCACCAGATGCCCTTCGCAAACCTTACGTGACTCTGACTTTAGCTCTGCTATGTGAAGAGTTGGGAAGGCGTCATCTTATTCTTATAACAAACTGGAACTAAACAAACTGAAAATCAATACCTTTCTTAAACTCATTACAAAACTGAGGTCCCAGAGCCAACCACCACCTCAAAATATGAAGAAACAGACACATCCAGAGAAATATAGCAACTGACATCTGTTTATCTGATGCGGAAGCCACTGGAGGGGGAAATGGGTATGAATATTTAAATAGACTTTTAATGAATTACTGGAGACTGAATGTGGACTAGCATGAGAGTAATAAACTCCTGAGGCTGAGTCATGTGGGGCCCCCACAATTTCATGAGGCTTCTCTATAGGAACCCCTGTTCTCATATTGAGGATCTGAAAAGGATCTTCTCATGGCCTTGATAAGAGTAGGGATAAAGTAATGATAGGGAAATACACTCAGGACCTTCCCCATAACAAGGGGAAAGATTGCTAGAACCTTACCCCAGCTGAGGGAAGAACCTTCCTCCTACTCCAGCCCCTCCAACTCTTGTCTTATCTAAAGGGAAGAAACACAGTCAACAGGGCAACGAGGAACTAGATTGGCAACAGCACAGCCATAGAAGGGAGCAGGAGACAGGGTAGGTGGGAGAGCTGTACCACCAGAGACACAGGCCCACTAATAATTGGATACTTTATCACAAGGCTATAGGAGACTTCCCTCATCACAACCTACCACTATAAGGTATAAAAACAGTGGGTGATAGCTGAAAGAGGTGCAAGACACAGTCTCTTTCTGAATTAACATAGAGATGCTCCAAAGACAAGAGAAAAGACAAAACAAAGACACTAGAATTTGAAGCCTCTGGTACCTATAGCTGCCACAAACATTAATCACAGTCCAAATCCTAGTCTGATAAGCACAAAACTTCATGTTGTAGACCCGTTTATTTCAGGTCCTATTACCCAACACAATAGGTCCGGCTTTGAACAAAAAAATTACAATGCATGCAAAAGAAAAGAAAAGGGAAAAAAAGACAGTCTGAAGAAACAAAGCAATCATGAGAACCAGACTCAGATAAAACACAGATGTTGGAATTATCAGCCTCAGGCAATTTGGAGTAGGGATGATTGAAATGTTAAGTAACCATGATTGAAATGTAATAGAAAATGCTGACAACATGCAAGATGGGTACTATACGCAGAGAGATGGAAACACTTTAAGAAAAAGTCAGAAGGAAATACACAGTATCAGAAATAAAGAGTGTCTTTGACGGTACCATCAGTAGATTTAACAGGGCCAAGGAAGGAATCAGTGAACTTGAAGACAGGTCAGTGGAAACTGCTCAAGCTGAAATGCAAAGAGGAAAAAGAAAGAGAAAAACAACCCACAAAACATCCAATGACTATGGGACCATTTCAAAAGGTATATACATAATTGGAATACCAGAAAGAGAAAAAAAGGGAATGGAGCAGAAGAAATATTTGAAGTAATCTCAAGTACTTTCCAAAATTAACAATAAACACCAAACCATAGATCTAGGAAGCTCAGCCAGCACCACATAGAATAAATACAAAATAAAAATTATCTATTCTATTCTATTCTATTCTATTCTATAATATCTGCAGAAAAACCAAAGACAAAGAGAAAATCTTGAAGGAAGACAAAGGAGAAAAACAAAAAACTAACCTATAGAGAAATATGGATAAAAATTATAGTGTAGCCCTAACCAGTTTGGCTCAGTGGATAGACCGTCAGCCTATGGCAGTGATGGCAAACCTATGACATGCGTGTCAGAGGTGACACGCAAACTCATTTTTTTGATTGATTTTTCTTTGTTAAATGGAATTTAAATATACAAAATAAATACCAAAAATATACATCTTTGTTTTACTATGGTTGCAAATATCAAAAAATTTCTATATGTGACACGGCACCAAAGTTAAGTTAGGGCTTTTCAAAATGCTGACACGCCAAGCTCAAAAGTTTGCCATCACTGGCCTATGGACTAAAGGGTCCCAGATTCTATTCCGGCCAAGGGCATGTACCTTGGTTGCAGGCACATCTCCAGTAAGGAGTGTGCAGGAGGCAGCTGAATTGATGTTTCTCTCTCATTGATGTTTCTGTCTTTCTATCTCTCTCCCTTCCTCTCTGTAAAAAATCAATAAAATATATTTTTAAAAAAGAAAGAATTACAGTGTACTTCTCACCAGAAAGGTGAGAAAGAAAAGGGTGAAATCTTTATATTTACTGGGGACGAGGGGTGTATTACCAATCAATATTCTCTATCCAGTGATGTTACCCTTCCAAAGTAAGCAGAACAGAAACAGACTCATAGATACAGTGAACATTTTGATGGTTGTCAGATGGAAGGGGGATTGATGAGATGAATTGGCCCTGTACGGTATGGCTCAGTTGATTGGGCATTGTCCCCTGCACTGAAGGTTGGCAGTTAAATTCCTGGCCAGGGCATATGCCAGTGATGAGAGTTCAAACCCCAGTAGGGGGCATGCAGGAGGCAGCTTATTGATGTTTGATGTTTACTCTCAGACTGATGTTTCTCTCTCCTTCTCCCCTCCTCTCCCTAAAAATCAATTAAAAAATCCTTTTTAAAAAAAGTACCAATTGGTTGTTACAAAATAGTCAAGGGGATGTAAAGTAGAGCATAGGGAATATAGTCAATAATATTCTAATAACCATGTATGGTGTCAGATGGGTGCAAGATTTATGAGAATAATCACTTAGTAAGTTGTGTAATGTCTAATCACTTGAGTGTAAACCAAAAACTAATATAATAATGTATGTTAACTGTAATCTAAAATTTTTTTAATGATTTACAATAAATATATAGCAGTGATCTAACACAATATATTTCACAAACCAAGTGTTGACTGTCATTGAGTGTCTCTCCTCAGGGGCAGGGGATAGGAGGCCAGCCACCTCCATCGCTGCCATCTTCAACTTCTAGATGCTAGAAGTTCTTCAGGAATTGTCTTCATTCCAGCCAGCTTTCTAGGAGGGAAAAAGAAACATGGTGATACAGAGGAGGCAATGCAGGCCTCATAGTAGCACACATTGCTCTACCTACCTTACCTTGCCTTGGCTGGAAACCAATCACATGGCCACACTCAACTGCAAGGGATGTTGGGAACTGTAGTCTGGCTTCATGCTCAGGAGAGAAGAAAAGTATAGGAAGCGGCTACACTGTCGTTGCCACCTTAGACTCTGTCTCTAAGTCATTCCCTCTTCACTCATCTGTAAATAGAACCATTTACAACCTTCCTTTTAGGATTCTTATAAATTATCATCCTAATGGCTCTGTAGTGGGTTGAATAGTGTCCCTCAAGAACTTGTGTTCACCCAGAACCTCAACTAAATATGATCTTACCTGCAACAGGGTCACTGCAGATGTAATTAGCTAAAGGTCTTAGGTGAAATCATCTGCATTTAGGGTGAGCCCTCAATCTAATGACTAGGGTCCTTATAAGAAGAGGAAAGGACAAAGAGATAAAATTTTTTTAATGATTTACAATAAATATATAGCAGTGATCTAACACAATATATTTCACAAACCAAGTGTTGACTGTCATTGAGTGTCTCTCCTCAGGGGCAGGGGATAGGAGGCCAGCCACCTCCATCGCTGCCATCTTCAACTTCTAGATGCTAGAAGTTCTTCAGGAATTGTCTTCATTCCAGCCAGCTTTCTAGGAGGGAAAAAGAAACATGGTGATACAGAGGAGGCAATGCAGGCCTCATAGTAGCACACATTGCTCTACCTACCGTACCTTGCCTTGGCTGGAAACCAATCACATGGCCACACTCAACTGCAAGGGATGTTGGGAACTGTAGTCTGGCTTCATGCTCAGGAGAGGAGAAGAAAAGTATAGGAAGCGGCTACACTGTCATTGCCACATTACTCTGTCTCTAAGTTCCCTCTTCACTCATCTGTGAATGGTTCTGTTACAACCTTCCTCTTAGGATTCTTATAAATTATCATCCTAAATGCCTCTGTAGTGGGTTGAATAGTGTCCCTCAAGAACTTGTGTTCACCCAGAACCTCAACTAAATATGATCTTACTTGCAACAGGGTCACCGCAGATGTAATTAGCTGAAGGTCTTAGGTGAAATCATCTGGATTTAGGGTGAGCCCTCAATCTAATGACTAGGGTCCTTATAAGAAGAGGAAAAGACAAAGAGAGACAGAAAAGAAGATGGGACAGAGGCTGGCATTAAGCTGCCACTAAGGAACACCAACAGCCACCTGAGGCTGGGAAAGGCCAGGAGGAATTCTTCCCTAGAGCCCTGAGGATCTGTGGCCCTGCTGACATCCTGACTTCAGACCTCCAGCCTCCAGAACTGTGACAGAAGAAACTCATGTTGGTTTAGACCACCAAGTTTGTGGTCATTGTTATGGCTGCCCCAGGAAACTAAGAGAGCCTCCCTCTCCATCACCTCCTGTATTCACCAGGTCTGGCTAATTTTACCCACTAACTACGCCTTTAATATGTCTCCACTCACTACCAGTGACCAGTCCCTCACCACCTTTCACCTGTTGTGTTGCAAAAGCCTCCAAATTAAATGGCCTATCTCTGATTTGCTCCCCCATCAAGTCCATTTCTACAAGGTCTTAATCTGACCTGAGTCATTTCCCTGTTAAAAACCCTTCAATGGCTCCCTATTGCCACAGGAGAGGGGAAATCCAAGTTCCCCACCACAGCTACCTCGCCCCGGCTCCTGACCACACCGTCTCACACACCAAGCTGCTTGCCTTTTCCCACACTCCCAGGCTGACTCACACCCCACGCCACTGATCACACTGCCCTCTCCCTGGACGCTTTCTTCCCATCTCTTGTCCCATCTCTTGGGGCCTTCTTCCACCAAACCCCCTCCATTCATCAAGACTCCATTTATGTCACCTCAGCAGGAGGCCTCAGAACCATCCCCAGGCACTGATGAGGGCCCTGCACCTGTCATGTTGTATGGGAAAGGTCTTCTTCTAGGTCAGGCTACCTCACAAAACCCTGAATTCAATAACAATGGTCATAGCTACCCCCTAGTGGCTAATGTGAGCTATTATCCAAAGTCCTTTGCATATATAGATTTGTTTAACCTTCACAACATTTCTATGATGTATTATCATTCCCATTTTCCAGATGAGGAAACTGAGGTGAAGAAGTAATCTGATTAGAGGCCCTCAGCTAATGAGTGATGCCGGCGAGATTTAAACCCGCATCCATCTCCGGAGTTTTTGTCCTCTCCTCATACCTACTTGTTTTTGTTGCCTGAGACACATAGAAGAAACATACGCTAAATATTTACTGCTCAGAGGAATAAGGCTTCAGTTAAAAACTAAGGAAATACAAAAAAAAGTATAGACTTTTGTTCCTAATAGTGAATCAATATTGGTTCATTAGTTGTGACAAATGTACCCTAGCAATGTAAGATATTAACAATAGGGAAAACTGGTTACAGGGCATATGAGACCTTTATACTACATGGGCAACTTTTCTGTAATTCTAAAATTATTCCAAAATAAAAACTTTATTTTTTTTAAAAAAAGCTTACTATTCCAGGCCAAGTTGGTAATGAGAATTTCTACAAGGAAGGATTTCATTTCTTTGGCTTAAGATTTCAACTACTAATTTGATTAAATTAAGGCTGTAATAAATTATATAAATTAAATTAAAATGAAATTTTCTATATATAGTCTTGTCAGTCATTTATACTTTTTATCCACATTTTCTTGGCTTCAGCTCTTGGTGCAGATTTGTTCATGGAAATTTTACAAAGGAACAAAGGGAAAAATCGTATGGTAATTTTATTTATTTATTTTTAATACATTTTTATTGATTTCAGAGAGGAAAGGAGAGGGAGAGATAGAAACATCGATGATAAGAGAGAATCATTGATTGGCTGCCTCCTTCACACCCCACACTGAGGCTCGAGCCTGCAACCCGGGCCGGGAATGGAGCCATGACCTCCTGGTTCATGAGTCGGCACTCAACCACTGAGCCACGCCCGCTGGGCATAGTTTTGAATATGTCCACAGATTCTTTTATACTGGAAGTGGAGCCCAATTCCTCCTCTTCACTTCTAAGGAATAGAATGTGACAGCTGTGACGTGTGACTTTAGACTGGATTATAAGAGGCATGTGGCTTCTGCCTTGCTCTTTCTCTTAGATCACCCGCTCTCGGGGAAGCCAGCCGCCACAGTGTGAGGATTCTCAAGCAGCCCTGGGGAGAGATCCGTGCAGTGAGGAACTGAGGTGTCCTGCTTACAGTGACGTGAGAGCAACCCTCAGTAGCAGATCCTGGAGTCCAGCCTTCGTCCGATCACAGACTCTGGAGGGACCCAGAGCCACGGCCACACAGCTAAGTCACGCCCAAATTCCCGACCCAAAGAAACTGTACGATAATGAAAGTGTATTTATTCAGGCTGCTATGGTTGGAACCACCTGCCCCTCGGATAGAACTGCCCTTGACAGACAATTAGTCTAGATATAGGGGCTCCTAACTTTGTCATTGTACTAGTTTCCTATTGCTGCTGTAACAAATGAGCAAAAATTTAGTGACTTAAAACAACACCGATTTATTCTCTTACAGTTTTGGAGATCAGAAGTTCGAGTGGATCTCAAGGGGCTAACAGGGGTGGGCAAACTTTTTGACTCGAGGGCCACAATGGGTTCTTAAACTGGACCGGAGGGCCAGAACAAAAGCATGGATGGAGTGTTTGTGTGAACTAATATAAATCCAAAGTAAACATTATTACATAAAAGGGTACGGTCTTTTTTTTTTTTTAGTTTTATTCGTTTCAAACGGGCCGGATCTGGCCCGCGGGCCATAGTTTGCCCACGGCTGGCTAAGATCAAGGTGTCAGCAGGGCCGTTTCCTTCTGGAGACTCAGGGAGAGAACGGTTTCCTTGACTCTCCGGGTTTCTAGAGGCTGCCACTTTCCATCCGTGGTCAAACCAGCAAGAACATCAGTCCTACCTTTTTCGGTTATCACACCCCCCTCTCTCATTCTGATCCTGACTCCCTCTTTCATGTACAGAGGGGCCTTGACTTACGAGTGTCCCGACTAACGAGTTTTTTTGAGATACCAGCTGTCTCTCCTCCGGTTTTTTGCATTGAGTTGATAGAGTAATTTGAGTTAAGGAGCTCCGTAATGAGCTCCTTAACAAGCTCGGTCACAGAACGAATTAAACTCGTAAGTCAAGGCCCCACTGTATAAAGATCCTTGTGATTACATTGGGCCCACCTGGATTCTCCAAAATCATCTCCCCATTTCAAGGTCAGCTGATTAGCCACCTTAATTCTATCTGCATGCTTAATTCTTCTTTGTATGTAGTATAACATGTCACAGGTTCTGGGGGTCCGGACATGGACAGCTTTGAGGAGCCCACCGTACTTATTCTGGTGAAACCTATGGATCCCTCTCAGGATAATGTTTTTAAATGCATTCAATAACATGCACATGACTACATGAATTCCACTGAAGATGGTTCTCAAAATGCTTTTTTTAAAATTGTGATAGAGTAATATGTGTGCTTCTCTTTTAACATATAAGCTCTAACAGTGAATCTAGTAACTACCTTAATTTCAAAGTGGAGATGAATGTATGTGATATTTCAAAATTATCTGCATTAATGTGGTATTAAAAGTTGTGATTTCTTTGGGTGACATAGTCCCAGGTACGTCTGCCTCTGTGGTTTGTTGCTTACACTTAGAACCAAAGGAAATGCTACTTTTCTCTTAGAGGTTAATGGGTTTTTCCTTTTCAAACACACTGAATTTAGTTAAGGAACCTAGTAGAATCAAGGCATTTGCTTACTTTAAAAAAAAATAGTACTGCAGTAAGTTAAAGTAAAAGGCCATTATTCTTCTCAAATCCCTAGAAAGTCCCCCTTTTCGATTCATTTCAAATTTTATTAAGCACCTATTATGTACAGGGACCTTCAAATACCAAATACAGGCAAGGTAAACAACAAAAGTAATGGAAAGTCAGTGACAACCTGGAAATAAAGCAAGGATTATAGAGGAAAATATGTCCTCTAACTTAAAAAATGTACATATTTGTGTTGCAAATCTAATGAAATGAAACCAAGGTGGGGGAAGGGTGGGAGGAAATAAGCGATACAGGATTTGCAAGCATGGCAACAGTGACATCTAGTGGGAACTCTGTGGTGAAACAGCTCAAGCTTCTACCAGGAAACTGCCGATAACAAATATAGAGGGCCTCATTCATTAAACATTTGTTGAATACCTATTATAGATTAACTCCTCCTTAGCCCAGGCTGGCAGCCCACTCATGTTCTTTTCCTTCCCTGGCTCCATCTCACACCATAATGGCCTCCCGGGTACACAGCCAAGCCAAGTCCCAGATACAGAGCAGGTAAAGAAAATGAAGCTGACTAATCCTATCTTTCTAAAACAGACTGACCGGATATTCAGTGCCAAAGTAAAAACCCACGCAGGTAGAAGATGACCAATTCTAGGTGAGTAATATTTGTCTGTGGAGACAAGGAAAAACTGCACTGCTGTAGCTTATGATATCGGAGGCCTGGAGGTGGGGCCATTGAATCCTTCACAAACTACTTCCATGCTCTCTCCCACCTCAGTCATTCCTTCCCTTCCTCCAACATACCCAAAGTGCCTTAGAGTCGTGCAAGGACCATGAGAGAACCATCCATTCCCTTTCTGGCATGGAGTCCACGGTATTGCTGGCAATGGCCTTTGAAAGAGAAGAATTAAGAGGGACAGTTTTGGATGAAAGTGAGATCCCTGGCCACCTGTCGGACCTTAGATGCACACACTTGTGGTGGGTCCACCTTGCAGGGGACGGGTGGTCCCGGACTCTGTTCTCCTCTGTCCTGAGGTCCTACACCTCAAAATCAGTTGGGAATCCACTGGAACGTGGGTGGTCAGAATCCAGTGACTGGAGAAAAGGCCCATCAGGCTCCAGAAATGTGTTTGGGGCCATTGGTGCAGGGAATTCCTGAGTCCCTGGTACTCAGGGTAAAGTAAGGTCTAGTTAGACGACAGGTGGACACTTCTCTTAGCCCCATGGACTCCTCAGCCAGTGGGATGGACATGCCAGAGGAGGGCCATTGTCATGACTGAAGCAACTGTTTAAATATTTCTGGACCACACTTAGATAGCAAGGCTATAGCAGACATATTTCTTCTGTACTCAACGTTCCTTTTTTTCGGGGGGAAGGGAGCGGGGGGTGGGGGGCAGGGAGAACCCTTCCCACCTCCATTCCATAGGAATCCTCCTCCGTCTATGTGATTCACTTGGGGGTGGTTCCACCCTCCCAAGAGCAGGTACATGCCCCAGGCCAGGCTGGTGGGGAGGCTTTCCAGGACATTGGTAAAACTACTCAGCGTTTCCAGTGAGCATGGTGAAGGTCATCCTTCTCACCACGTTGAGTCAGCCTGAAAATGCTGTGATCACAGAGGAAATCAGCCAAGAGACAGCGAGTTAGAGGCAGGATTCTGGTGAAACCCTGGATTCAGCCATTCCCCTAGACTTCTCAGTTATGACCAATAAACTCCTTTCTCCCTGAGCTGGTTTGAAATGGGTCTCTTTGCTTGCAATGAACATTTTCCTGTTGTTATTCTTAATGCTAATGAAAGCTATAGACAGCAACTTATTTCCAAATGGAGACATTATTACTCCCATTTCAAAGGTCCACCTCTCCCAGGAGCCTTCCCAGCCCATGGGATCAGCAGGGGGCCTCCTGCATTGAAACCCACAGCTCCCGCTGCCTGGGGTCCCTCATCTGAACTACTCATTTACAGCACCATAGCAAACCCCAATAATGACAGATTAGATCTCCCAGCAGCCCAGGGAGGAGAAAGGAGACCTGGGAGAGGGAATGATTTTTAAATATTTTTTAATGTATTTTTTATTGATTTCAGAGAGGGAGCGAGAGGGAGAGAGAAACATCAATGATGAGAGAGAATCATCAATAGGCTGCCTCCTGCACGCCCCCCACTGGGAATAAGCCAGCAACCTGCTCATGTGCCCTGACTGGGATTTGAACCGTGACCTCCTGGTTCATCGGTCAATGCTCAACCACTGACCCACACTGGCCAGGCGATTTTTTTTTTCTTTTAACTTTTAAATGGGAGCATTTGAGAGGCAGTCAGTGGATGTATCTCTCACAGAGATGTTTCTTTCTCTTTCTTTCTTTCTTTCTTTCTTTCTTTCTTTCTTTCTTTCTTTCTTTCTTTCTTTCTTTCGTCTTTATTGTTGAAAGTATTGCATGTCCCCTTTTCCCCCCCCATTCACCCCTTCTAGCCTGCCTCCACCCCCAGACCCAGGCCTTCACCACCCTATTGTCTGTATAGGTCGGGCAATTTTAAAATATTTTGCCCAGCCAGAGTGGCTCAGTTGGTTGAGTGTTGTCCTGTGCCAAGAAAGGCTGCCAGTTCTATTCCTGGTTGGGGCACATACCTAAGTTGCAGGTTCAATCCCTGGTTAGGGCTCATAGGGAAGGCAACGGATTGATGTTTCTCTACAGTTCCATACCCTGCTCCTTGCCATCCAGCATTCTATTCGCCAGAGGCAACCACTTCTAATTTTTTCAGCTTTCTCTGGTTGTTAAACCTTTATCTCTTAGAGTTGAGCCTCAGTATTCGCAGATTCACTATTTGTGAGTTCCCCTGCTGACTAAATTTATTTGTAACTACAAAATCAATACTTGTGGCACTTTCATGGTGGGCCGCAAATAAATCCGGGTCAATTCTGACATGCTCGTGCCCAGCTTCTGAGATGGAGCAACACTCCACCTTCTTGTTGCTAATCCTCACTCAAGGATATTTTCCATTGTTTTTTTTTTCTTTATGTATTGATTAAAGTATTACATATGTGTGCTTATCCCCCTCATTACACCCCCCCCCCAAACCCACTCCCTGCTCATGCCCTCACCCCTCTGGTGTCTGTTTCCATTGGTTATGCTTATATGCATGCATGATCAATTTGGTTGATCTCTCCCCTTTACCTCCATCCTACCTTCCCTCTGAGGTTTGAGCATCTGATCAATGCTTCTCTGTCTCTGAATCTGTTTTTTGTTCATCAGTTTATGTTGTTCATTACATTCCACAAATGAGTGAGATCATGTGATATTTATCTTTCTCTGACTGACTTATTTCACTTAGCATAATGCTCTCCAAGTCCATCCATGCTGTTGCATCTCTCGGATGATTAGTGACTCTGAGCATGTTTTCATATGTCTCTTGGCCTTCCTTATGTCCTCTTTCAAAAAGTATCTTTGAGGTCCACTGCCCATTTTTTGATTGGGTTGTTTATCTTCCTTTTAGTAAGTTGTATGAGTTCCCTGTTAAATGTTGGAGATTAAATCCTTATCGTAGATAACATTGGCAAATATGTTTTCCCATGCAGTGGGCTTTCTTGTTTTGTTCATGGTTTCTTTTGCAGAAGCTTTTTATTTTGATGTAGTCTCATTTGTTTATTTTCTCTTTAGTTTTTATTGCCTTAGGAGTTGTATCGGTGAAGATACTGCTTCGGCATATGTCTGAGATTTTGCTGCCTGTAGATTCCTCTAAGATTTTTATGGTTTCCCATCTTACATTTAAGTCCTTTATCTCCATTTTGAGTTTATTTTTGTGTATGGTGTAAGTTGGTGGTCTAGTTTCTTTTTTTTTTTTTTTCATGTTTCTGTTTTCCAAACACCATTTATTAAAGAGACTTTCTTGACTCCGTTGTATGCTCTTGCCTCCTTTGTCAAATACTAATTGAGGGTAATGGCTTGGGTAGATTTCTGGGTTCTCTGTTCTGTTCCATTGATCTATAGACCTGTTCCTGTGCCAATACTAGGCTGTTTTAATTATGGTGGCTTTGTAGTATAACTTGAAATCTGGTATTGTGATTCTTCCAACTTTTTCCCCCTCAAAATTGCTCAGTTATTTGATTTTTTGCAG
>NW_006286587.1:3404697-3414783 GCF_000327345.1 Myotis davidii | reverse complement strand
ATCTGGTGTTGAGATCCTTCCATTGGTTTTCAGAGAGAGTGGAAGGGAGAGGGAGAGACAGAGAGAGAGAGACATCGATGTGAGAGAGAGAGACACATCAGGGATCAAGCCTGCAACTGAGGTACGTGCCCTTGACTGGAATCAAACCTGGGACCCTTCAGTATTGGGCCAATGCTCTATCCACCGAGCCAAACTGGGCAACACTCCACCTTCTTGTTTCAGCTCTCATAGAGATAACTAGAGGATGGCGACCAGCCGGCAACGTCACGTAGACAGGAGTTTGAATCCCAACTCTGGCACCTATTAATGGGGTGGCCTCAGGTCAGCCACTTAACGCTTCTGAACCTCAGAAATTTTTTAAATATAGAATCTACCAGAATGAGTTGTTTTGAGACTTAAGATTATAATCTATGTGAGATATGTTGTGTGTGTACATATTTCCCCTAGGTACAACATTGGCTAATTCAGTGTTTGTGGCTACTTTATGGAACATATGCCCATGAATAATGAGAACTGACTACATATAATATGTCTCTACTGCCAATTCTTAATTTACATCATCTGTGGACTTCCAGCTATAACAAATGAGTATTCAGTTCTCTTATATAATTCCCACCTCTACTATAGGTATATCTAAAATTCATTTCTATTTTAGTTCTTCTCTTGGTTATTTTTGTTACTTAAAGTAGTATACTGACATTTTGATTACTTGTTTATCAACCACATCTCTTGGCACCCCATATTGTAATATGGGGGTCTTAGCACAGCTAACATTTGCTAGCATCTTTTTCCCTTTCTTCCACCCCAAATTCTGTTGCTATACCTTTATTTTGGCACTATTGAGGTTGATTACAGGGTTTTTTTTTCTCCAACAAATTCTAATTCTCTGACACCAACTGGGTGTCCTTCAAGTCCATTCAATTCAATTCAATTATGACACTACCTACCTGGAGTCAGTGACAGATCCCATAGTTTAAGAATGTGAAAGGACAGAACAGGACTGATAGCTGTGTTCCTAACTCCTCTTCCAGCAAAAGCCGCAGAATGTATCAGTTACTCAGCCTGCCCTTATCTCGGCCAATGGGAATGCAAGGGAAAACAAACTCAAGGCCGAAAGTATGCTGAACACCCCCCTGTCTTTGTGTAACCAGACCCTAACTGCGCCCTGCCCTTGCTTCACTAGCCCCCGGCCCTCACTCAACCAACCAGAATTGGCCAAATCAGTGGTCCAAGTGTGTCCCCACCCCCCACCCCTGACCCCAAGCCCTATAAATTCTTTGTTCTCTTGGGACTCCGGGCTCTCTCTCCCATCCAGAAATGGAGGCAGAGGGGGACCAAGCCAGGACTTGAATAAAAGACTCTATGCTTTTGCATCGGACTCAGCTCCCTAGTGGTCTGTCTTGGGGGATTTTGAAATCTGGGCATAACAAATGCAATACCATGAGACTGCCTTCACTTCAGATGCTAGTTGCTTCTGAATTAGGACCCCAGGTCACCCAAACTTCTGTCCTACTTGGCTACAACGTCAGGAGTTCCCCAAACCCCCCTCCCTCAATACTCAATAACTTGCTCCAACAGCTCACAGAACTCAGGAAAACGCTGTAATTACTATATCACTTAATTATAAAGGATACAAATGAACAGGCAGATGATGAGGATCTTAGGGTGAGGTTCGGAGTGGTCTCACATGCAGAATTTGCTGAAACCTTGGACATGGGGTGCACCGTCTTCTTGGCATATAGGTGTATTCACCCGTTCAGAAGCTCTCTGAAACCCATTGTTTAAGAGTTTTTATAAAAGTTTCCTTCTGTGGGCATGACTGTGGAAGTCAATGATTAACTCCAGCCTCTCTCACCTCACTATAGAATAGAGGGTGGTGCTGAAAGTCCAAGATTTTAATCAAGCCCCAGTCTTCCTGGAGACCAGCCCCCCTCCTGAAGCTATCTAGGGGCCTGCCAATAGTCACCACATTAGAACAAAAGACACTCCTGTCACCCTTATCACTCAGGAAACTAAAGGGTTTTAGGAGCTCTGTGTCAGGAACCGGAAGAAGACAAACATCTTTCCTGTTACTCCACAGTCACAATGTTTGCTTTCAGTCTCATAACCATAAATATTCTTATTTGCTTTGGTTACTTATTAATTTTTTAGCTTGAAAAGTTATACTTCCTTTTTTATGGCCACTTGCTTCACAGATCATCATTGAGAATGTTTCTAAGACAGGATTCGTAAGGATTAAATTTCTGAGCCCTAGCATGTCTGAAGATATCTTAGTTGTTAGTCTTGCTGGGTATAGAATGTAGATTTGGGTTCCTTTGGAGCAACCTTTTTTTCTTACTTAAAGCATTTGGATTTGTTATTTTTCTATGGTGATCTTACATTTCACAATGCTGTACTTTGGGGTAGCTATCTCTTATTCACCGGGTGAATATTAAATGACTCTTTAAACTGGAGATTCATGTTCCTCATCTAGATGGTTTTTCATATTTCAGTGATAATTTATTCCATTGTATTTTTGCTTTTCTCGAATATTGATCCTCTAGGTTTCTTAACTTTTTAACTCATTTTCTTCTGTATTAAATTTTGCCTGTCAATTATATTTCAATAAAACTGGAAAAATAATTGTTTTCAATTTTGCCTCACATAGTGGAAAATTTCTTCAATTGTTTGACAATGAGGAGTTGTTCTTTTTTAAAAAATTTGTTTGGGCCGAAACCCGTTTGGCTCAGTGGATAGAGCGTCGGCCTGCGGACTGAAAGGTCCCAGGTTCAATTCCGGTCAAGGGCATGTACCTGGGTTGCGGGCACATCCCCAGTGGGAGATGTGCAGGAGGCAGCTGATCGATGTTTCTCTCTCATCGATGTTTCTAACTCTCTATCTCTCTCCCTTCCTCTCTGTAAAAAATCAATAAAATATATTTTTAAAACATTTGTTTGGGAGTTCAGTGTCCAAGGTGCCACTGTTAAGCTTTGCTTTAGGGTAACTGGGTGGGGAGTTGGCCTTTATATAAAAGTTGCCTTTTCAAAGGAAAAATTTAACTTCTACAGAGTAGAGTCCTCTGGATTTTAGCTAGCTGGGTGGAGGCAGCTACACACTCACCCTACATGTGATTGGAGCATGGGAGGATTGTGTTCTGCATAAAGACTCTCTACCCATTCCATTATTTTTGACAACACAGCTCACTTCCACTTTCTGTCTTACCTGGCATTTTCAAGTCCTGAGTTTCTTTGAGAATATTCTAGAAAGCCTCAGTTACATCCCCATTTTCACATACTCCTAGACTGTGAATTTCACTGTCCTGCTTCATTACTAACCACTCCTTGTTCAATTTTCTAGCTTCTAGAAAATTCTTGAAATCTCTAATGGCTGATGGCCTTCCTCCTGTTACCTTTGTCATTGCGAGTTTATACACTTTTATTCCTATACTATTATTTTTATCAAGGACTCAATTAGAGAGAAGAAGTAAATATGAGTAGCTGGCCAACCGTCTTTAACGAAAAATCAATAGACTAAGTTAGATTTAGAAAAATAAAGGATTATAACCATTATCACTCTCAGCATTCTGGATTTTTTAGAAGGAAGTCACTTAACATGTTCTCCTCCCCCCCCCCCCCCCCCCACTAACCTGGGTATATAGACTGTCACATTTCTCTGTGGTGCATTTTGAGAAAGTAAATAAATTCCTATGGGTTACTCTCCCTTACCTGTGAGCAAGATAAGAGGACAGGTAAGCACAGTTCTACCTCCCTGTCATGAGATGCAACATTCTAGGAGTCTCTAATTCCTCCTCTCTCAGATGAGATTACTCCCACTCTTTCTTATGTATTTATTACCCTAGTATTTACTGGACATTTACCATGTGTCAGGCTCTGTCCTCAGAGCTTTACAAACATTGTCTCATTTCACAGAACCTTATGAAGTGGGTGTTATTATTCCTACTTTATAGAACCAAAACCAAACTAAAACATGCCCAAGCCCTCTGATCTATTAAGTGTCAGCAGTAGCAGCAGGTGAACACAGATTCATCAATCTCCAAACTTAAAACATCATGTTATGTATAGTCATTGCCAGAGGTAAGAATAGCAGACATAATGCCCACCCAGTTTGAAAAGTGTGGGTTACAAGAACAATCGGCTATACATGGTCTTCCCTCCCTCCACTCATTGGAAGGTCATGGCTGGCTCCAATCCTCTGTACCTTCTTGGTGAGTTGCTTCAGGGTTAGGACATGCTCCTATTCCCTTCCTTCCCCTTCCCCCCTCCTTCCCAACCTCCTGTTTTAAATAATTTTAAACTTACAGAAAAATTGCAAAAATCATACACAAAGAATCTACATCCAGCTTCCTCTTGTTAACATCATACATAACCACAATACAATGATAGAAACCAGGAAATTAGTGTTAATACAATACTGTTAACTAATTTACTGCTTTATTCAAATTTCACAGGCTTTCCCACTGAAGTCATTTCTCTGTTCCAGTATTCAGTCCAGGATCTCACATGGCATTTAGTTGTCATGTCTCTTTAGTCTCCTCTGATCTGAGACAGTACCTCAGTTTTTCTGTCTCTCATGACCTTGACACTTCAGACGAGTATTAGCAATTTATTTCGTAGAACTAGAGGCCCAGTGCACAGATTCGTGCACATTGAAAGGAAATTAATTAGAAGAAATACTTTAGAGGCTGGGGAGGGACCACAGTAGGGCTCCAGGGCATGTTGGGCTCATCTCGCCCAGTCCCGATAGGCCAAACCCCAGCAGCAAGCTAACCTACCAGTCAGAGTGTCTGACCCCTGGTGGTCAGTGTGCATCATAGCGACTGGTTGAACAAACAATAAGTCAGACACTTAGCATATTAGGCTTTTATTATATAGGATGTTCTCCAATATAGGTTTGTCTGATACTTTCTTACGATTAAATTGAGGTTTATGTAATTTGGGCAGGAACAACATGGAAGTGATGCTATTGCCCTTCTCAGTGAATCATATCAGGAGGTGTGTGAAGTCAATATGCATTATTCCAGATGATGTATGTTCATTTTGATCACTTGACTAAGGTGATATCTGCATTTTTCTCCACTCTCATGTTACTATCTTTCCCTGTGTAATTGACAAATACTTTGCAGGGAGATATTTTGAGGCTACAAATATGCTTTTTCTCATCATATTTTTACTCACTAATTTTAAAATTCATTAGTGATTCTTGCCTGTGATTATTGGATAGAAACTTCAAATACATCCTCTCTCCACATTTTGTTCACTTCCAAATTAAAGCTGTGCCTGAGTGTATCTGAGCGACAAAGTCTAGGAGGTAGGCCAGTGTCCTGGCAATAAGAAATCTTGGGAATTGGAGTTCTGATTTCAGACTGGGACTTTCCAAGGATAGTAGGAAGCCACAAATATGACTGACATCCACTACAGTTGCCAAGATATTTTAAAGTGAGAAAAGCAAAAGGCAAAACAGTATCTATAAAATACTATCACCTGCATAACTAACCTATATGCATAAACTACCTCTGGGAGGTTCCGGAGGAAACTGGTGACAGCTTCCTCCAAGAAAGGAAACTTTATAATCAAGAGAGGTGGGAGACTTGTCAGTGTATATATCCTATATCAGGTGTAACCCTTTGTGCCCTTTGATGGAGATGGGTGCAAAGGAAGGAGAGAGAAAGGGGGAAGAGAGGGACCATTTTTCTTGCTCCACTCATTCTCAACGGTGACTCCAGCACCATGTCCTCCAACACGGCCTTCTTACTTTTCTTTGCTCTTCCTCACCCGTCTTCATCTAGTGCGGATAGAGGCATAGGACACACCCTCTCCACCCTCGCAAGCAGAAAATTATAGAACTTGCCTGGGCATAGAAAGTGCTTGTTACCCACCCAGCTGGAAAGGAGGGTGTAGCTATAATAGGCACATTCTGCTTCTTTGCACTGAACGCAACATGTTCTCCATAAACACAAGCGTTGCCATTTCTTAGTTGCCAGACTTTCAGTATGTTTATAAGCTAAATACTCAATTTAAAAACTTTCAACGGATAATGCTGCTTTGTCAAATAAAAACATCAATTAAAAAAAAAAACTCCTCCCCTTTTCTCCTCCCAGAAGCTTTTCAATTCTCTCTAACGTAGAATTTTTTAAATTCTGAGGCTGCGTCCAGTGGAAGTGGAAGGTGTTATAGGAAGGAAGTCGCTTGTGTTTAACAAGTTAAAGTAACTGGGACTTTGAGTCCCTCTACTTGTCTATTTCCCCTGTCTGCCCAGTGAATGAAGAACATGGCCGTATCTCTTGTCCAGCCCAGTCTACTCACATCCCATATGATAATGCAAACATGACTAACTTATCTTCTGAGGATACCATCAAGTCAGTTTTTCAGGATATGGGTATCTGATAATAGTTATTGTTTTAATATTTGCACATGTAAAACTTTGAGGTCAAGAGATATAGCTCCTCTTTATCCTCCACCTCTGCTAACTGAGACGCAAAAACTATCTGCTAACTAAAAAATACCTAACAGTTTTCTACAGGTTGTTACAGGCAACTATCAAGCTCTACGCCAACACTTCAAATTCCATCTCAAAAATCACCTCCTTGCCCTGCTGGTGTGGCTCAGCAGTTGAGCATCGACCCAGGAACCAAGAGGTCACCGGTTTGATTTGGGTCAGGGCACATACCCAGGTTGTGGGCTCAATCCCCAGTAGGGGTGTGTGCAGGAGGCAGCCAATCAATCATGTTCCTCTTCCATCGATGTTTCTATTTCTCTATCTCTCTCCCCTCTTCTAAATAAATAAATAAAGGTTTATTTTTTTTTTAATCACCTCCTTTTTGAAGTCTTTTGTCATACTCCTCACCACTCCGCACACCTGCAGAAAGATGGCCTTCCTCTGAATTCCGTAGCATCAGAGTTATGACCTGAAGATAAACTCTGTGCTAGTTCATCTGAATATTTTCAGTGCATATTATGGTGTCTATTTCACAGGAACATAATGGCTGAATGAATAAAGAAGCTAATTCATTGTTTGATTTACATGTGTATAGTAATTAAATAACTGACTCAAAGTGTTGGTTGTACTTGTTTTTTAAGAGGAAGAAAAGATGAGGATGGCTTGTTTATGTACATATGAAATTTTGAAGTCCAGAATACACTTCTTAATCCACTTCTAACCTGGGACCTTAGGAAATGGATGGGTTGTACCTGTTTCACAGGTAGTAAGTTTTTTTAAAAAAAAATCCAAGAACACACAATATGGATGAAACTCAAAAACATAACGTTGAACAAAAGAAACCAGACACAAAATAGTACACATCATCCGACTGCATTTATATATGGCACGAAGACTGGCAAAACCCTTCTAGGGAGTTAGAAGTGAAGATGATGGCTACTCTTGGTGGGGGATGGCAGTAACTGATGAGGAACTAGGAGACTTCTGGGGACTGGTAATGTCCTGTGTCTTGATCTGGACACTCAATACACAGTTTGTGAAAATTCATCAGCTGTATATTCATGATTTGTGCTCTTTCATAAATAAATATCTATAATAATAAAAGCAAATTATGCTAATTAGATTGGACAGCCAAACGACCTTTCGGATATCATTCCAGACAACCTTCTGGACAGAACCGTGGTGGCGGGGGCTGAGGTAGAGGCGGTTAGGGGCAATGAGGCAGGCAGGCCAGCAGTTAGGGGCGATGAGACAGGCAGGCAGGCAAGTGGTTGGGGGCGATGAAGCAGGCATCAGAGTGATTAGGGGTGATCAGGCAGGCCGGTGAGTGGTTAGAGGAGATCATGCAGGCAGGCGAGCAGTTAGAAGCCAGCAGTCCCAGATTGCAAGAGGGATGTCTGACTGCTGGACATCCCCTGAGGGGTCCCAGATTGAAAGAGGGTGCAGGCCGGGCTGAGGGACTCTCCCTCCTGTGCACAAATTTCATGCACTGGGCCTCTAGTATAATATATAATGAATACATATATTTCAATTAAACACTTTAAAAACAATACACAAATCTGTTCATTATATGAAAATGCATCAGCTGTATATTCATAATATGTGCTCTTTCATATATATAATTATACATAATAAATGTATAATATATAATAAATATATATATATACTATTTCAATTAAAAGCTTTTTAAAAACCTCGGCCAAGCAAAAACTTAAAACCAGTTAAATTCTTTAGCACAACCCAGATATTTTTAACTAAAATGAGAAACCAATTTGATGTAAATAAAGCCATTACTACTTCAAGACCACACATAAGATCTTGAAGACAGTTCGTGTCCCATTCAGCCATGAGCAGTCTCCAGAAAGTAACCCTTTACACTGTTTATGCTCAAGATAAGAGCGTATTTGTTAAGTCGGTGTTGAGCATGTAGCGACTGGGACCAGATGACAGTTGTGGGACCAGATGACAATTGACCCTATTCCCAGAGTTGAGAAACTCCACCAAATTAGGAAATTCAGTTTTAAGATTTTCATTATGTGCTGACAAGTGTTAAAATGACCTTGTAAAATACTTTCAAAACTACAACGACTAAATATGATAATGTACAAGCAAAAATAAGGATTCCAGCCGAAACCGGTTTGGCTCAGTGGATAGAGCGTCGGCCTGTGGACTGAAAGGTCCCGGGTTCGATTCCGGTCAAGGGCATGTACCTGGATTGCGGGCACATCCCCAGTGGGAGATGTGCAGGAGGCAGCTGGTCCATGTTTCTCTCTCATCGATATTTCTAACTCTCTATTTCTCTCCCTTCCTCTCTGTAAAAAGTCAATAAAATATATTTTAAAAAAATAAGGATTCCAATTCTAAATTCCACCACATTTTAAATTCATGTTTACGTTGTCGCAGGCTGTATGTACTTGATGCGAATCGCTAAAGCCTGTGTTACGCTGCATGAAATTCTCCATGGAATGGAGGCGCATCGTCCATCCCTCCGCCCATTTTACAGATAAGTTAACTGTAATTTCCATGCCTGCTTTGTAAACAGTGTATCCTGTGAGCTCAGCTCAAGGCCTGGCACAAAATAAACACTCTACAAACGTGTGTAATATGAACGCAGAAGGCGTGGAGAGGTGTAAATTCCCCGAGGTCACCCACCCTTCGCCCGCTCCTTGGGAAGTGAATCCGACAGGAAGGTGGCCAGCCCGGCTGGGTGTGAATCTGGGGTGAGCCACCCGAGACTTCCGCGTAGGGCGTGCCCTTAGGGTGCCCGGGGTCTTCCATGGTGCGTAGTTGGGGCGCCTCACCCTCCTCGGGGGGTTACATCACCCTCTTACTCAGAGACGGACCGCTTTCGTCTCTCCCACCGGCGCCTCCAGGCTCTGTCAGGGGGGAGTTTCTAGCCCGGAGCTGGGAGTCTCCGGGCCGGGGCGTTCCCTAGTGTGAGCCATGGCTGTACCTGGAGGGCAGGGGAAAAGGCGCCGGGCTTTAATAACCCGTGCTCGTCCGGAGGGCGCCTGGGGAACCGAGAAAACCGAAGGCGGTCTCAGGTCGCAAGATCGGAGCAGGGAGCGAGCGCGTGTCCCATGCAAAGCAGTGCAGCTGCTGTGGAAAACAGTTGGCTGTTACTAAATATAGAAGTACCCTATGACCTAGAAATTCTACTTCTAGATATATACCTAAAGAGTTTAAAATATGCATACAAACCAATGAATGAATAAACAAAATGTGGTATCCTATCTAATAAAAGACAAAACCTCCGTCCTGGCCTCTAGGGGCGCCACCCTCCACGTGCAGGTCTGCGAGGCTGCACGCCGCGGGCTCCGAGAAAGAAGGTGGGTGCCGAGGGGCTAGGGCTAGAGGGGGCGGGAGATCGGTAGGGGGCGGAGGCTTAGGTGGGCCCCGACCCCTGCCCCCTGACTCTCTCCAGCTCGCTTTCACTTCAGTGGCTGTTGAATTAAAGAGAACGCCCTTGGCGAGCGGCAACCTTCTGCAGCCTTGCGCAGCGCGCCACGCCAAGTACACTGTCCCGCCGTGGGTGCTGCCTGCATGGGGGGTAAGGGGCGGGTCTCCACCCACCCACTATCCACCCGGGACCCCGGACCCTGCAGAACTGACAAAAGACTGGCCTTCCGAAAGGCCAGTCTCAGGGGAAGC
>NW_006286587.1:3397766-3404667 GCF_000327345.1 Myotis davidii | reverse complement strand
GATCGATCTATCATCGTCTGTGTAATGATCAATCTATCATCCTTTGTCTCGTTTTCTGGTCTGTCTGCCTTCCTTATTTCCTTCTTTTCTGCCCACCCCCCTGTCCCTCTGTCTCACTTTCGTTCCTGCATTTTCTCGAAAGGACAGGAGGAGGTAGGCAGCCGGGCTTCGCCCCAGGCAGGCATTCTGCTGGTGGCCTAGCTTCTTGTTCTGGCCTCTCAGATGCCCTTTCGCGGTTGAAGTTCGCTGCTCTGCTCAACAAGTAGCAGCTTGCTGCGGATGAGAAATTCAGTAAAAATGAAGGCGCGGAAAGATAGGGTAGGAATGTGGGGAAACCAGGTTGTCTAATTTTAGCCTGAGTTTGTTGTGAGGGAATCACCATCTGTTGCCTCAATGAGAAGTGTTTTGATTGCCCAGGTAAGGAAAGAAAAGACCTTTAGGTATGATTGCTCACCTTCAAAGACAGGTTATTTTCTTTATGGACAAAACGTTTTAAATAACTAAACTCCAAACCATAGCATTTGAGAAATTGTAAAGCTGTTAAAGTCAAACAGCTCAATGCCCTGTTGTGAGTTTGTCTGTGAAGGTGCTATCTTTATTGTTTCCTCACTGGGAAAGATTTACATGAGTAGAAATGCTTATTAAAGGCTACAGAGAGTTTAGCTCACGTGTTCTTAAGAGTTTTATTTCCTGTTGGTGTTGCAACAGTATCAAGGATGTGTCCCGGTGTGGTGGTTAAGAGTTTAAAGTTAGAAAGACCTAAATTTCCGTCTGGGCTCTACCATCTAACTTGCTGTGTGCTTTTCAGTAAGTTGCCTAGCCTCTCTGATCCTAGGTTTCCTCGTTTCTAAATGGGATTGCTGACAGGGTGGAGACAACACAAGAATAGTAGTTAACACAGAATACAACACCCAGTAAGTACATAATAAACAATACTTGGGGCTGATGAGGAGGAAGGGAGTAGTTAGGCCTGATATACCCATGGCACGGCTGCCCCAGCAAGGGGTCTGCAGATTCGCATATGTGCATGGGAAGGGATAAGCATTATTACATCACTGGCGTCCCTCTGGTCATAAAAACCTTAGGAGCTACTTCTGAACTTTTGAATTGATTCAAACAAATAAAATCTGCCCTATGCCTATTCAGAATTGCATGTTTAGCTATTTTGTGTATTTCAGGATACTCTGAGGCTTACAATTATGAACAGTTTCAAATAAACACCAAACTGGTATGATCCTGGTGGATTAATGATTGCTTATTATTAAAAATAGTGTTCCTCAGAAGCCACTATAGTCCCTGGCTTGATCTTGATGTGGGCGGGTGGAGGGAGGAACTGAGCCCTGGGGCTAATGTTTCACTGGGCTGTTTCAACTCAAAAGTGTGAGCCACAGACTGATATCACAGGGAGTTATTTACGCAAGCAGGGTCCCCTGAGACCTGCTGAATAGAACCTGCATGTTAATGAGATCTGGAGGGGAATTTGGGGCACTTTGGGTTTGATCAGCCCTTTCTTAGGAATTTGAGTGCACCGATGTTGTTGTGTTTTAAATAGGTCTTATGAAAACATGGATTCCTCATAAGCTGTCTTTACCTAGCCAAGTGAAAAAGATTTGTTATCACGTACATGACTGATTTTGATTTAAAATCTTTAGATAGCCAGGAGACATATTATCACTTGCTTTCTGTTTACAAGTAACAGAGAGCCCAGCCAGTGTGGCTCAGTGGTTGAGCCAGTCAACCCATGAACCAAGAGGTCATAGGTTCAATTCCCGGTCAGAGCACATGCCTGGGTTGCGGGCTCTATCCCCAGTAGGGGGTGTGCAGGAGGCAGCTAATCACTGTTTCTCTCTCATCATTGATGTTTCTATCTCTCTCCCTCTCCCTCCTTCTCTCCTAAAATCAATAAAAAAGCATACTTAAAACTAACAGAGAGCTAATATTTTAAGTTCTGCTAAGTCTGGATTCCAGGGTTCCTATTACCCCCTTGAGACGTTTCTGTTTTGATTGATACTGCTTAGCTGAAATAGACACTATTTTGCTATATGTTTAGTTTTTGAATTTTCATACTGGAAGATGTCATTAATATTTATAGGAGGAGCATAATAATACATATGTATTATATTACAGATAGAGAAAGATTTTAATGACATCCTTTTAAAATCAGCTTTATTAAGGTATAATTTGCGTACAACAGAATGTATTCAATGGTACATTTAAAACCTGTGTGTTTTCTTGTGTGCGAATTATCCTTAATAAAGTGGATTCTTTTTAAAGGTATCATCAAGGATTGCCATCATTTGTTGCCGGCTGCTAGAATAGTTCAGAGAAGATTAAGAAACGCCAGTAGAGAGGGAAAATGAAGGTTCACGCATTGGGCAGGCACAGAAAATAAAAAAAAACCCGTGGTCTTGGGAGAAATGAAAGATAAATTTAGAAGGCTTGAGACCCTTTGTATAATACTTTCTTGTCTTTAAAATTAAGATGCTGATTTAATATCCGGGGCACTGAGAATGCCGCAGATTTTTTTCAAGATGAGGCCAAAATAAAAAAAGTAAACGTAAAAACGTTTTTCTCTGCAGGGTCTCCTCATGTTCTGATCTCTGTCCGCCCTTCGATGCAGCAGACACCGGCATTTGCCACAATGCTCTCAGCCAATGACTTTGCATCTGCTTCTTGGGAACTCATGATCCGAGTGGACCATCCAGATCAAGCGGATCAGAAAGACGTCACCCTGACAGTGTCCGGGGACCTGCACGTTGGCGGGGTGATGCTCAAGTTAGTAGAGAAGATCAGTAAGTTTCTGTTTTGTTCTGGTGTCTCTATACCTGAAACCCTCTCTGTTGCATCGCCGCTGATCTAAGTTGTCTGATCACCTATGTTTTTCTGATCCTGTGTCTGGTAATGGCCCAGAGAGCTAGCACCCTTCCCCCAAGAAGAAGAGAACTGAGGGGCCCTGCAAGAGTCTCAGACCAACCCACCCCTAACAACCCTTGTAAAACCTTGACTCCCTGGTAACAAACCAAAGCTTCCCGGTAGGTAAAATGCCCTGTTTCCACAAGAATGAACCCATTCTACGGGTGACATCTAGGGTGACCGCAGGCTTTTTCGAGGTGCTGGACTCCTGTTAGTGCTTGATTGCTCAGTGATAAAGTCAGCTTGGTGCTAGTTTGTCTTTTAACACATACCCACCGGTTGCTACTCTCTCTTCTTAAACAGAGAAAGAGAAATCTTCAGGGTCAGAGTTTCACATCAGGAGTCAACACGATCAACCTAGAATTTAATAATGTTCTGTTTGCCTTGTATTTATTTCTATCTTCTAAGGCCATGGGTGTGGGCTCTTCGTTGACACTAGTGAAAGAAAGCCCAGTGAATTTTCCAAGTCATGTAACCACCACCCAGGTCAAGAAATAAAACATTACTTGTTCCCCCAGCCCAGTCCCGTACCTGACCCCTCCTTGTCACTGCCCCGCCAAAGGTAGCCACTAAGTTAAAAAGAGAGGGAAAGAAAGAGAAACCACTTTTTTCAAAGTAAATAACAACACTGGTGGCTCTTCATTTAGCAAAATAAAAGATTGACTATTGACTCCAACATTGATGAAGGGAAACGATTCAACGTTGATGCCAACATTGGAGAAGGGGGCAGTTTCCGTGTTGATGCTCACTCTCAGAAAATATTCGGCTCTGATTTCAGTGTAGACACTTTGGATACTGGGGATATGATGGCTCTGATAAAAGAGCTGGGCCTTACCGAGAAGGGTGACGTGTCAGCTTTATAGAACTTCCGTGCAAGCTCTGATTGGGCTTATCCCCTTGTGATCCACGGGGGCAAGAATACATTTCTAGTGGAGAAATTATCTTGATTAAACAAAGCAGAGCGCTCCTGGTCTTCCCAGGAAGGACCATGGCGCTGGGAGATGGAAGGAAGAGAACTTCAGCATTTCAAGATGAACAGAATTTGTGTATGTCTGTTCCTTCCGCAGCATTGAAGTATCAGTGATGGTAAGATTCAGTCTGTTTTCTACCTGTCTCGCCTTAGACTCTTTGAAGAGAAGCCAAAAATCGTTGAGCCTAGGGTTGTACCAGGAGATGGGGCGCTGAAGAGCAGCCCTTTGTTTGCATTTTTGCGCACGATGGAATTGACTGGCGTGCCCTCCCTCTCCTTGTACTTCACTGTGTTTTCTATTTTTGCAGAAATAGCCCAAGACTGGTCAGACTTTGCCCTTTGGTGGGAACAAAAGCGTTGCTGGCTCCTGAAAACGCACTGGACCCTGGACAAATGTGGAGTCCAGGCAGATGCAAAGCTTGTCTTCACCCCTCAGCATAAAATGCTTCGCCTGCGCCTGCCGAACGTGAAGACGGTGCGATTGCGAGTCAGCTTCTCAGCTGTGGTGTTCAGAGCTGTCAGTGATATCTGCAAAGCCCTGAGTGAGTACCCGGAGGGGCCCCTGTGCCCTTTGGACTTTTGGGCAGGAAAATGCTGTGTGCTCCCTGCCTGTGCTCCCAGAGTACGCCCTCCTTAGGAAGCACACTTTTCAAACCCAATTCCGTGGACTGGAGCCATTGAAGTGGCGTTCATCCAAACGGGACATTGCTGAGATTCTTCAGATTCATTTCCACAAAGCTTAAAACTGCTTCAAAAGAGATGTATACTCAGAAGAAACAAGCCCATTACAACCCCCCAAATTCATTTCTCTTAGCCATAGTAAATCATCATTATATTTAAGACAAACAAAAAAAGAGTTCCGTTAAGTCATTATCACCTTGGAGCCAATGCATCTTTATTAGTTTTGAGAGAATGGTGGAGTAATGTCTTCATTGCTTCTCTTACACTTGGCTCCAATAGCCCTAGCCACAAAAATCCTACGCAGAAAAGTACACTTTATTATGAATTGAAACAAATTGATACCATCCCATAAGTTTAACAGCCATTAAGGACAGCATCCCCCAAACCCTTTCTTTTTATTTTGTGGGACTTCCTTAGTGGGAGCAAACCCTGCCTTGTGAGGGTGTTCCTATTTTATACTAGAGACCCGGTGCACAGATTCGTGCACCGTTGGTGTCCCTCAGCCTGGCCTGTGCCCTCTCGCAATCTGGGACCCCTCCAGTTTCGGCCTGTTCTGGCAGTCCGACATCCCCCGAGGGATGTAGTAGTGAGCGAAGTGGCAAGTGGCCAGGGAGGAGCCCGAGCCCGGGCCGGCACCACACCACTCCCACTCATCCCGGCCCTGCTGCGCCTGCTGCTGCTACCACAGAAGCAGGAGAGGCTTGCGCTACCACAGCTGTGCTCACCAGCTAGGAGCCTGGCACTCTGGCACCAGTCACTGTGGGAACACACTGACCACCAGGGGGCAGCTCCTTCATTGAGTGTCTGCCCCCTGGTGGTGGTCAGTGCACATCATAGCAACCGGTAAATGGCCAAGTGGTCCACCGGTCGCTTAGGGTTTTATAGAGAGAGATTTTCTTGAAAGTGTGTAGGTAAATTCTTTGGTCCCAAGGCTAAGATCTATCTTCCCCATGAAGCTATAAACAGCTCATTCATTCCTTCAACAAACATGTATTAACTAGAGGCCCGATGCACAAAGATTCATGCAAGAGTAGGCCTTCCTTACCCCAGCTGCTGGCACTGGCTTCCCTCTGGCACCCGGGACCTGGGCTGCTTTGCTCTGACCGCTGCTGCCAGGCACCCAGGACCCAGGCTGCTTTGCTCCAGCCACCGCCAGGCACCCAGAACTGGGGCTGCTTTGCTCCGGCAGCCGCCAGGCACCTACCCGAGACCTGGGCTGCTTCGCTCCAGCCACCACCACCACCCACCCAGTTCCCTGTGGTTCCCCATTGGTCCAGCGGTCGTTCCTGTCGTGATGCTTATGGACCTTTGTAATATAGGATTAAACAAGCACTGTGGTGAATACTAAGGGTATGTTAGTCATAAAAAGTAGCTCCAAATCTCCTCCCTCCTGAAGCTTACATTCCAGTGTACAGAGACAGAAAATAAATAATAAGTGTAAAAACTAAGATGTTAAAAGGAGATAGTAGGGCAAAAGGAAAAAGTATAATAGTATACATAGGCTTGGGCATGCCAGTATTGGGCACTGGAGGCTGGTATGTGTTTAACAGGGTGAAGAGAGAAACCTTTTTTTTGAGCATGCCCAGCACAATGCCTGCATGCATTAGCTGTTTAATAACATGAGTGACAAGTGAACGGAACCTCCTATTATGGAATGTACGTTCCAAAGTGTCCCTGCTGCTTGGTGAGCAAGTGGCAAACACCAGGCACCCTGATTCCAGTAACATTCTCATGAGGATTGGAAAACCATTTCTTTTTTGTGGGACTTAATAAATGGTTGAATTACACCAAATGTCGCAGTAGACTGGAAGCACACATCATACCTGGAACCAAACCCTTGAGGTTTTGAAGTAAATAGAAGCAGTCAGACGTTCTTCTCTTTTCCAGATTATCATCTTCATGGCAGTTCTAAAAGGTCCAACTGGCATTTCTACTAATCTCTTTCTATCTGATCAATAGCAGGTAGATCAAATTCACCAAAACTATGGGTTTTTCCTCAAGGAGAAGGAAAGGCAAATGTTAGGCTTGGAGATAGGGTTTTGTTTGTTTTGTTTTGGTGTTATGTTTTGTTTCTAATGTTTACCACACTGGACATCTTGATTCATCTCTAGGTTTTGTGTACAAATTATGCATTTGAAGTGGTCACAGGTGCCTGCTGCAGCCTGATGATCAGACATCCTTGGTTACTGGGGAGAGAATCGAGCTGAACTACCAGCCTCAGTCTCCGCACGAAGCAGTGTTTGAGCTGAGAAGTGGGAGGAATCAGCTCATTTACCTCCAGGAGAGCTGCCCAGAGACTAGCATCCACATTCCCTGGCTTTTCCCTGGGATCATAGC
>NW_006286587.1:3389545-3397737 GCF_000327345.1 Myotis davidii | reverse complement strand
GGCAAATGGTAAATGTATTTCATTAATAGAGGAAAATGGGGATAATCTTCATTTCTCCAGAAGCAGACCCTGAGATAAGGATTCCAGTGCAAATATTTATTTATTGAGGGGGAAGGGGGCGGGGGGTAATGCCGGGAAACACTGATAACGAATGGGGATGTGAGACTGGGCAGAGAAGGCCACCAATAAGAGATTGTCCCAGCAGAGACATGCCTCAGAGCCATCCCACCCAAGGGCCGAGGGAGCTGGGTGTTAATACGCCACTCATCAGTCACCGGGGCCGCTCTTGGAGAGCATTCATTCTCTGAACTCGTGTGGCCGGTTGCGCTGTATCTGGGCAGAGTAGACTCCGGTGTTCAGAGCAAGCCCATGGGCAGACAGACACATGTCCTAGCTGCCATTGGTAGTCAAGTCGGAGTGCACTGAAAGGGTGAGGCCAAGAAGAGGCGGGCAGGCGCCAACGATGTCTGCCACAGGCATGAAAGTGGCAGCTGGGCATCATGTAAGAAAAGGGCTCTCTGGACCTGTGGTCCATGAAGAAAAAAGGTGGGGCCCTCGGCTGTTGTTTAAAAAACTGAATAAAAAAGATAAGGGGTGGGGGCAGAAGGGAGAAAGAAAGGGAGGAAAGAGGGGAAATTGTTAGTAAGTAGGTGGCATAAGAATAGCAAAATTTGGTTGAGGCTGGGTGATGAGTCCATGGATGGGCCACTATACTATTCCCTTTGCTTTAGATACATTTGAAATATTTTCACAATAAATCAAAAAACAAAATAGAAATTTTACTAGACTAAATCTCCCTCCACTATTTGACCTCCCTACACCCTTATTAGTGAGTGGGGGGGGGCTCTTATTCCCCTCTGTTTCTTTAAAAAGTAGTGCAATCTAGTTCTATTACTTCTCCAGAATTCCCTGAGAAATGGTTTCAAATGCCCAACAGGAATTTTTATTTTATTTTATATTTTAACTTTTCAGTTTTTCTTCTTTGTTTTTTATACTTATTTATTAGATATTAGAAGACCAGAAGAACTTTCCTTGTTAAAGCCTTCTAGTGACTATTTTAAAAAGAAGAAGAAAAAAGACAAGAATAATAAGGAGCCCTTAATTGAAGACATTTTAAACCTGGAGAATTCTCCAACAATTTCTGGGCCACCAGGTAAGAATTGTGACAGGGGCTTTGTTGTTTTAATTCATTCTTAAAGCCAAGAGTTTCTTAAATTTTTTTTTGTATTTTTTTAATCCTCATCCAAGATTATTTTTTTCATTGATTTTTAGACATAGTGGAAGGGACGGAGGAAAGAGGGAGGGAAAGAGGAAAAGAGAGAAAGAAACAGAGTGAGAGAGAAACATCGATGGGAGAGAGACACATTGATTGGTTGCCTCCCACTCATGCCCCGGGAATTGAACCTGAGACCCTTTGGTCCTCAAGCCAACTCTAACCACTGAGCAACCCGGCCAGAGCAAGAGTTACCTCAATTTTTAAATCCTAGGAACTCTCCTCCCCTCTGCTCTGTCTTTCCTCGTGTCCCTCCCTTCTCCTTTCTCCCCCAAACAAAGAAGGGCTAAAATTGCAAGAGTCCTATGATGAGGAAAGGATATCCAATTAATTTTAGAACTAACAGAATTTTTTTTGACAAGATATGCTTTATAGCTCATTATGTTAACTGCATGTATTATGTTTCTGATGAATTAGAAACCTTAATAGAACTGGCTGTGAATTTGAGGGAGGAAACAGATTATTTGGATCACTCAAATATACTTCTGTTTTCCTGATTCAATCTTCCTGTGACTCTTGTATGAATTCCATTTAAATTTTGCACTGGACATGTAACAGGAAAACAGGTAAAAATTCTAGAAAGGCTTCCTTCTCTTCTTGTTATATAAGAATATAAAAAGCCAGCTTGTTTGCAACGTTTGAGGGTTTTCTTGCATAGTATATTCCAGTGCAAAGAATGAAAGGAATTATTTGCACTTTTCATATGCAAAGTAAAGGCAGGTGATATATAAACCATTAATTAGCTGGGTTCTTAAAATTGGCAAGTACTGCTATTTCTTTAAAGAATTTGCCCAAAATATAGTCTGTACATACATTCTGTGAGATCTCTGGTTCTCCAATAGCGTGAAAACTCACAGCTAAAGCAGAGGCATTTTGAATTGTTGAGAAGGACATAGTCCCCCACACTTGTGTGGGTTGAGTGTGGAAGCTTTTATAGCCTGTCGGTTCCCAAGGTTTCAGTAGCTAAACATGCAGGCAAGAGCTTTACCCGTGTGTAACTCCTCCTGCATCAGTCATGACTCCTCTGATTATTTTAAATGTTACAACTATTTAAATTCAAAATCCGTTTCAGTGTCAGCAATCTGTACTTACTTCTCCAGAGATTTCCACTCCCTGAATCTCATATCCTAGTGTGTGTTCCCCTTTGCCTTACAGTAAGTCCTGGCTTGTACAGTAAAACCATGACTCCCACGTATGACCCCGTCAACGGAACGCCGGTGTCAGCCACCATGACGTGGTTCAGCGACAGCCCTTTGACAGAACAAAACTGCAACATCCTCGCATTCAGCCAACCGCCGCAGTCACCGGAGGCGCTGGCTGATATGTACCAGTCTCGGTCTCTGGTCGATAAAACCAAGCTTAACGCAGGGTAAGTATGCGGCTCCGTGTTGCTTCTCTGTGAACTGACACTGATGCAGTAAGAGATGCCACCGAGAGGGGGAGAGGTTGTTTATTTTTTAAATTAGAGTGCCTGGGGATTGCACACTGCTAGCAAAAGTCAGGACTGACTATAGCAACAAAAAGGGAAAAACAAGGCCTTTGGTCATTTCAATACATATAAAGTGTGACGTCCCTTACGTGTTGGGGAAACCCAATGGTTTACCGTATGCGAATAGG
Organism: Myotis davidii; assembly: GCF_000327345.1. Taxonomy (NCBI): domain Eukaryota; kingdom Metazoa; phylum Chordata; class Mammalia; order Chiroptera; family Vespertilionidae; genus Myotis; species Myotis davidii. The sequence continues at coordinate 3,394,847 of NW_006286587.1, read as the reverse complement.
AATTCTCTCCCCCTGCGGTGTGCAAAGTGTATTTTATGGGAGGTCGAGCAGTTCGTAAGGGGGTTGGAACCCATGGGTCAGGGGGAGACCCAAGGTGGCCCACCTGCCCGCACTGTCTTGTAGAATGCCACTTCTCTCTGCAGGCGTTCTAGAGCAAGTCCAGCTTTGCCTCAAGCGGGCTCAGAAGACACACTCAGACTATTTCTCAGACCACTGGCTCTTTTCACTCCCCACTGTTCACCAAATAAAGTCAGCTTGTGGGCAGCATTCCACTCCCTGTGATATCTGGCCCAGCACTGTCTTCCTGTCCTACTGTGTACCCCGCCCCCCCCCCAATGGTGCACCCAAGGCCTCTCCCCTCCTCCTGCTCTCCAGGCAGCCCTGCTCATCCTTTAAGGCCCAGTCACTCTCTCCTTCGTAGATGTCACCATTCAAGATCGTCACTTCTCTGTAGTTCTGGTCTTATACTTTGCTTGCCCAGCGTCACTCTCTTCCTTTATTAGGAGGCTTGGTCTCTCCCACTGGACCAAGGCCTGTGGGATGGAGATTGCATCTTGGGGGCTAATTTAACAGAAGTTCAAGCCATTTTCATTCAGTGTTACTGGATGGCATTCATGCCCACCTGGTTTGGTGGTTACTGTTTAATCGTCATCCCTCCAGCTCTCACCATTACCCACTGTGTGTGTTTTGTCAACCTTAGGACTAAACTATCCAGTATAGGAGCCACTAGCCACATGTGAATATTTACATCTAAATTTGAATTGAATTAAAATGGAAATGTGGCACTAGCCACATGTAAATCTTCAGCAGCCACATGTGGCTACTGGCTACTCTATTGGACAGGGCCATACAGAATGTTGTTGTAGTTATAGAAAGTTCTAGACAATAAGATAGAGCCAGTTTGGGGTTGGACCTAGTGTAGGGGAGAGGCTGTGCAGGCACTCACCCGGTGTAGGGGAGAGGCTGTGCGGGCAGTCACCCGGTGTAGGGGAGAGGCTGTGCAGGCAGTCAGCAAGTGCAGATTCTCATTCTGGCTCCACTATGAGGTACAGGACCTTAAGCATAAACAGAGTCATTGAGACTGTTTTAACATCTATAAAACTGAGAAAATAAAAGCTGCTCTGGCTTCTTCACTGGGTTACTTTAAATTGTCAATAAGAAAAACTAAATAAATTATATATAAGTATATATACGCACACATACATAGCATTGGGAAAGCTGTAAGATAAAATATAGATATAAGCTAGTTTCAAGTCTTCTCCCTTACTGGTTTTTGGTCACATTACTTACTCGGATTTTGTTCAAGGAGATGTGTGTATATAATGTAAATATACATAACATATATTACATGGTGCATTTATTACATAGAACATATTATATAACACAGATAACATGTAAACATATAATGCTGTAACATATATGTATAAAACTGATCGACTTTTGTCCCTCATCCGACTGTTTTCTAGTTGGCTGGACTCCTCGCGTTCCCTCATGGAACAGGGCATCCAGGAGGATGAGCAGCTGCTGTTACGATTTAAATACTACACCTTCTTTGACTTGAATCCCAAAGTAAGATCCTCTTTCTCTATTCTCTCTCTTTTTTAAAATATGAATCCATGGAAGTGAACAGCTGAGTCATTTAGTCGTCAAAGTTAGGATTAACGTGTGTAATCTTCTGCTACCTCTTCAGAGTTAGATCAGTAAATGCCTTCTGCTCCCTGGTTTGCATTTTTAGATTCTAGCGAGCTTAGTCAGCTGCCGCGACTGTGTGGGAGTCTCTGGGGGTCTTCGTGCCCAGCAGGTGCATGCTCCCCTCTCCATTCACAGGAACAAGAAGAGAGCGTTCAGGGAGCCAGAGTGCTTAGCGTTTGGAAAGGAGGCGTTGTCAGGACGTAGGTTAAGAGCAGGTTTTCATGAATAAACCAGGACCCCATGATGGCTCACAGCAGACTCCCCACGGTGGCGATGAGAAAGAGGGGTCATCTATGTAAATAAAGACCCGGCTAGTCGCCAGGTCGCATCTGAGGTGTGTGTCTCCCACCTGAAGTTTACTGGGCAACTGATTCCTCTCCCTGCCCTGGTTTGCCCATTCGTGCAGTTGTGAGTCAGCAGATAAATGGCCAAAATGTAGAAAATAGAAACTGGGCCACTGCTTCTCTGAGTGCACAGGGCGGTTCATCGCACTGTTCCTGCCCAGTTTGGTGTTTGGCGTTGCTCTGTCCACGTACTCACTGCTGGGCACGTGTTCGACGGGCTTGCCTCCGGCCACCTGTTCCGCGCAGACCCTTTTCTCACCCACAGCAGTGCCACTGCCTCTCGTGGCACAGCCTTCCCCCCAGTCATTTTCTCCACGAACAGCCCTTCCTCATTCGAAGATTACAAAGTGTGCTCTTCATGGTTCCTCCTCATAGGTTTAGTTGTTATGTTTAGATTCTTTATAAGTCGTTTGAGATATAATTCACATACCATACATTTCACCCATTTATTCAGTTCGAATGAATGGTTTTTAGTATATTCACTGAGTTGTGCAACTATCACCACTGTCTCATTTTAGAACACCTTCACCATTCTAACAAGAAACTCATTATCCACCAGGAGCCGCTCTCCCTTCCCTCCCAACCTCCCAGCCCTAGGCAAGCATCAGTCAGTCTTCCTTCTGTCCCTATGGATTTGCCTATCCTGGATGTTTCATATAAATGGGGTTATATAATATGTGGTCCTTTGTGACTAGTTTCTTTCGTTTAGCATAATATTTTCAAGGTCAATTCATATTGTACCACGAACCGGTATTTCGTTTCTTTTTATTGTCAAATAATATCCCATTATATGTATGTGCCACATTTTATTTATCTATTCATCAGCTGATGGACATTTGGAATGATTTTACTTGGGGGTTATTATGAATAATGCTACTAAGAACATTCATGTACAGGTTTGGGTTTTGTTTTTTGGTATTTTTTTTTTACTTCTTTTTATTGTGGTAAAACATACATAACAATTGCCATTTTAACCATTTTTTAATTGTTTTTTAAAGATTTTTCTCCCAGTAAATAGCTTATCTTTTCTTTTTTTTAAATATATTTTTATTGATATTTAGAGAGGACGGGAGAGAAACATCAACACTGAGAGAGAATCATTGATTGGCTGCCTCATGCACACCCCCTACTGGGGATCAACCCGCAACCCAGTCATGTGCCCTTGACCAGAATCGAACTTAGGACCCTTCAGTCCGCAGGCCGATGCTCTATCCACTGAACCAAACCAGCTAGGGCCATTTTAATCATTTTTAGGTCCACAATTCAGTGGCATTAAGTACATTTATAATGTTATGAAGCTACCACCATTGTCCATTTCCAGAACATTTTTTATCATCCTATACAAAAACTCTGTACCCATTAAACAATAACTCCCCATTTTACCCTTCCTCCAGCCCTGTAACCTCTGTTCTACTTCCTATCTTTATGAATTTGCCTATTGAAGGTACTTCATAGAAGTGGAATCACACAATATTTGTCCTTTTGTGTCTGGCTTATTTCACTCAGTATAATATCTTATAGTTGTAACGTGCATGAGAATTTCATTCCTTCTGAAGGCTGGATGATATCCCATTGTGTGTATATACTGCATTGTTTATTTATTCATCCATTTATGGGCATTGGGGTTGTTTCTGCCTTTTGGCTATTGTGAATAATGCTATGATGAGCACTGGTGTCCACGTATCTGTTTGAGTCCCTCTTTTCCTTTTTTTTTTTTTTCGCTATATACTTACAAGTGGAATTGCTGGATCATACTCTATGTTTAACTTTTTGAGGAGCTACCAAACTGTTTTCCATAGAGGCTGAACCATAGTCCCACCAGCAATGAATAAGGGTTCCAATTTCTCCACATCCTCAGTAACATTTGTTATGATCTGTCTTTTGCATTAGAGCCTAGTGAGTGTGAAATGGTATCTCATTGTCTATCTGTAATTAATATTTTTTGGATGATGAGAGATTTTTTTTTATTTTGGATTTTTATTTTCCAAATGTCAAGGCATTGTTAACACTCTAGTCTTGAATTCTTTCTTCCCCTGCTGCTATAAAATGCCATTTTTATTTTATATTAAACTTATCTGCATATATAGGTCTGTTTCTAGATACTGTGTTATTGACATTCTGTCCATCACTATACTAATACCACACCATTTTAGTTGCTGCAGCTTTATAATATGTTTTAATGTCTGGGAGGACAGGTGTCTTCCCAATATTGTTCTTTTTCAAAATGTTCCTCATGATATTCAAAATTCGTGTGAGGGGCTCAGCCCGCGCAGCATTGGCTGCCTCGCCCACTGGTCGTTCCAGAAGGTCTTTCTGCCGTCCACATCTCTGTATTATATAGGATTGTTTTTTCCAGCTTAACTTAAAAATTAGCTTGTATAAAGTTTTATTTAAAAATCCCTATCAGCCCTGGCTAATGTGGCTAAGATGGTTGGGCATCATCCCATCCTGTGCATGGTTCAATTTCTGGTCAGGGCACACGCCGGGTTTGGGCTTGATTCCAGTGAGGGATATGCAGGAGGCAGTAATCAATCTTATGCTCTGACATTGACATTTATCTCTCTCCCTCTCCCTTCCTCTCTCTCTAAAAGTCAACAAAATGAAATAAAATAAAAATTCCTATCAGGTTCTGATTAGGATTGCACTGAGTTTGCAGATCAGCAATCCCTCCTCCTTTTATTGGTTACCACAAAAACCAATTTTACTATCTGCTTTTCATGCCAATAAGAATGTGAAGTAATGGAATCTAAGATGGGTTAGTTGGGCCCCTTGAAGAAACCTGGGAAATATTTTGAGAAAGTTCTAAATTCAGAAATAAAAAGAGCCGGGGCAGTGTGTCCCTTTTAGTTACCTGAACTAAAGTTCAGTGTATCTGTCTAACAAGGAACGGCCTGCCATTCCAGAATTTTGTATTGTGCCCCCTACACCACCACCACCACCACCACCCCCACACATATATCTCTGTCTTTCTCTAGTATGATGCTGTCCGAATAAACCAGCTCTACGAACAAGCCAGGTGGGCCATTGTCTTAGAAGAAATTGACTGCACAGAGGAAGAAATGTTGATCTTTGCAGCACTGCAGGTATGGGAACTTCAGGACCTCCTCTCTGGAAGGAGACAGAGCAAGTTTGTTTTGCTTAAGTTTCACTGTATTCATACTGGCCTTTTCTTGGAAGAAAGCACTAAAAATGAGGGGAGTGAGTTAGAATTTTATTTTTATTTACAGGGGGAGCGCAATGGCGCTCCCCTGCACTTTTAGGGAAAG
>NW_006286587.1:3389103-3389510 GCF_000327345.1 Myotis davidii | reverse complement strand
TGGGGGGAAGGCGGGAGGAGCGCGGTCGTACTCCGCGGGCACTTTTGTGGGGGAAGATAGGAGGCACTCAAAGCAATTTAGCCCAGGATGCGCCCGTTAGGAACGGGTCATTAATTGTGGAAAATTACCGCCGCAGTCAGCAGGAGCAAATGCCCCACAGAAATGCCGTTTGAACAGCCGGGTTCGACCAAGTGCGGTCGCAATGTCGCAGCAAAAGGGCTGCCGGAATCACACCCGCCCTCCCCCCCCTCCCCATCCATCCTGACCAGAACCCATCCCGCTCGCACCCCACCTCCCCCGCAATCCTGCTGTTTAAACTTTGGCAAGCCGCTAACTCCCTAACTTGTGGCAACTTTTTACCTTCCTGTCTGGAGAGTTGCGAGGGGGGGACAGAGGGGGAGAGGCGG
>NW_006286587.1:3382501-3388738 GCF_000327345.1 Myotis davidii | reverse complement strand
CGCTCGCGCTCCGCTTCCTTCCATCTTGACTTTTGGAAATTTTTGTGAATTAGAATTTTATTTTTTTAATATATTTTATTGATTTTTTTATAGAGAGAAAGAGAGGGATAGAAGAGAGAGATAGAGAGTTAGAAACATCGATGAGAGAGAAACATCGATCAGCTGCCTCCTGCACATCTCCCACTGGGGATGTACCCGCAACCAAGGTACATGCCCTTGGCCAGAATGGAACCTGGGACCTTTCAGTCCGCAGGCCAGCACTCTATCCACTGAGCCAAACCGGTTAGGGCTGAATTAGAATTTTAAATGTTCCTTGTACACACATGTGTATAACTGATGTAAAGCATCAGTCTTGCAATTCTGACTTTCCCCCAATACAAACTCAGCCAGTGATGTAGAAGAGCCGAATCTGAACATGACCAACCCTAGATCTCAGAATTTCTGATTCAGGTTAAAATGTCATTTTCTCTGCACAGGAGGGAGATCTCCGTGGAGATGTTTGGTATTACGGGGGAGTTGTCTCCAATAAAAGGAAGAACTGGCTAACGGATTTATTGTGCTTATAACCATTTCTAAAACCTGTTTCTCTGCAGTATCACATTAGCAAATTGTCGTCGTCCGCTGAAATACAGGACTTCACAAGTGAGTCTGAGGTCGATGAAGTGGAAGCAGCACTTTCTAATTTGGAAGTGACCCTAGAAGGTGGAAAAGCGGACAACACTTTGGTATGGACTTTTCTGATAACTCCGAATTGTGGCTTTGTTCTGGCTAACCAATGTAGGTGACATTTTGGTTTTTATCAGAAATAAGAGAGTATTTTGTCTGAATTTGAGAAAAGAAAACATGCTGGTCATCTGACAAGCTTAAATCTAGCCAGAACTGACCAGCTTTCCCCGGTCAGCTCTGTAAGGGACTATGCAGTATTCTCATTACACTAATGACAATACTATCATTTCACTTGTCTTCTTTGGGATGAGTTGGCCTGGTATGAGAGAAAGACTGCTGGGGACTCCATTTCACTACATGGAACGTGGAATTGGTTCCTTAAGACTAGAAAGAACCCTCAGTCTATTGTATGGGGCAGCTGTGGAAATAGAGAGAATGCCTTACAGGTAACAAAGCCTTGTTACCTATTTACCTTAGGGGTGGGAACCTCTTTTTTTTTTTTTTTTTTTTGCCAAGGGCCATTTGGATATTTATAACATTATTCACAGGCCATACAAAATTATTAACTTAAAAATTAGCCTGTTATATTTGGTCAGACATTTAATTAACTCACCCCTGAGGCCTTGGCAACACCAGACCAAGTAATTTCATGGGCCGGATGGTCCCCACCCCTGATTACCTTTCCACTGGCAAGGCTGACAGAAGTGAGGGCCTTTTTCTGGAACATTATAAACATTTCCTGAACGCTTTTGACTTTGGTAAAACGTAAAGAAGTGATACAGGTTGATCGTGTTTTGCTCCTTACCCATGACATGTGGCTGAATGTCAGCTTTACCATGGGGATGCCCCACTGCGTGATGCATTTGTTGGGTGCCACACTTTTGTTTAACTTCTTTAATCACGGAAGTGGCTTAACCACATTGATTCAGAGAGTTGGATCCATAGTAATTAGATTTTTTTAAAGTAATTGATAAAAGTGAGTCACTGTATTCTTATGTATTTAATATGTGTTCGCTTGTGATTGAAGTCCTTAACAGAGGGAGTTGGTTCATGCAAAACTAAATACCTGAAACAAACTCAAACCAAGGTTCTGCAGGGAGTCAGAGCCTCCTCACGTGTATAGGAGACACCCGCCCCATGAAAGTGGAGTTCTTTTTTTGTCTACTTCCACCACTAAATACATACAACAGGAAAGTGTTCCTTCTTAGAATAGATGAAAGTTTCCCTCCTCCCGCCCTCAGGATATTTTCTGTCAAGGCTCTGTGATGTCAAACAATAGGCTTTTCAGTTTGAAAACAAGCACCAACCTACACTGTAGAATGAACTTTGAACCAGGTACCTTTGGAGAGTTTAATCAGTAAACCAGGTGTAGCTAGGGTTACTCACTCTGATGCCCACGTTGTAAAATACTTCTGTTTGTACGTAAAAGTAGTTGTTTCTAACTCAAATGTTTCACTTGAATGGTAGGCAGAGGGCATGCTTGGTTAAATTTTTAATCTCTTTTTCTCATTTGTGTGATATGTGACATATACAGAAAAATGAAAACCAGAAATGTACAGCCTACCAAATGAGTATTAAATTCTCTCCCAAGTCACCATCAAACCAATAACCAGAACTTGGCCAGCCGCCACCACAGAGGCCCCTGCACGTGCCCCATCCCACTCCTAACCCTGCTCCACCCCCCGTCCCCCTCCCCCAAGGCAACTACTGGATGTGTGGCTAGTGTGACTGAGGAACTGAGTTTGTCATTTTATACCATTGTAATTAATTCAAATTCAAATGGCTACACGTGGTGTGTGGCTACAGCGTTGAGCAGTACAGGTATAAAGGATCAGCACCACGTGTCTAATCACTGCTTATGAAATATTACATTTTTCCTTAGGAGGACATCACTGACATCCCTAAACTTGCAGATAATCTCAAATTATTTAGGTAAGTCATCCTTAAAGGGAAAAGGGATTACTCATAACAAAGCCTTATAGGTAAAGAGTCCGGGAGTTTAAATTGAAGATCCATTAAGCCAGCGGTTCTCAACCTGAGGGTCGAGACCCCTGAAAATGCATCCTGCATATCAGATATTTACAATTCATAACAGTAGCAAAATTACAGTTATGAAGTAGCAACGAAAATAATTTGATGGTTGGGGGTCACCACAACATGAGGAACTGTATTAAAGGGTCGCAGCATTAGGAAGGTTGAGAACCACTGCAAGCAGATTCATGGTTCAAAGATAAGAGCATCAGACAGACAACGGGCCGATACTAGCTCCACAGCACACGCTGGCTGGGTGACCTTGGGAGCTGTCCTTTTGTCTCTGAGCCTCCGTTTCCTGATCTATAAAATAAGGGTATACCTCCTCCTGAGTTTGTTGAGAAGATTAAATAACACATATGAAGCACTGAGCATGGGGCCTGGCTCATAGTATATGGTCTAAACATGGCCAGGGTCAGCCAGAACGAACACAGATGTCAGACTGGAGTTTCTGTGACCGTCCATCTGGGAGGCTCAACTCTGACACCATTTCCCGGTTCTTTCACAGTTTGAAAATCAATTGCCTCTAGAACTTGGATCTCAGGCTTATAGAGAGATAACCTTAGTTACCTACCTATTTCTGATTAACCCCCTCGTCCCCCCATCACCTCATGTCCATCAAAAACTGTTAAAAAGGCAGAGAAGTTTTTATTTCATGGGGAAAAAAGGACTGCCATAGCTGTGATGGTGCCAAGGTGTGTTAGGATGAAAGGGATAAGGTCCCTTTGAAGTTCTGTCAGTTACTGTGTCACTTCATGGTTTGTTGACTTAATAACAAACCAACACTTCACGGGGTCATTGGCTTGGAAACCAGTTGCTTTTGATAATACGGAATGCAAAGAAAGACTTAGAAAGAATGAAAATGAATCAGGTATAAATGAGAAAAAGGAACCCAACGGTTTGCCCCTGAGTTTCTATAGCAAGCATGTCAAACTCACAGGCTAACACAAGCCAGATAAACAAGGTTTAAGTTTCTGTGGGCCGCAAAAAAACAGAAGCTTCAATTTTCATAGAAACGTAGGTTTACCTCAATAGAGACATGCTGAATACAAAGGGCTGAAATAAATAAGTAATTGTTAAAGTAAAATAATAGAACATTTTAATAAAAATTAATATTTCTTCTTGAACATTAACTTGCCAGACACTGAATAACTGCACAAACTAATAAGCATAATGCAAATAAACCTATTTTTCTTTTTCTCCAAAAGCAAAGTATTTCCTGTTGCACACACCAAACAAGTCAGTCCAAGACTAATGATGTGGCAGTCAGCTACTAAAATATTTGCTGCAAGTATTAGTGGAGAGAAATGGTGCGCCTGCATGTAAGGCGTGTAAGGGAAATAAATGCAACACAATTATAGTAATCAGTCATTAGTGAGTGTTGTAGTTCGTTATTAATAATCATGTATAACAGGATATTGTAAAAATTAAGTTATGAAGTTTTTATTAAAATGTTTCTTACATACCATTATATTGACTGGGCCACACAAATATTTGTTGTGGGCCACATGTGGCCCATGGGCCTCGAGTTTGACATGCTTGTTCTACAGGTTTATTTTCTTTTTAAAATGTGATCATAGGATGTGGTCTCAAACTAAAGGGTCATTAATAGTTGCAACCGTGCATATTGTGATAGAGCTACAGAAAAGCAGTAATAATTTGAATCCACAAATACATCTTCATAAATCCTATATAATAAAAGTCTAATGTGCTAAGTGAGCAACGTTTTCTGGCCCCCAAAGATATCACTGTTAGAAATCTTCCCCCCAAATAGAGTCTGTATAGATTAGCTGTAGGTTTTAGTGCTTTCCATGGCTCACCGGGAATTCTCTGGTGATTTCTCTTAAGGGTCAAGAGGAAACTACAGAAGAGGTTACCTACTTTGATATCTGATATTTATGTCTGACAACTTGAAGGTTATGCAGTTCACAATGACAGTTCCTTCAGATCTAAGAAGTGTTTGGAAATTTTATATGTCACAGATTCATGGATGTGTCTCACAATTATTATTATTATTTATTTAGCACTTATTATTAACCTCTATATCTCAGAGCAACCCCCATTTCTCATTTTTAGAAATGACTTGGCAATTTGCAAATTGTTTTTAAAGATAAAGCATATGTTGTTTGAAAGTGAGTTTTGATGTGCTTGAAATGTGCAATGTTTCCTACATTTCTGGATGTTGTTTCAACATTTCCTATGCTTTCATTTGCAGGCCCAAGAAGCTAATATTAAAAGCTTTCAAACAATATTGGTTTGTCTTTAAAGACACGTCTATAACCTACTTTAAAAATAAGGAACTTGAAGAAGGAGAACCAGTAGAAAAGTTAAATCTTAGAGGTAAGTGGGCTCTACATCGCTGTGGCTTGTCATGACCCAGCAAGCCAATGAAAGCCAAGACTTCTACCCAGGGGAGCGAGGTTGACTTCCAGTGTGCCCCTGTGTTCAAAAGGCCCCTGCCCGCAGCTCTGGCCCCCTCTGGCACATGAACCTGGAATGTGGTTTAATAAACATGGTTATTTATAGTCTGCAGTTTCTTCTTTCCCAGTGTGTTCAAATCTATGAAGTGGTGGTAATTGGTGTCATAAGTACAATACATTGTAGGCTCCTGATAAGCTTTCTGAATTTCAGAACCGTTATGTTTAATTCAACGAACAGTTATGTTTAATTCAATGTTGCTTTAATGCCTATTCTAATTTCTGAAAGTGACTGTGCGTGTCCTGGTAACTCTATTAGTTGAAATATTTTATTAACCCTACACTCAATTCCGTGATCGTTATGGCAATCAGAGAATTTCCTGGGTTTTGATTTATTTTGAAGTTCATATTCATAATTGTTCCTATGAGTTAGTTCGCATTCATAATGGTTCTTATAGGTTAGGATAGCCAAATCAATCTTAAAACTGAATTCAATTGATGATATATTTTTTAAAATCATAAAAGAAAATATTTTTCTCTATCCATGTTACTTGTTTGTAAGTCTTATCTACTTAGCCTTTAATTAATGTTAACAGCTTGCTCCTCCATTTCTTAGAAGAGACCAAAATCTAAGGGGTTTTTTTCAAAGTCTTTCTTTTAGATGCACACCTGATATTTATTTAGTACATTCTCCACAACTCTGTTGTGACCCTGCCTTTTGTTATTCAGGCTGTGAAGTTGTGCCAGATGTGAATGTAGCAGGAAGAAAATTTGGAATCAAGTTACTAATCCCTGTTGCTGATGGTATGAATGAAGTATATCTGAGATGTGACCATGTAAGTAAAACCATACAAACGTTCAGTCCTTTCACCTTAATTAAACCTAAGGACAAACCATCTGAGGTATTTTCTCAAATGAGAACACTATTGCCTCAGTCAGCTGTTGTTTTGTAACAAACAACCACAAAAATCACAATGACATATCCCAGTAAACACTTGTTTCTGAGACATCTGCGGTAGGCCAGGGGTGGGTGAAGCAGGCTGGTGTCGGCAGGGCAGATCTAGCTAGCTTGGCTCTCCTCTGCAGTTTGAGCTCATTGATTTATTCTAAGTCCTGAGCCGCC
>NW_006286587.1:3380064-3382460 GCF_000327345.1 Myotis davidii | reverse complement strand
ATGCAAGAAAGCAACTGGAAACAGATGAGACCTCCTAACATGGAGGCTTGCAATTGGTCATTTCCACCCTTATTCCATTGGCCAAAGCAAGCCTCGTTGCTGGGCCCAACATCAAGTGGGGGTAATGACACTCTGGCTGTAGTGGGAGGGACTGTAAAATTACATGGCAACGGGTGTGGAGATTGAGGCCGGTGAGTCAATGGACCACACCTACTGTTGCTCTGAAGAATTTCACTCTTCAGCTGCATCCCCTCGGCTTCTGGGACCACTCCTCTTTGCTCCCTAAGGTTAGAAAAATGCAGACAGATAGGAGGCACCCTCTCTGGTTCAGAGCTCATCAATGGACCTGATTCCTACTATGGACTAGCCTTTACTAACGATAGGCCAGGGTAGAAATAATATAGGAAATCAGTTCATGATTTTTTTTCTTGTTCTGTCAGAGAGATCAGATGTGATCTGAAAATGGAAATCTATATGAAGGAAGGGTGTCTGGTACTTGAGGGTTTCAGCTGTCTGTGTTCCATAGCACACATCCTTGGTTCATCTTCAAATTCGTGGAATTTAGCAAGACTGATATTGCTATTCTCTAGCCCCTTAACTAGACATTCAACACAAGAATCAAAGGCCATTGCTGGGTGTTAAGTTAGGTGAACAATGGCCACTCGGAACATATGCCACTTTAATCTTTCTATGCTCGGAGGGTGACAGTTTTGTATTACAAAGATGAAAGCCCAAGTCCTGCTGTTCCCAGGACTTGAACTTCCTTCTCAGCCCTCCTGTGTTTGCTGCAGGAGAACCAGTATGCCCAGTGGATGGCTGCCTGTATCTTGGCATCGAAGGGCAAAACCATGGCAGATAGCTCCTACCAGCCAGAAGTCCTCAACATTCTTTCCTTTCTGAGGATGAAAAACCGGAACTCAACATCTTCCGTGGCTTCCGGTCCTGAAAACATGGACATGAACCCGGAATGTTTTGTGTCACCCCGGTGTGCAAGAAAACACAAGTCTAAACAGGTACTGCTAATCTTGTTGGGGTAATGGTTTGCAGTGAATTCTGTCTTTTCTGAAATAAAAAGAGGAATTAAAATGATTGAGGCTATCATCATGAAAAATCAGTTGATGGGCAAATTTGACTATAGACTGGGTATTAGATGATATTAAGAAATTATTGTTAATTATGTTAGAGGCATCTGTACCGCTAATTGAATATAGCAATATGCCCTGATATAGTTTAATTAAAAATAAGGCCCTAGCCGGTTTGGCTTATGGAGTGTCGGCCTGCAGACTGAAGGGTCCCAGGTTCAATTCCAGTCAAGGGCACATGCCCAGGTTTCTGGCGTCATCCCCAGTAGGGGGCATGCAGGAGGCAGCCAAGCAATGATTCTCTCTCAACATTGATGTTTCTCTCTCCTTCTCCCTTCCTCTCTGAAATCAATAAAAAATATTTTTTAAATAAATAAAAATTATTTAGTCCATAAAAATTAAAATTTTTAATTATGCTTCCATAAGCATGGGTTAAAAAGTCAAACAGATAAACTGAATCAAGTACTGAATCCATGGACACCCCAATACCCCAGAAAGAGGAACCCAGAACTCTCCATCTGCATGAACCTTAGAAGCGCTTGTGTTGGTTGGTCTAGTTTCAGCTTCTCCCTGGGGATTTCCAAGAGAGAGAAAGAGAGAGAGAGAGAGAATGAGAATGACTCGTATTTGAAAAGCTGCAGGTATATCTCTCTTTTATTTTTCTCACAGCGATCTGGAACTAATCGATGGTTATAGAGCAGTCAGGGCATGCTAAGGAGAGTTTGACGTCTCTTGTCTCTGTTTAGCTGGCGGCCCGGATCATGGAGGCCCACCAGAACGTGGCCCAGATGTCCCTGGTGGAAGCCAAGCTGCGGTTCATTCAGGCATGGCAGTCTCTACCCGAGTTCGGCCTCACCTATTACCTTGTCAGGTGATTACAGTGTTCACTTGCATCTCTCACTTTCCGTTCCATTTTAAGTGGTTTTCTTGGAACCGTTCGTTCTCACTTTCTCTGGGTGTAGAACTCTTTTTATTTTTAGAATACTGCCCTTTCACAAATGGCCCAAAACTTTTGGCTGCTCAAAAAGATCTTCTGTACCTCTGTCCAAGGTGCCAATACCCATGAATCAAATAAAAGGTGGGAAAGGAAATTTGGTCCGTTTAGAACAGTGATGGTGAACCTTTTGAGCTCGGCGTGTCAGCATTTTGAAAAACCCTAACTTAACTCTGGTGCCGTGTCACATATAGAAATTTTTTGATATTTGCAACCATAGTAAAACAAAGACTTATATTTCTGATATTTATTTTATATATTTAAATGCCATTTAACAAAGAAAAATCAACCAAAAAAATGAGTACACGTGTCACCCCTGA
>NW_006286587.1:3379089-3379723 GCF_000327345.1 Myotis davidii | reverse complement strand
GTCACATATAGAAATTTTTTGATATTTGCAACCATAGTAAAACAAAGACTTATATTTCTGATATTTATTTTATATATTTAAATGCCATTTAACAAAGAAAAATCAACCCAAAAAAATGAGTTCACGTGTCACCTCTGACACGCGTGTCACAGGTTCGCCATCACTGGTTTAGAATAACAACATTTGCAAAACCACAGAGAGAAATCACCCATTGATTTTATGAAACCTGTGACCTCCTTTCTGGTCAAGTTTCCCCCACTAGACTATAAGCTCCATGAAGTCAGGGATTTTCCATCCATTTAGGTCACTGCTATCGTCTCGGTGCCTAGAAGGGTGCCTGGCATACACAATTGGTGCTAATTTTGAATTAATTAATTTGACTCCCTTTTATTTTGCTTTCCTAGTCTAAAGCAGTGTTTCTCAACCTTGGCTGCACATTAGAATCACCTGGGAATCTTTTTAAAATCCTGATTTCTGGGCCTCATCCTCCGGAAATTCTGTTTCTTTGTTACTAATGTTGTGGCCCCACCACATAACAAAGAAACAGAATTTCCGGAGGGTGAGGCCCAGAAATCAGGATTTTAAAAAGATTCCCAGGTGATTCTAATGTGTAGCCAAGGCTGAGAACCACTGC
>NW_006286587.1:3349763-3378995 GCF_000327345.1 Myotis davidii | reverse complement strand
GTCCTAGGTTCGATTCCGGTCAAGGGCATGTACCTGGGTTGCGGGCACATCTCCCAATGGGAGATGTGCAGGAGGCAGCTAGTCGATGTTTCTCTCTCACCGACCGATGTTTCTAACTCTCTATCTCTCTCCCTTCCTCTCTGTAAAAAATCAATTAAAAAAATAAAATAAAATAAAAGAATGCCTTTGGGACAGTCTTAATTCTCTCTATTGTCATATTCTCTAGATCACAATAAAAATGCCCTTCTATAGAAAGATAATCCTTCGTTGTCCATTTTTCATAGATGATTTAGAAATGTTGCTATTATTTATCTTTAAGAAGTCGTATGTGAATAAACAGCATATTACAAGAAGTTACTTCTTTTAATTATCTTTTTCAGATTTAAAGGAAGCAAGAAAGATGACATTCTGGGAGTTTCGTATAATAGGCTGATTAGAATCGATGCAGCCACTGGGGTTCCAATTACAACATGGAGATTCGCCAACATGAAACAGTGGAATGTAAACTGGGAAATCCGGCAGGTAAAGTGAAAGCTTCGGGTATATTTGGTGTTGAGCCTATAAATGTGTGCCCTCAAAATTGCAGATTATTCTGATTTTAAAAGCTGTTCTTATATTTAGAACTCAGAAACCACGAGCATGTGGCCATTGTCTGCTCAAATAACCACAGGCAATTCTGGGCAGCTTCCTAACCAGAACAGATCAAAAATGCCTTTGAATTACCCCACTAGTTGGCTTAGTCTCCATACAGATTCTAAAATTGCTGAGCAGTTTGATTCATTTCCTTCACCTCACCATGGGATTATATAAGACTTAGCAGAAACTACATGAGCTGTAACTGTCACCCAAAATAAATCCAAAAATTGGACTGGCTGCCAAAATGTCTAACTGGTGGAGGGCTCTGAGGCTCCATTGCCCACCTGGAGAGCATTCCGGGGGGCCCCAAAGGGGAAAAATGCTAGAGAAGCAAGTTTAGGAATTCTCCAGCTCTCAGCACCCCATCGTCCACACCTCAGGGACTAAGTTCCAGCCAAGGCTATATCATGGGAAATTCTAGGTGAAGTTAGAGCACCTTAGCATCCTGCTGGTATAGGATCTCTCTTCCCTCCTTTCCTCATTTTTCCAGCAGAAAACATTCAATGTAGAGGCATGGTAAGAGACTCATACTTTTTTTTTATTAAGGAGAGAAGGAGACAGAGAGAGATCAATTTGTTATTTATGCATTCACTGGTTGCTTCTTGTATGTGCCCTGACCGGAGGCCAAACCCACAACCTTGTCGTATCAGGATGATGCTCTAACCAACTGAGCTACCCGGAAACTCACACTTTTTTTTTTTTTAAGAACTATAGATTCCTGTCAGCAGAGTTGTTAACCATGTGGGCGCTCATTTTTTAGAATGAAGGTCTGAGATTAGATGACTTCCAAGGGAGTGGTTCTAAAATTGTGTTGCATATTAGGATTGCCTGGGAGTTTTAAAATACCACTGTCCAGGCCAAATACCACTGCCCAGGCCACTCCCAAGACCAATTAAAGCTGCATGTCTAGGGCACTAGCTGGGCATCAATAATTTTTAAAGGGCCTCAGGTGATTGCAATGGGCCTCCACGGTTGAGAACCCTTCATGTTTCTTCTAGTGCTGAGAGTTTATGACTCTCAGCTGGGAAGGGGTGAGGGCCAGGGGCTGGAGGAAATTTCAGGTGGACCTTTTACTCTCCATTAAAAAGTCTGTAATATACCTTCCCTTTGACACCGGGAGTGCTTAAAAAGTCCTACATCTAAACAAGAGACACACACAAAGTATGTGTGTGTGTTGGGAGTGAAGAGTGTTTTGCGCCCTAGCTGGTTTTGCTCAGTGGATAGAGCATCGGCCTGCGGACTGAGGGTCCCGGGTTCAATTCCAGTTAAGGGCACATGCTCAGGTTGTGGGCTTAATCCCCAGTATGGGGGTTGTGCAAGAGGCAGCCCATCAATGATTCTCTCTCATCGTTGATGTTTCTATCTCTCTCTCCCTCTCCTTTCCTCTCTGAAATAAATAAAAATATTTAAAAAAAATAAAAATAGTGTTTTGCCAAAGTTGACACCACAAGAGGGCGCAGAGAGCAAAGATGTTTTCTGTAAGAGCAAGTGGTAGGGTTTTTTTGTGGGATTTGGGGAGAGATCCATCCGTCAGCTATCTCGGGAGTCCTCAGCTCTGGGCCCATCTCCAGCAAAGCAGCTTCTTTCCCATCTGTCCGTGTCAGAGGTTAAGTTTTCCTGTGCTTCCTCTTCCAGGTGGCGATCGAGTTTGACCAGAATGTCTCCATTGCGTTCTCCTGCCTGAGTGCAGATTGCAAGGTGGTGCACGAATACATCGGTGGCTACATTTTCTTGTCCACCCGCTCCAAGGGCCAGAATGAAACCCTGGACGAGGACCTGTTCCACAAGCTGACGGGCGGTCAGGAATGAAGCAAAGCTGGCCTGCTGGGCCTACACAGAGGGCACGCCAAAGGCGGTCCTGCGGGGATAGTGGGATCCGTCGCTTGACTGTGTATAGATTCCAGACTGACAGACAACGTATATTCACCACCATCACTCAGATCCTCGCCTCATTTCAAACACAGTGCCTACCACTACCACCCCCTTTTGCTTACTTTACCCTGTGCTGTGAGCAGTGGGAGGAGCCTCAGTTGCCTTTTCTGTAAAATGGGAGGGTGGGAGAAAGGGTAGTGCTCTAAGATTACTGTAAGGCCCAGCCTTTAGCTTCAGCTCTGTGACTTACAGAACCTGCAAGTGCACGGCCAGAAGTTGTTCCTGTGCTTATCTGCTCCATTGCTAAGTCAGCGTAGAAAGCCAACTTTAAAAGCACATGTAGCGAGAGAAAGTCTATCCCACAAACTCAGGTATGCAAAGAAATAGGTCATTCCTTAACAACTGCTTTTAGCTCCCATCTTGTGGTGGAGGGAATCCACGCACACACATTTCCCATGAAGGTCAAGGTCTCGGGAAGGTAGAAGAGAGGTGGGATTTTCTGATACCAGTTGGTGACAAGGGGTCAAAATAGTGGCCCTCAGTGTCATCAGTCCACAGTGACTTCTGCCAAGGTGACCACGGACCCATCTGGTTTGGACATGGGTCCTCTCAGATTACTGCTGCGTCCCACAAGTCCCATTCCAACCTAAGGATCCCTCGACCACCTGTATGTCCTCGATGACATGGGTGGCATGGGTACAGGGAACCTATTCCTCAACTCAGCCCCATGTCTCCACTGCTTGTACTCTGGGTTGGGGCTCAGGAAGACAGGCCCCAATCTCTCTGTTCATAAAACCACCTCCCCACATCCAGCTTCCAGTGAGGTCCCCACCCCACTGGTCCCAAAGAGAAGGGCAGGATGCAGGCCTGGCCACTGGCTTCCATCTGCACAGCCTTTTTCTAGTCTCGGGGGCACGGAAGCCTTGCCCTTATCACTCATCAGTGCTCTCCTGGATTTGGTTCTGTTTATATGACGTCTGGCCTTTCCCCTTAAAGGCCTTGGTTTTCTTAAATCAAAAGCCAATGATGGACTTCTTTTCTCTCTGCCTTAAGAAGCAAGTGTAGGCCAATCAACAGCTGCCTCGGGTGTCATTTTCTGGTTCAGTTTGTCAGCACTGGGAGGAATGGGTTTTGAGAAGATGAAAAGCAATACCAAGGGTAGAGGGAAATATCAGAGAGTATTTTATTATTTTTTTATAGCATTCTTCTGTCACACAAAGGACTTGGGTTGCCAAGGGAAGGCAGAGGTTCCATTTCCATTTTGAAATTCTCTAAGATGCACACTCCAGGGGACCTGGCCAGAGTTCAGGTGCCAGAATACATCAGCTAGCTGTTGCTGTATTTCCCAGCACAACCTTTTTTTATCATTGACTAGAGGCCCGGTGCATGAAATTTGTGCACTGGGGCGGCGGGGATTGTCCTTCAGCCCAGCCTGCACCCTCTCCAATCCAGGACCTCTCAGGGGATGTCTGACTGCCGGTTTAGGATCAGGCCTAAACCAGCAGTTGGACATCCCTCTCACAATCCAAAACTGCTGGCTCCTAACCACTCACCCTCCTGCCTGCCTGATTGCCTCTAACCACTTCTGTCTGCCAGCCTGATCACCCCCTAACCGCTCCCCTGCTGGCCTGATTGACACCTAACTGCTCCCCTGCTGGCCCAATCACCCCCAATTGCCCTCCCCTGCAGGCCTGGTCCCTCCCGCAACTGCCCTCCCCTTCTGGCCATCTGTGACTACGGGGTGGCCATCTTGTGACGACATGAAGGTGGCCATCTTGTGATGACGGGGTGGCCATCTAGTGATGCAAGGGTATGGGGTCAATTTGCATATTACCTCTTTATTATATAGGATTTCGGAGAGGAAGGTAGAGATAGGACATCAATGATGAGACCTAGCCTGGAATCAAACCCGGACCTCCTGGTTCATAGGTTGATGCTCAACCACTGAGCCATGCCAACAGGATGCCAGCACAGCCTTTTGAAAAGAGATGTCCAGGATTCCTGGAGCCACAGTGAGACAACCTCGGATAGGGACCCCCAGGCCTGTCACTGGAAATTTCTTTCAGCCTCTCCTTAGAGGTGAATGTGAGTGAGCACTCCCCTGGCACCAGCTGGACTTCTGAGGCCTGCCTGCGAAGCTCGGAGGTGGCTTAGGCACTCGCAAAGAACTTCATTCGTGATGTTTTCTATAAAAACAAGTGTTGCGCTCACTGCGTTAAACTTGGTATTGGTCATTTCTGTAGAGTCCTGGGCTCTATTCTTTTAGAACCCAGTCAGGTCTTTAAGATGATGATGGGCCCTACGTTAAAAGAATGCTCCTTGCCCTGGCCGGTTTGGCTCAGTGGATAGAGTGTCAGCCTGCAGACAGAAGGGTCTCGGGTTCGAATTCCTACCAGGGCACGTACCTTGGTTGCAGGCTCAATCCCTGGCCAAGGTTGGGCACATGTGGGAGGCAAGCAGTCAATGTGTCTCTCTCACCTTGATGTTTCTCTCTGTCTCCTTCCACTCTCTCTGACAATCAATGGAAAAAATAATCTTGGGAGAGGATTAACAAAGAAATAAAAAAGAATGCTGCTTGGTGTGACATGTCACCAGCCTGCAGCCGAGTGCAGCTCTGCATCACTGACCAAAGCCAGACCTGCAGTACAGCCTTCTTCCTTAGCTTCTCAGGCTTGTCTGGCATTGCCATGGAAACGCTGAAAGAACCTGTTTCAACCAAACTTTCAGGGAACATCTCTCCCACGACTACACAGCCACATCCCAAAGGAATAACCAAGTGTGACATGAAAACCGTAAATGCTGCTGCTATTCCAAAGAGGACCTTTTTTTTTTTTACTTTGTGCGCAAAAGGTCATCTGATGACTTCTGATACAATTTTAAATTAACGGGTGCCTTTCAAACCATTTTGCTTTCTTGTCTACCCTGCATTGGGAAATCTGCCCTTTTTGTTGTTTTTATGACTTTTCTAATTAAATGGTTTATATGGATTTGAGTATGGTCTTGTGTGCTCTCTCCAGTCTGCTGTCTCTAACAAATATTTCCCTCTGTGATGAAGAAGGAGTGCAGCTTTCAGGTTTAACGTGTGATTTTCCTCACAATTCTGAGATTTGAGCTCATTCTCCCCAGGGAGACGGACTTCGAAATCTGTTGGTTTCAACTCCGCTCTCCTTGACCTTCACCAGATCTCCTGACATGTCCTGGGCTCTTTCGTTCCGGGTCTGCTTCTTAGAAACCGTGCCAGAGAGCAAGGAAACACCGAGAGGCAGGGGAGCATCAGAGGGCCTTTGATTTGATGGCCAAGTGTCAAGGGCATTTCTTTGATGTATTAATAGATGGTCCGTAATGAGCCATGTACCTCTTCATGCAACTTCTCACATCAATCCATAGGGGGCAGGAACTGTTTGTCTTCTTATTTCACAGAGGAGAACACAGGCTCAGCCAGGTTGGGGGTGGAGTGGGGTGCATTGAGGGAAAAGGTGAAGGGACTAAGAAGTACAAATTGGCAGTAACAAAATAGTCATGGGAATGTGAAGTCCAGCACAGGGAATATAGTCAATAATATTATTAACAACTGTATCATGTCAGGGGGGTACTTATATAAATGTCTAACCACTATACCTGAAACAGATAATATTGAATGCTAACTGTAATTGGAAAAAAATAATAACAGTGAAGTAACTTTACCCAAGGCAACACCACCAGTATGCAGTGGAACTGATTCAAAACCAGGTTTGTCTTAACTCCCAAAACCACTAAGTTTAAACCAGAAAACCCCACCCTTCCATTCCCAGCGCTGCTCAGCCTTGAAATGCCTGCGCCCAGCCCCAGCCCCAATGCAGGCTTCCCCTGAGTTAGTCCCCGAAGCCCTCACTGGTAGGAGAGAGCACGGTGTTGGGGATTGGCTGCCCCAAAGTTAACGGGAGTCCCAGGTGGGTCAGAAAGGTCTGGGAGCAAGAAAAGTGAGTTCTCTAGAGAGTATTTTATTTATGATTCTGGGTAAGTTTGGTTTTCAGCCCCAAAGTCAAAAAGGGAAGCAGATGAGTCTTTCATTTAAATAAACTCATCTTTTGCCCTGACCTGTTTGGCTCAGTGGAGAGAGTGTTGGCCTGAGGACTGAAGGGTCCCAGGTTTGATTCCAGTCAAGGGCATGTAACTTGGTTGCAGGCACCTCCCCAGTAGGGGGTGTGCAGGAGGCAGCTGATCGATGTTTCTAACTCTCTATCCCTCTCCCTTCCTCTCTGTAAAAATCAATAAAATATGTATTTTTAAAAAATTAATTAATTAATTTTAAAAAACTCATCTTTTATTTGTAGGCACTAGAAGCCAAGACATCTTGCAATATTTCTAAAATCATTAAAATCTTGCCCAGTCAGCATAGCTCAATGGTTGAACGTCAACCTATGAGCCAGGTAGTCACGGTTCGATTCCTGGTCAGGGCACAGGTTGTGGACTTGTTCCCCAGTGTGGGGCATGCAGGAGGCAACAAATCAATGATTCTTTCTCATCATTGATGTTTCTATTTCTCCCTCCTTTCTTTGAAATCAATAAAAATATTTTTTTAAAAAATAAATCATTAAAAGCTTTTTAAATTATAACTTCTTTTTCACTTCAGTACATTTAACATCTCATTCATTTTCATTATTTTCCCACACCGTTGTGATTGTCGTGCCTGCCCTACCCCTCTTACACCCCCGAAACTCTGGGGAAGGGCCAGGATGGGAGGGAGCATTCTTCTTTGCTATTTCACCCTCTTTTTCCCTTTATGCCTCCTACCTGCAGGGACTTTTGGGTCCTGGAAATCATGGATGGGAAAACTAAATGTCAGCACCTGACCTTTTCTTGTGTGAGTGTCCCATCCCCTTTCCCAGCACCTGGTACTCACTGGAGCTGTGGAAATACCGAGTGCCCTCAGGAGACAGAACACCAGCCCGCTCCCATTCTCTGTCCTCACAATGCCTGTGCTGGCCCTGAACTCCCGCTGTCCTTGGGATGAAAGGTTCTCAGACTTCCTTAGAGCGAACCCTTCTTGCTGAATGAAGGACAGGACCTAGTAAGCCACCCTTGAACCCGGAGTTCCATGGGAGCCACTCAGGATAACGCCAGATTAGATGATTTAGAAAAAGCTTCCCCACATATCCCATGGCACATCAGGACTCAGTTGTCTCAGAAGAGCCCCTATGAATTAAAACACACAAAAGCAATGGCAATTAAAGGTTTATCTTTAGGGTCACTAATGCCCCTGACTAACACCTGTGGACAGATTCTTTTCACTAAGCAGACTGCCTGCCTTCCTCTGACTTCTATGTGACCTTGAAGACCCATGATTCCCCTTTGTGCCTCAGTTTCTTCAGCTGTCAAAGAGGGAAAATCCGAGAGCCACTTTCCTCAGGGGACCGCCGAGTAATGAAGGTTGACTGGAAACTTAGGACATTATTTCTATTCTTCTGCCAGTGAAAGTTGAGGGGGAAGGCCTTTGGCTGCTCCTTGAGATGGCTGGGATGCAAAAGGGCGCCCTGCGGAGGAGGCAGCATCATTTGAGAAGAGCCCAGAGTCTCAAGGGAGGGGAGGGTTCAAAGCCCCAAGCGTTGTCTGATTCAGAGCCTTAGTGACCCCAAAAGAGGGCCCAGGACAGGAAGGCAAGTGAGGTTACAAAAAAATAAATAATTTTTAGAAACTATGTATAGGGGTGTGTGTGTGTGTGTGTGTGTGTGTGTGTGAAAAGAGTAGGGCTCTACACATAGGCACAAGTGTTGGTGATGGGGTACCTGGTTTGGACTGGTAAAGAACACCCCACGTGTGCCCACTATGGCTATCAGGAGAGAGCAAGGACACTCTGTCAGGCAATGCTATGGAAGGTCAGAGAGCCAGTGCTGCAATAGTGGGGTACTCCAGGAAGCTGGGTAGGTTTGAGGGTGGAAGTCTGATGAAGTGCTTACAAAGGGGCCCTGGAGCCTGGCCAGTTTTCTCAGTGGTTAGAGTGCCAGCTGGCAGACCAAAGGGTTCAAGGGTCAATTCCAGGTCAAGGGCATGATGTACCTCAGTTGCAGGCTCCATCCCTGGCCCTGGTCCGGGCATATTCAGGAGGCAAACAATCGATGTCTCCTCATCGATGTTTTTCTCTCTTATTTATATCTCTCTCTCTCTCTCTCTCTCTCTCTCTCTCTCTCTCTCCTTTCACTCCATTTTTTTAAAAAAATCAATGGAAAAATTCCTCAGGTGAGAATTAAAAAAAAAAAGTCAAAGGGGCTCAAGATCTCTGTGCTACCCCTAACTTCCTCAAATGTTCCCAAAGGACCAGGCCAGCCCATATGACCGATGCTATCTTAATAAAGGTAGCAGAATCAGTATTTCTTCCTAGGAGTTATAAAGCCCACACATCCAACTTCAAAATGGGGATGCTGCCTTCCCCACCATGGCACTGGGCTATTGGAAAAAATATTTAAGAGAATGATACAAAGATGTTTTTAAAATGAGAAAATGCCCACCTGGCTGAGCGT
Organism: Myotis davidii; assembly: GCF_000327345.1. Lineage (NCBI taxonomy): Eukaryota > Metazoa > Chordata > Mammalia > Chiroptera > Vespertilionidae > Myotis > Myotis davidii. The sequence goes on along the minus strand of NW_006286587.1, from coordinate 3,369,990 downwards.
CGACCTATGAACCAGAAAGTCACGGTCCAATTCCCGGTCAGGGCACATGCCCAGGTTCAGATCTGCTGCATGTGTCTTATTCTGTGCCCATGTGTTACCTGGGGCCCTGTTTTCACAGTAGATGGCAGGAGTGCAAGAGGCCAGCCAAATTGTACATTGGAGGCCTCTGCTCACATCATACTCACTAGCATCCCATTGGCCAAAGGGAGTCCTATGACCAAGACCACATCAGTGGGGCAGGAATATACACGACTCACAGTGGGAGGGGTGCAAGTATTTGCTGAACAATAATCCAACTATCACACAAACTATCATATTTCTAAATGATAACATGTAGAAAACAACTACAAAAATACTTCTATGTTATCATTCAAAATAAAAATATTTACATTTGTATTACAGTTTATAGTTTTTTAAAAAATATATTTTTATTGATTTTAGAGAGGAAGGGAGAGGGAGAGAGAGATAGAAACATCAATGATGAGAGAGAATCATTGATCACTGCCTCCTGCATGACCCACACTGGGGATTGAGCCCACATCCTGGGCGTGTGCCCTGACCGGGAATTGAACCGTGACTTTCTGGTTTATTTTTTTCCCACCTTCACCCATTTTCCCCATCTGATGCCCTCATTTCTGTTAAGCATAGTTTGTTCTCCATTTCTATGAATTTGTTTTTTTTAGATCCCACATGTAAGTGAATTATAGAGTATTTGTCCTTTTCTGTCTGTCCTATTTCACTTAGTATAACACCCTCAAGGTCCATCCATGTTGTCTCAAATGGCAAGATTTCCTTCTTTTTATAGCTAAATAATATTGCATTGTAATGTGTACCACGTTTTCTTTATCCATTCATCCACTGATGAACACTTAGGTTGGTTGCATGTCTTGGCCATAGTGAATGATGATGCAATGAACACGGGGGTGCGGATACCTCTTCAAGGCAATTGTTTCATTTCCTTCTATAAATACCCAGAAGTGGAATTTCTGGATCATTTGGTAGCTCTAGCTTTAATTTTTTGAAGAACCACTCTACTGTTTTCCATAGTGGCTACACCCAATTACATCCCCATTTTAAGATATTTTCTTGCTTGTTTTTCTAATCCAATCTAGTAAATTCTCTTACGTATTCTAAAACTAATCATGTTTTCACCATAGCCCAAAACTAAGCACATTCGTCTGGTCAAAAAAAAAATTGAAACAACACAAGAGGAAAATCCAAGCTCCAGTTTGAAAGTATGTATTTCCTCACCTGCAAAGCAAGGGTTTGGGTTGTATGGTTTCTTGTAGCCCTTTGTACTCCAACATTCTTTGATTATGGTCCATTTGCCCCCACAATCAGGTACATCCAGGTACATCTTCCACTCTGATGTTACAATCTAGGGTCTTTGCACCATTCATGTGCTTTTCTTCCAAATCTGCCACCATGCTACCAACTCAGCACCACTATCTAAGGCAGGCCACAGAATTCTATAACTTTGATTTTGGGGCAGGTTGACGGGTTGCCAAGGCATTCAAATATGCCCCAGGGACAAAAATGATACTAAGAGGTTAAATGACCATGCCAACCAATGTTAGAGCAAGTGAAATCAGCCTTCTGCCTCCCCACAGAGCAGTCTCACAATAATAGAGCTAATGTTACATTAGAATGCTAACATGTGTGAAGGCCTATCACTTGTACTTCCCATGAGTTCTCTCAACTCAACTGGCGGTAAGGTAGGTATCATCAGCACCACTGTACAAATTAAGGAAGTGCAGTGGTGTGCTGGTTAATGTTTCATAATGCTACTAGAGGCCTGGTGCACGAATTTGTGCATGGGTGGGGTCCCTCGGCCTGGCTGGCAATCGAGGCCTATTAGGGGCCAGCCAGTTGGGAGGAGGGACACCAGGAGGTTGGCCAGCAAGTCGGGGAGAAAGGGGCCATGGGAAGTTGGCAGCCAGCCCCTCCATTGGGGCCGATCAGGGGTGCCAGCTGGGGGCCGCGAGAGGTTGGCTGTGGGAGCACACTGACCACCAGGGGGCAGCTTCTGCATTGAGCGTCTGCACCCTGATGGTCAGTGCGCATCATAGCGACTGGACAACCAGTCATTCTGGTTGTTCCAGTTGTTTGGTTGCTTAGGCTTTTTTTTTTTTTTAATATATTTTATTGATTTTTTACAGAGAGGAAGAGAGAGAGATAGAGAGTTAGAAACATCAATGAGAGAGAAACATTGATCAGCTGCCTCCTGCACATCCCCCACTGAGGAAGTGCCCGCAACCCAGGTACATGCCCTTGACTGGAATCGAACCTGGGACCCTTCAGTCCGCAGGCCAACACTCTATCCACTGAGCCAAACCGGTCCCGGCTGCTTAGGCTTTTATATATATAGATTGGTGGAAGGGAGCACCAATTTGCCAATTTCCCTGTTGTAAATACTCCCACCACAGCCAAGACACCAACATGACATCAGTGAATACAGAACTGGAAAGAGGTTAAAAACACCCAGCTTGACTGGGACAAGCCCTGGCTTGACAGGGACAAGCCAGCTTTAGCACACACTGGAATTGTGTACAGAAAAGTCAACAACTTGTCAAGGTCACCCAACTAGAATGTGGGAAGCAAGGATCTGAACTTAGACCTTCTGACCTGAGCTATGCTCTTCAGCACCACTCTTGATAGTGCCACAAGAATGACAAGGGCTCTTGAGCTAAGAGCTCAAGAACATATTTGGGTAAGGACTACCATAGACATTTTGCCTCCAATTATATTACACCAGATTTCAAAGGCCAAAGGAGTAAAAATTTCTACTACAAAAATCTTCAGATCCCAACTGCTGGCCCACTTGTCTCAATATGACATTTGATTGCAAATCTGGGTCAGAGGTGGAGTTCAGGAGGGGAGGCAAGAGTTCTGCCTTCTGCCCAAGAGAGCAGACACCAGACTGTGGCCAGAGACAACCCCATTCACCCCATAACTGGTTGGCCTAGTCTTGCTATTACATATAAATGATTAATGTTGATTTCACCAGAGAGAGGTGACTTTTCCTCATGGACTAAGCTCTTTTTTTAGACGCTGAGTGAAATGTTCTTTTTCTGACCTTTTTCTCCCTTCATACGTTGTCCTTTGGATTAGGTAGACATCGGGAGAGCAAATGGACAGCCAAACACTTGGCAAGAAGTTGTTAAATAATCCATTGCTTATAACCTAAGCGAAGTTCACTCTAGGATAAGGGGCTGCAAACACAAATGCATCCAAGAGTAGGTGAGGTACGTGGGCACAGTTGGTCAGACATAAGAGCACAGGGATTTATGAGGCATGCCCTGCCTAGTAGTCACATATTTAAACATATGTGCATATGCATATAAATATGATATATATTAGGACTTAATGCAGCCAATGACCTACAGTTGTAAAGCCATGCTAGGGTTCAGCCAATTATAATTCAACCATACTTACATATATATTATATATTATATTTTTCTATTACATAATCTATAGTTTATATTATATAAATATATGTAATTTATATTGCATATGATGTAATTTATATAACTTAAGTATGTTATATAAATTAAACATATACCTATAGAGATTTCTATCCATTAGAATTGCTTAGCTACAAGAGAGAAAATCAAAAATAATAGAGGCTCAAACAAGAGAGGTTTTTCTTTCTTCCACTCAAAACTCCTAAGACGCCGAAACCGGTTTGGCTCAGTGGATTGAGCATCGACTTGCGGACTGGAGGGTCCCGGGTTCGATTCCGGTCAAGGGCATGTGCCTGGGTTGCGGGCACATCCCCGGTGGGAGATGTGCGGGAGGCAGCTGATCGATGTTCCTCTCTCATCGATGTTTCTAACTCTCTATTTCTCTCCCTTCCTCTCTGTAAAAAATCAATAAAATATATAAAAAAAAAAAAACAAAAAACTCCTAAGACAAGCTTATGCCAATAAGGCATATGCATATATAATGTCAGGAACCCATATCCTTTATTTTTCACTCCGCCATGCACGATTTCTACTCACAAGTCAACTCTTGGTCCAACATGGCTGCTTTAGCTCCAGGCGTTATGTCACATGGCTTCAGTTAACTACAAGGGAGGTTGAAATATTTGGTCTTCATTCAAAGTAGCCATGGGCTCAACTAAAAACCAAGGTTCTTTTAGTGATACAGAAGGTGAGAATAGCCCTAACCGGTTTGGCTCAGTGGATAGAGCGTCGGCCTGTGGACTGAAGGGTCCCAGGTTCGATTCCGGTCAAGGGCATGTATCTTGGTTGCGGGCAACTCCCCAGTAGGGGGTGTGCAGGAAGCAGCTGAATCGATGTTTCTAACTCTCTATCTCTCTCCCTCTTCCTTCCTCTCTGTAAAAAATCAATAAAATAAATTTTTTAAAAATAAAAGGTGAGAATAGATATTGGGAGACAAGCACGCCCTCAGTCATAAACACTTGCTATGTGCCAGGCATTATGTTAGCTGCTAAGGATAATATATCGAACAGACCTTTTAATCAAACAAGAGACAGACATCGAAGCAAATAACTCTATAATGCTGTACAATAAGTATTATTCTTTTAAAAATATATTTTTTATTGATTTCAGAGAGGAAGAGAAAGGGAGAGAGAAAAACGTCAATGATGAGAATCATTGATCGTCTGCCTCCTGCATGCCCCCTACTGGGGACCAAGCCTGAAATCTAGGCGTCTGCCCTGACCAAAAATCGAACTGTGACCTCCTGGCTCATAGGTCAATGCTTAACCACTGAGCCATGCAGGCCGGGCAGTATTATTCTTGATATATTAAAAAAGAAATATGAGAACAACAACCAAAAAAGAAAAAGTGATTTTATTGGAATTAGGAAATCTTTAGGAAAGATTTCCCAAAGGAGGAGACATTTAGGTTTGGCCTTGAAGGATGTGTAAGAGTTTGCCAAGTGGGGAGAAGGGTGGGAATTAGGTCAAGCTTGGCAAAGGGGCCATTAGTAGAGAGAGAGCCATGAGGTGCCATGATCAGATGTGCATTTTAGAAATATAAGTCTGGCAGCTGATGGAGGATAGATGAAGGGAGGCCACACTGGAAGTTAGAGAGTCAGATTAGAGGCTGCTGTGGCAACTGAGTTAAAAGACTTGAGGACTGGAGCTAAGCCAGTGGATAGAGAGGCAGGGCAATTAGAGGGCTGTCTCATAACTAGAATCAGCAGACTTGGGGATTGTGGCTAACACTATTATTTACCTACCCAAACCACTCCCCTTCTTCCTTGCTAACAGAAGTTGATTTTGGCCCCAGTGATGTCTCGTTAATGATTTACACCAATCATGACAATCCTATTCCCCAACATCCCACTTCCTTTGCAGGTAAGGGTGGCCATATGACCCAATTTTGACCAATGAGGCCTAAGGGGAAGTAGGCTATGAAGATTCCTGGGGAAGATTTTTTTATCCTGATAAAAAGGATATGTTTCTTCTTCCCCCTTCTGCATTCTTTCTGCCTTGAATGTGGATGTGATGCCTGGAAATACATCAGCATTTGCTTCTGACATGATGTGATTCTATGAAGCATGTGTAGGCTTTACAATGGTGCTGCTCAAAACATGCTGAGAACTCCCCTTAAGAAATTCTCAGCAAAGGCTGGTTCACTTTATTTTGCATATCCTTACTGTTAAATCTTCATTACTTTCATGGGGATTCAATTCTTTTGAAATATCCAAGGCTAAATACAGTGAGTTATGAGTTTGTGATAAATAAAATCTTGTGGTAAATGATTTCATAAATAACTAATCCTGCTGATTGTTTTCTGTGTATGTGTATGTGTGAATCATAGACTCCTTCCGATAAGTAATTCCAGAACAAGAATTACAAGCATATTTTCAACACTAAAAGCTTAGTTTGCAAAAGGAGTTCACCTACCAAGGAACTTTGCTCAACACCCACTCTTGCCAGATAATTTTTTGTAAATTACTTTCAGGAGTTGGTGATTCAAATGTCCTCTCAAGAAAAATATACAGGTATTTTTCATGTTCTCAATACTCCTAAAAAAGGAAATGGACTCGCCCTAGCCGGTTTTGCTCAGTGGATAGAGTGTTGGCCTGTGGACTGAAAGGTCCCAGGTTCGATTTCCGTCAGGGGCACATGCCTGGGTTGCAGGCTGAGTCTCTAGTGGGGGCCATGCAGGAAGGAGCCAATCAGTGATTCTCTCTCATCATTGATGTTTCTAGCTCTCTCTCCCTCTACCTTCCTCTCTGAAATCAATTTTTAAAAAAACTTAAAAAGAAAAAAGGAAATGGTCTCAGAGTTCTTATCTTGGATTCTTCCTCAGACTTACTTTGTGAAACTAATCCTAGTTCCTCCAGAAATAAACTGGAAATATAACATAAAAGGAGCATGGTAAAGAAAAATTGGTTAGCAATGTCCTAGAATTTGGAGTATCTCTTATAGGTTCCATAAATACTATGAATTAATAATCATCAATAAAGTAATTTGTTATTCATATATTACTAAGGATTAATAATCATGTACTCATAATCTATGTTATTTTCAGTAATGACAGAAAGCCATACTGTTAAAATTTTTCTTTTTTAAAAATTTGATTTCAGAGAGGAAGGGAAAGGGAGAGAGAGAGAGAAACATCAATGATGAGAGAGAATCATTGCAGCTGCCTCTGCACGCCCCACACTGGGGATAGAGCTCACAACCCTGGCATGTGCCCTGACCTGCAACCAAAATGCAACCTCGTGGTTCATAAGTCGACGCTCAACCACTGAGCCATGCTGGCCGGGCTAAAATTCACTTTTCAAAAAAAAAATACTTAACATTCCAGGCTCTGAAATCACTCTGTTGTACCTTCTTTTCTTCTCAACCCTCCTCAGCACCTGCCCTCAGCTGACGAGCTCACCTGTACATTATTGAGCAGAGGGAAGTCAGCAGATGGGAACAGCCTCATCTTTTCACTCCTCATCTGTCCTCACAATGTCTTTCTTTCCTCCTGCCCCAGTGGAAAAAGTGTCCCATCTCCAGCCTTCTGCGTACTGACCCCTGGGGCCTCCAAAGGACTTTATTCCTGCAGTTTCTTCTCGCTTCTGCATCATTCACCTCTCTCCCATCTCCTGGTGCATTCTCACCCAGCCTGCACACATGCTCTCTGTGAGTGTTTGAAAACAGAGCTGCAAATTCTTGGACTGCCTTCCCTTTCGATCTAGGCGGGCCTGTGGCCGGATTGACCAAGAGATCACAGCAGAAGCGATACTATGTGACTTCTACATTACGTCAAAAAAGACTGGGTAGCCTTTGTCTTGTTCATGGGACACTCCCTTTTGGAACCCTGAGCCTACCATACAAGGCCTTCAATTACCCTGAGGCCACCATGCCAGGGAGCCCACAAGTAGGCACTCCAGTTAAGCATCCCAAGGGAGCCCAGCCTTTTAACCATCCTCCCCCGAGGTGCCAGACCAATGGGTGAAGTCATCTAGAACACTTAAACTAGCCCATTCCACAGCTAGTTACTGCCATTGTCTCCAGTCAATGCTCTATGGAACAAGAGAAGCATCCAGCCCAGCTCTGACCAAATGCCTGACCCACAAAATTAATAGAATCTAATGACTGTTGCTTTAAGCCACTAAGTTTTGAGCCACATGATAACTACATCAATAACTACAGCAATATCTCCCACCTTAAAAAGGTTTTAAACTGCCTTACCCCATTTTTCTGCTCCTTCTTATAATACAGCAGTTCTCAACCTGTGGGTCGCGATCCCTTTGGGGGTCGAATAACCCTTTCACAGGGGTCACCTAAGACCATCGGAAAACACATATATAATTACATATTGTTTTTGTGATTAATCACTATGCTTTAATTATGTTCAATTTGTAACAATGAAAATACATCCTGCATATCAGATATTTACATGACGATTCATAACAGTAGCAAAATTACAGTTATGAAGTAGCAACGAAAATAATTCACTGGTTGGGGGGTCACCACATGAGGAACTGTATTAAAGGGTCATGACATTGGGAAGGTTGAGAACCACTGTTATAGTAAAACTTCTTCAAAGAGTTAAGAAGCTATAAGACACACTTTCTCGAGTCCTTAACTCCTTTCTGGCTCTATCCCAACCCATCACTAGACCCTACTCTTGTCCAGGACATAAATATCCTCCATTATTTAGCCTCTCGAAACCTGTGCCTTCCTTGAAATATCATTCTCTCTCAACTTCTCAACTTTCATGATTCCAGACTTTCCTGAGTTTTCTCCCACCTCCCTGGCTGCTCCTTCTCAGCCTCCTCCAGTGGTTCTCAACCTTCCTAACGCCGCGACCCTTTAATACAGTTCCTCATGTTGTGGTGACCCCCAATTTCATTGTTACAAATTGAACATAATTAAAGCATAGTGTTTAATCACAAAAACAATATGTAATTATATATATGTTTTCCAATGGTCTTAGGCGACCCCTGTGAAAGGGTCGTTGGACCCCCCAAAGGGGTCGCGACCCACAGGTTGAGAACCGCTGTACCTAGGCTGATTCCTCCTCCTCTGCTCCTCCTTCAAATGTTGATTTCGGCCCCTTCTCTTCTCTCTCTACACACTTTCCCTAAGTGTCCTCAACCAATCTATTGGTTTTAAGCACCATCGACACGGTGATGCCTCCAAATGTAGCTCTCCAGCTCTGACCTCTCCCCAGAATTCCAGAGTTACATATCCAGTTGTCTCAACATCTCCTTTGGAGGCTTAAAGACACCGATACCTAAAACGGCCAAAGCAGAGCCTGTGATTTTCCTACCCCAAATCTGTTGCTTTCTTAGACTTTTCTACCCCAGTAAATGGCCTCTCAATCCATCCAGTTCTCAGGCCCAAGAGCCTCAGGGTATCCTTGATATCTTCTTTTCTCTCTTCCCTTGTGTATTAGTTTCCTATGGTTGCTGTAACAAATTACCACAAATTTGGTCACATACAATTAAAACAACGTACAATATTATTCAGCCATAAGAAGGAATGAAATGATATTTGATGAACCTTGAATACATTATGCTTAATGAAGTACGCTAGACACAGATGGACAAATCTCATATGATTCCACTCTTAAAAAGTACAGTAGACAAAAATAGAGACAGAATGGAGAATAGAGGTTACCAGGAGTTGATGGTGGGAAGTGGGGAGGGGAAGTTATTATTTATTGGGTACAGAGTTTTTTTGCAGATGATGGAAATATTTTAGGCATTGATAATGATGATTTTTACAAATATTGTGAATGTATTTAATACAACTGAATTGCCAACTTAATGAATGGTTAAATATTATGTTATGTATGTTTTGCCACAATTAAAACAAGAGTAAACATTTACCCTCTTAAGAGTTTTGTTTTGTGTGTTTTTTTAATCCTCACTGGAGGATATTTTTCCATTGATTTTTAGAGAGAGTGGAAGAGAGGGGGAGAGACAGAGAGAGAAACATCAATGTGAGAGACACATTGATTGGTTGCCTCCTCACAGGGATCCAGCCTGCAACCAAGGTACATGCCCTTGACCGGAATCAAACCCAGGATCCTTCAGTCCACAGGCCAAGTCTCTATGCACAGCCAAACTGGCTAGCGCTATTCTTAGAGTTCTTGATTTGAGATTGTTTTTTATATGTAGTTTTACCTACTTATTTTTTAAAATATATTTTATTGATTTCTTACAGAGAGGAAGGGAAAGGGATAGAGAGTTAGAAACATCGATGAGAGAGAAACATTGATTAGCTGCTTCCTGCACACTCCCTACTGGGTATGTGCCTGCAACCAAGGTACATGCCCTTGACCAGAATCGAACCTGGGACCCTTCAGTCGGCAGGCCAATGCTCTATCCATTGAGTCAAACTGGTTAGGGCTTGATTTGAGATTTTGAAATCACTTTCACTGAGCCAAAATCAAAGCGTCAGCAGCGCCAAATTCCAATAGAGTTACCTTTCCCATGCCTTTTCCAGTTTCTAATGGTGCATTCCTGTCCCTGCTGTTTTCAAAGTCAGCAGTGTAGCCTCTTCCTTCAGTCTCCACGTGACTTTCTCTGCGGTTTAAAAATCTCTCTCTGGCTCTGTTTTATAAAGACACTCATGATTACATCAGCTGGATAATCTAGGATAATCTCCCTATCTCAAAATCTTTACCTTAATCACATAGGCAAAGTTCCTTTTGCTAGATAAAATAACACTTGCCAATTCCAGGGATTAAGATATGGGTATCTTTGGTCCCATTATTCAGCCCTCCATACCTATTACCAAATCCTGTGGATTCTACTTTGAAACATATTTCAAATGTGTATACTGTGTTAACATAAAAACATTCAAACCTCTAAAGAATTTTTGTGAGTTTATTTGAGCCAAACTGTAGACAATCTCCAGGAAGCAGAACCTCATTGGATTGAGATAATACTCTGGAGAATGGCGGGTTACATCGATATTTGTACATCATTGCAACCAAAGGAAGGGAGGTAGGTGGGTTACATGAAATCCATTAGTGATAGACAAGAGAGGTGGGAAAAAGCAAAGCGGGACTCTTGGGGTTGGATAAAACGTTAAAGGATAACCCTGACCGGTTTGGCTCAGTGGATAGAGCATCGGCCTGCGGGCTGAAGGGTCCCAGGTTCGATTCCGGTCAAGGGCATGTACCTTGGTTGCGGGCACATCCCCAGTAGGGGGTGTGCAGGAGGCAGCTGATTGATGTCTCTCTCTCATCAATGTTTCTAACTCTTTATCCCTCTCCCTTAAAAGAAAAAGTTAAAGGATAGACACATACTTAGTGGGTGCAGGAACAATTAACATGGTAACAGTGAAGGAATTTGTGGTATCTGTCCTGGCACTCAGGCACATTAGGTTGTGCCCCCAAGGGGTCCAGAAAAAGGGAAGTTACAAGTTACCCAGACATTTCAAGGGTATGTTATAGATGCAAAAAGACACCTAGGCTCAGTTAAGGTAAAGGATGACCTTGTCAGTGAAGATACCGGCCTAGGATATAACTACCCACCATAACTGATTTTAGTTAAAGTTTAATTTCAGACCATCCTTTGTGGTTACTAAATTTAGGTCTCTTGAGCTTGTCAGGTTAGCATGTGTCCCCTCTTGTCCACACTTGTCTCCACATGTACTATCATTACTCTCAAGCCAGCATCATCACTCCCGCCTTGGACACTCAACATCCTCCTAGTGTAGTGATGGCGAACCTTTTGAGCTCGGCGTGTCAGCATTTTGAAAAACCCTAACTTAACTCTGGTGCCATGTCACATATAGAAATTTTTTGATATTTGCAACCATAGTAAAACAAAGATTTATATTTTTGATATTTATTTTATATATTTAAATGGCATTTAACAAAGAAAAATCAACCAAAAAAATGAGTTTGCGTGTCACCTCTGACACACGTGTCATAGGACCTAGAGTAACTCTCTAGCTTAGCTCTTGCCTACAATGGCCAGAGCAACAACAATGACCTTTTAGCACAAAAAGCAAGCCATGTACTGAGGAGGAAACTGGTCTTGCAAGGCCTGTCAGGCCATAAAAACTGTGAACAATGCACTGCCCTGGGGTGGGGGGGGGAGATCGTTATCACTGGCCCCAGGACAGATCACCTGATATGGCCTGGGGACCCCCAACACCTGAGAGCCTTCCTGTAAGCCCATGAAAGGGGGCAGAACTGTATCTGCAAGACAAAGACCTCAGATGGTTATAAAAGGTGAAGCCCTCTGCATGTTACTTCACTCTGACTTGGAAATTATTCCCGGAGTCCACTAGTGTTAATAAATGAGGTCCCTCCCTTTCTCTAGGACAGTGATGGCGAACCTTTTGAGCTCAGCATGTCAGCATTTTGAAAAACCCTAACTTAACTCTGGTGCCGTGTTGCATATAGAAATTTTTTGATATTTGCAACCATAGTAAAACAAAGACTTATATTTTTGATATTTATTTTATATATTTAAATGCCATTTGACAAAGAAAAATCAACCAAAAAAATGAGTTTGTGTGTCACCTCTGACACGCGTGTCATAGGTTTGCCATCACTGCTCTAGGAAGTGTGTTTGGTATTTCTTTGGTCTTCTGCAACAATACAACTTACTCAAATGCTAGTGTCCTTGCCAACCTCTCCTCCCACCCACTACCCTCCAGCCACAAAAATCTGGTTTCTGTGACTCAATATTGCAGGCTCTTCCCTGCCTTCAAATCTTTGGGCATGCCATTCCCTGGAACGTTATTCCCATGTCCCTTTATTTACTTATTTGTTTGTTTGTTCATTTATTTATTTATTTATGTTTAATACATTGAACACCTGGGGCATGACCTAGCATGTTTTCAGGATATGTGCACTGAAGTGCTAATCCTGAATCAACTCATTTACTTTACAGATGAAAAATATGAAACAGACAGAAACTTAAGAATATAGACATTGCCCTAGCCAGTTTGGCTCAGTGGATATAGCGTTGGACTGGGGACTGAGGGGTTCCAGGTTCAATTCAGGTCAAGGGCACATGCCTGGGTTGCAGGCTCGATCCCCAGTGTGGGACATGCGGGAGGCAGCCAATCAATGATTCTCTGTCACCATTGATGTTTCCATCGCTCTTTTCCTCTCTGAAATTAATAAAAATATTTTTCAAAAAAAAGAATATAGACATTATACCAAATAAAATAGTATCAGTGTTTGGATGTGAGCCCAATATCCTGTCCCAATTTAAAGACCTTTAACACCTGTGCCGCCTCTATGATTTTTTTATAAATGTGCTTTATAAAAACAGCCTATGTACTGTCTTGTCCCACTTCCCACAGCCATATATAACATAAAGTGGCAGATTAGAGGCCGGCCTCTCATTTCAGTTTGAACTTTTCCACTACAGAATTTAAAAGGATCTCAAATGGTATTTTTTAAATTCTTAAGTACTCTGCAAATCCTCGGGCTGAAATCTTACTGCTGTTGAGTGATACCTCAACGGGAAAATAAGCATGAGCCTCAGCCCATGACTATTTTATTCCCTTAAGATCATTTCCTCCCAGGCAGGTGGGCTGCGTCAGCGGAGCCCACTCAGATATCTCGGTCCCCAGCACCTGAAAGCCTCTTTTCTGCATACCATTCCCTGAGCTGGCTGCCCGGAGACTGGAAAACCTGGTACTGTCTCCTCCCACAGTTTCCTCCCCTTCCTCCAGCTTATCTCTGGTGTCAGAGAAGAATGTGGTCTTCAAGTCTGTACATTCCAATCCCTGCACGTAGGGGAAGAGCCCTCAGAAGAGCCAGCTGGTGTTTGGAGGGCAGGGCAGGGGCCACTGGCTGAGTAGGCACCTGTCATCCAGGCCAGCCCCCTCAACCCACCCCGGACGACCAGAGCTGTGAGCAGGACCCCCTGGGAAAGCACTTATTCTGGATCTCTGGGGCAACCTGGGTCGGGGGGCGGGGGGGGGGAGGGTATTTCTAGAGTTCTGGGAATGGGTGGAGTCAGAATCCCTGGAAACTCTACCCAAGGACCTGACACTCACTAGGTGTGCCTGCTTAGTCATACTTGTGGGAAAGGGCTCACAGTGCTAATAATGCCAGGAAAGGGGAGACCTAGTCGGTGGTGCAAATAAGCCAAGATCCCAGAATAGGATAGTGAGGATTAGGCCTCCCTTTGTTCTCACTGGATAATTGGGACTGACCTATATGATTTCAGGGAAGCAAACTTCCCTCTCTATGGCTCAGTTTTCTCTCTCTAAAATGGGCAGGGAAGAGTGGAACCAGACAAGTTTTAAAGTCACTTCTCAGGCCAAGGATCCATGACTCTGATTTTTAAAAAATTTAATTCCAAAAAATAAATGTGGCCCAGCCGGTGTGGCTCAGTGGTTGAGCATCGACCTATGAACCAGGAGGTCACAGTTCAATTCCTGATCAGGGCACAGGGCTGGGTTTTGGGCTCGATCCCCAGTGGGGGGCATGCAGGAGGCAGCCCATCAATGATACTCTCTCATCACTGATGTTTCTATCTCTCTTTTCCTCTCCCTTCCTCTCTGAAATCAATATAAATATATTTAAAAATAAATAAGCCGAAGCTATCAACATTAATACCCTCCCTCCAGCAGACTATGGTTTTCCTAACACTCTAACCTTGTGATCTTCCAAGAGATCTTACCCCAAAAGATCCACGAGAGTGTTGGGAATCTGGCTTAGCAACTTCTCTCCTTCCACCTCTCCCTGCCCCCACCCACCATGCCCTCCAGCTCACCCTCACCTGAGCACTTCTCAAGGCTTGGATGTTCAGATCGCAGGCATTTGAATGTAATGTTTACTGTTCTGAGTCCTGCCCCATCCACTTCAGGGCACCATGGAGGACTTCTGACTCACGTGTACTCTTCCCATGAATTTTTGAACATTTGTCCTGAGTGCCAGACTCCACCACGGGCATCTGGGCTACGAAGGATAATAACACGGCCCAGCTCTCAGGAAGTCAGTCCTCAATTAGGGGTCATGTCAATTTACCTGATGGCGGTTAGCCTGAGTCACCTGGGAGAGAACACCAAAGGGGGGCCTGCTTCGGCAAAAATCTTTTTTTTATATACATACATCTATTTTTTAATTGAATTTTAGAGAGAGAGGAAGGGAGAGGGAGAGAGAGAAACATCAATGTGAGGAACATCCATAAACTGCTTCTGAAACCCAGGCATGTGCCCTAACTGGGAATCAAACCAGCAACCTTTCAGTGCACAGGTCAACGTCCAACCAACTGAGCCACACCTGCCAGGGCTTGGGCAAAATCTTGAAGGATGCTAAACAGATGCTCTTGGTGCCCGTCCCCTTAGACCAGTGGTTCTCAACCTGTGGGTCGCGACCCCTGTGGCGGTAGAACGACCCTTTCACAGGGGTCGCCTAAGACCATCCTGCATATCAGATATTTACATTACGATTCATAACAGTAGCAACATTACAGTTATGAAGTAGCAACGAAAATAATTTTATGGTTGGGTCACAACATGAGTAACTGTATTTAAAGGGCCAGACGGTTGAGAACCACTGCCTTAGACCCCCCTGGAGTAGCTTGATCCATGCTCAGAGCAAGCCAGGGAGTTAAAGCCACAGGACGGCAGGCCAACGAGAAGCAGAAGCTGGTGGGTAAATACACCCACTTCCTTGCTGCTTGATGAAACCAGCCTCAGGTGCGCTGCGCAGCTTCTCAGAGGGTCCCCGCAGGATTGGGCGCCTGCTCATTAACACACCTGCAATGCCTTCCCTCCCTTCTCTCCACAATTCTTGGGATCTAAATCATTGGGAAAGGTTTTCTCTTGGGCTTAAGGGGAATATTACAGTGTGAAATGTTGAAGTCTATGGAAGGCAATGTAAAAGCAGTGATTAAGCAGACTAACTACAAACTAACTGGTCAGCCTCTGTGAGCCTCAGTTTCGTTATCTGTAGCATGGGAATAATAGTCAGAACCTGTAAGGGATCAATATGATAATGCTTATGTGTTAGGCTCTGAGTAGTAAGTACTCAATTTAAAAAGGGGGATGGCCCTAGCCCAGTGATGGCGAACATATGACATGCGTGTCAGAGGTGACACGTGAACTCATTTTTTTGGTTGATTTTTTTTGTTATATGGCATTTAAATATATAAAATAAATATCAAAAATATGTCTTTGTTTTACTATGGTTGCAAATATCAAAAAAATTCTATATGAGACACGGCACCAGAGTTAAGTTAGGGTTTTTCAAAATGCTGACACGCCGAGCTCAAAAGATTCGCCAGCACTGCCCTAGCTGGTTTGACTCGGTGGATAAAGCCTTGCCTTGCAGACTGAAGGGTCCCGGATTCAATTCAGGTCAAGGGCACGTACCTCAGTTGCAGGTTTCCTGGCCTGGTAAGGGTGTGTGCAGGAGGCAACTAGTAGGTGTGTCTCTCTCATATCGATGTTTCTCTTTCTCCATCTCTCCCTCTCCCTTCCACTCTCTCTAAAAATCAATGGAAAAAAGAGTGAGGATAGATAGATAGATAGATAGATAGATGATAGATTAAATAAATAGGGGAATGGTGGCGCCACCCTGCCGGATGCTTGGAGGATGAATGGAGAGGAGGGGACTGAGGGGTTCAGCGGAATGCACATCCCAGGGGATCTCCTGTCTTGGCCTTCTCCACCTAAAGCCTTAAAACTATCCTTGCAGCCTCAGTGCCAGCGGGGGCCTTGCTGCTCAGATGCTTGGAAACACGAAATAGACTGAGGAATCTCAGAGGGAGAGGGTTCGTGGGAGGGAAGAGATTAACCAAAGAATTTATATGCATGTATGTCATTCTTCTCAGCTACAGCCCAGTCCACTCAGTCCCCACCAGCTACACTTATTTTTCTGGGAAAAATATGGGACAGACTTAGGTGTGTGTCTCTGGGGAGGGAGCCCCCGGCCCCCCACCTTCCCCAAAGCCTGACCAGTGCTCCTCTTCATGGGAGATCCAGACCAGCCCAGGCCCTTGCCACCATTGGTGAAACAGGCAGCCAGCAGCAGAGACAAGAAGTTGGCTCAGAGGGCCTGGGGCTCTGGGCAAGCGCAGGGCAATGACCCAGGGCCTCTCCAAACCCCTTCCCCTACTGGTGACAGAGGAGCACCCAACATTCCTCCCTGGGTTCCTTTTCTATAGCCCTCTATGGGGATCCACTCACTTCCTCCTCAGGGTCTCTGTGCAAACAGCTGGGTGTGGCTCCCTCTCACTGGGCAGCCCTGCCTGGACCCCCACCCCTGCTGGCCTCAGGTGGCCCAGCGCCAGCTGAGATGAGCTGATGTTTTAAATGACTGCAGGGTGCTCTCTGTGCCCAGTGAACCAGCAAGGGCAGAGGTCAGGGCCTCACCTGAGCCCATCCACTGGCCCACACACTGGTCCCTTCACCTTCCCACCTTTCCCTTGACTTCTCCCTCCCACTTGGCCTCCTGTGTCACCCACGGCACAGAGTTTCTACCTCTGGGGCCTGGGCTCCCTGAGTGGTGACTGTGCTGCCCCAGACGGGGTGTGTACAGGACAGGCCTGGGCCCAATAAAGGAATGCTTCTTTCTTTCCTTTTTTTATTTTTTGATACATTTTATTGAGTTTTTACAGAGAGGAAGGGAGAGGGATAGGGAGTTAGAAACATCGATGAGAGAGAAACATCAACCAGCTGCCTCCTGCACACCCCCCACTGCGGATGTGCCCGCAACCAAGGTACATGCCCTTGACTGGAATCGAATCCAGGACCCTTCAGTCCACAGGCTGACGCTCTATCCACTGAGCCAAACCGGTCAGGGCTGCTTCGTTCTTTTAAAATCTTTATTATTGAAAGTATTACAGATGTCCCCCTCTTCTTTCCCCCCTCCTCTCCCATCCAGTTCCCACCCCAGGCCTTCACCACCCTACTGACTGTGTTCACGGGCAATGCATACATGCATATAAATTCTTTGGTTAATCTCTTCCCTCCCCGAACCCTCTCCCTCTGAGATTCCTCAGTCTATTTCGTGTTTCCAAGCATCTGAGTAGCAAGGCCCCCGCTGGCACTGAGGCTGCAAGGATAGTTTTAAGCAGAGGTCCTCAAACTTTTTAAACAGGGGGCTAGTTCACTGTCCCTCAGACCGTTGGAGGGCTGGACTATAGTTTAAAAAAAAACTATGAACAGATTCCTATGCACACTGCACATATCTTATTTTGAAGTAAAAAAACAAAACGGGAACAAATACAATATTGGTATTTGCATGTGGCCCGCGGGGCCGTAGTTTGAGGACCCCTGGTTTTAAGGCTTTGGGTGGAGAAGGCCAAGACAGGAGATCCCCTGGGAAGTGCAATTACCCATTAACCCCATCCACAGTTCCGAGGTGCCCTGCATTTCCTCAGGGCTGCTCAGATACGAGCTGACAGGACAAAGATCCCTGCAGCTCTGGTCTGAGAGTCTGTGTACACAACTCCGGGATGATTAACCCTGGGCCTGGGGGGCGGGGATGTGCAGATCAAAGGCCCTCAGACAAAATGACCAGTCTCGGAACTCAGGGGGAGCAAGGCATTGTCTGCTCTAAACAAAACTCATGCCATGTCACCAGGGCTTCAGGGAGGCCTGGGGCTCTTGGTGACGGGGATCAGAGGCCCCTGCCATGAGGCAGAAATGTTCTTTCTGCATTTCTATCCTCTGTATCTTTCCCACCTCTTAGGAGAAACAAACCGCCCTGCTGTCACTGAACTGGGTCCCATAGAAAGCAAACTAACTCTTCTTGGAGACGCCTGGATCTGGTTTGAGCCTGCTCCGGCTCCCAGACTCCTCGGAAGACCCCTCTCTGGCCACTTTCCCCGCAGGCCTTCCTATGGACTAGAGTACCTTCCTCCTTTGGGCCACGGGGCTTCCTCTTCATAGCAGCTCACCATTCATCCTCCAAGCATCCCAGGAAGTGGAAACCACCTATCAGGAGGATCAGATTCCTGGGAGGTGACAGGGTCACCTCTGCCTCACTGCCCATCAGCCCTCAGACCTCACCTTGGCAGGGAGAGCTGACTGCCTCTGTTTCTCAGGCCTGGGAAGGCAGTGTAAGGTGAGATGAAGATGGGGGAGGGCCAGGAGGAGGAACCAGGCCAGGAAAGGGGCAGGTCCGGTCCCAGAGTGGGAGGAGAAGACAGGCACTTAGGGTGTTGGCCAAAGACCACAAAGTGAGGAAGGAGAGGCGTGCAGGGAGTGCAGGACCGAGCCATCTCAGGCCCTCTCAGTGCCTGGAGCAGGTAGGGGCAGGGGCAGGGGCAGCTGGGAAATAGGCCTCCCTCTGGAATTCAGAGTTGAGCTGCTATGCAAGTCACTGGCTCCTGGGATCTATAAGACAACAGTGAAGACTACAAAAGGGCAAGTGCCACAGTCCAAAAGGACAGCTTCCGGTGAGTAGGACACCCTGCTGGAGGCAGGGATTATTGGCCTCAGTTTTCGGCTCTTTCTCACTGCTTGGACTCCAACATAGCAAGAGGGAGGTCTGGACCAGGGGTGGGCAAACTTTTTGACTCGAGGGCCACAATGGGTTCTTAAACTGGACCGGAGGGCCAGAACAAAAGCATGGATGGAGTGTTTGTGTGAACTAATATAAATTCAAAGTAAACATCATTACATAAAAGGGTACGGTCTTTTTTTTCAATAGTTTTATTCATTTCAAACGGGCTGGATCCGGCCCGCGGGCCGTAGTTTGCCCACGGCTGGTCTAGACGGTTGCCTAGAGACCTAGTGGTCAGCAGAGTAGCTGGGGCAGGAACACGCAGCTACAGAAATGGGGGAATATCAAGGAGTGACGTCAAGGCCAAGGCTTGATTGGAAGTAGCTTTGCTTGATGTACCCCCTACCTGATCTCCCAGTTGCCCTGTGCAATCCTGGGTACCCCAGAAACTCCACAGTTGGTGGCTCTCCGCCATCCCCCCGGGGAACAGCTGACCTTAGGAGCCTGGGCTTTTGTGCGGACCAAGGAGGGACCAGGAAAGGCTTGATTCAGGTTCCGAGTATCGCAGCTGTCTGGGGGCTCCTTGCTTCCCTGAGGGCAACCCTGAGGGCCCTCCCAAGAAAGACACCCTAAAACTTATTTTAAAATGTGACCTGCAAACCGGGTCACATGCAAAGCAGGACTCACCTCTGAGGCTGGGCAGATCTAAGGGGAAAATGGGTGCAGCTGAGTTCTGTTGAGACTGACAAAATCTTCCTCAAGTCCCATGCTCATCATTAATAGGCATTTTTATAGCAGCGTCTGTGCACCTGGGGTGTTTACAGCGATACAGGGCAAGTTCCCTTCCTTCCGGAAGCCCATGGGATGGGGTTATGGGGTTCCTGGGGGGTTCAGGCCCAGATGAGGCGGATAAGGGAGGCCTTCTGCAGGAGGTCCCTGTGGGTGAGCATCCACAGAATAAGAGGGGATTAGAGGGAAGAGCATGGCTGGGAGAAGGAAGAGCAGGAGGTGCCACGGTGCACCTGGGGGAGATGACAGGGGCAAAGTCACCGCACCCCTAGTAATGCTAGGGACCGCCCAGGACTTGTGCTCCTCCTCCAAGCTCGGGGCTCATTTACCTTTCTTTCGGGGTGTTACTTCTGGATTTAACGCGCTGTCACGTTATTCTCTCCCCAGCCACGCACCATGTGGTTGGCCGTGCTGCTGCTGCTGCCCACAGCGCTGCGCCTGAGCCTGGCAGAGCTGACCCAGGAGAGGGTCCCTCTTTTCCGACTCATTCAGCTGGGCCCCTGGGGAAGCGGGGCCAACGACACCACGGGCTCGCCCTGCCTGGGGCTCTTCGCCACGGGGGCCACGACCTTGAATCT
>NW_006286587.1:3339578-3349582 GCF_000327345.1 Myotis davidii | reverse complement strand
CATCGCCGACGCCGCCTTCGCGCCCCTGGCCTCCCTCGAGGTCCTGGACCTCAGCGGCACGCTCCTCAAGCAGGGTGAGTCCTGGGCGCCCCGAGTTTTCAGAGGCGGCTGTACAGGTGCTCCCGGGACCGGGTTCTTGGAGGGGTCGCTCACAGGGCTGCTCATAAAGAACTCCGCCTAGATTGCCTGAGCCACGTGCAAGGGCCAAACGGGGGTTAATTCCTTGAGACCCAAGAGAAGGGAACTACTAGCGTTATCTCGGTGTTGCCTATGAGGAAACCAAGGCCCAGAAAGGTGAATGACTGGCCCGAGGTCTCACAGCTCATTTTAAGTGGTGCCTCCCAATTTAAACCCAGGCATTCTGGGTCCAGAGCCCAAACCTTCAGTCACGCGGTTCTACTGCGACCCAGCAGAGCTGGGGACTGCTGGTAGAATGGGGAGTGGATGCATTGCTTTGGGCTGATCAAAATCAAACAGGCAGTTCCATGAAGCAGCGTGTGCCCTGGGGATGAACTCAGGGACTTTGCTACTTGGTTGGCTAAAATTCTGCTGCAGTTATTGACCCTTCAAACCAGACACAGGAGGGAGGTGAGAGGACCAGTTCTCCTCTCCTTGGTGTGTTCTGACTCTGGCTCACAAGGTTGGTTTTGTTCTGTTTAAAAACCCTTCATGTGTCTGTCCTCGCCTGTCCCGCCATAGACAAAGGAAGAGAAGAGTGAGAACTGGACACAGAGGGGAAGGGGCACGTTCTCCATGTAGTATTGGGAGAGCTGCACAATTAGGTGTCTGGGCCTCCTCCACCTTGCCCCTCTCTCCTCCTTCCTTATCTTTCTCAAATAGTTCCCCACTCCTGGTAGCCATCGGAGTGAAGTTTGGGGTATTTCTGTGTGGAGTTTAACAAGAGGGCAGGGCAGCAGTGGAGTTGGAGACAGTGTCCTGGGTTCAAGTTCTGGCCCTGTCCTTTCCCAGCTGTGTGGCCTTGGACCAGTCATTCTCCTCTCTGGCCTCAGTCGCCTCACTAACCAGGAAGGAAGGACTGGTCTTTCAGGTGATATAGGCCATAGTTCTGAGCTTCCTAAAGCTTCCATACTCAGCAATGGCCTCACAACTCACTTGGTCAGTCTTGGTGTTTCCGTACTACCCTGCCAGCCTCCTCGGTTGGTGGCTTCCAGGTAGTGGGCCATTTCCCCTCTGTGTTTCAGTTCAGCCGAGGTGGATGGGAGACCTGCCCAAGCTCACATCCCTCTACCTGAGGAAGATGCCCATGCTGAGGAGCCTGGAGGGGGACATTTTCAAGATAAACTCTGACCTGCAACAACTGGATTGTCAAGATTCCCTAGCACTCACCTCTGTCCAGACACACATCTTCCAAGACACCCCTCGCCTACGGCTCCTTCTGCTGCAGAAGTAAGTGTTTCTGAGTCACATGGATGGATTTTGCCGGTTCCCCCATGTTGAATCGGTGTAGCTATCTTATAGAGCTTACCAGACTTTAATTTAATTTTCTTCCTGTGGCTCCTTCGGGTCCACTCTGGGGTTTTGTTCTTCCTCATCCTTTGGATGGCATCTTGGACAGGTCCCAGATAGTCCATCCAGCCTGAAAACCATGCAACTCAGTGCTTTCCAGAGTAACACTGAAACCCCAAACTCTCATGCATGTAAGGTTTCCTTTAAGCCCAGATGAGAAACCTGCAGTGGAAGAGGGGATGAGGGCATTAGGTTCTTCTCTATTTCTCCATCCATCTGCTTCTCCATGTGGGAAGTCAGCCCTTCCAGGGGTCTAGGAAAGAAAGATGAGAGGGTAGGAAGGTCCTAGTAGTGGTCAGGACCCAGGGCTGGTGTCTTCTGGCCTGTTGATGTCCGAAGTGTCACTATATCCACCTCCTTCCTGACTCCTAACAGGAAGGACAGTGTCCCTGTGATGATGATCCCAGGCCACCTCCTTTCCTGGGAACCCAAACTGGAACCTGGGAAGTGGGCGCTTTTCCCCACTGCCCTCATTTATTTTCTGTGTATTTCAGCTGCAACTTGAGTTCCTTCCCTCCTTGGACCCTGCATTCCTCCCAGGTTCTATCCATCACTCTCAGTGTAACCACTTCTCTCTTTTCTCTGCTAGCTCTAGACCCAACCAGAGTACAGTGGGGCCTTGACTTATGAGTGTCCCGACTAACGAGTTTTTTGAGATACCAGCTGTCTCTCGGCCGATTTTTTGCATTGAGTTGACAGATTAATTTGAGTTAACGAGCTCCTTAACGAGCTCGGTCTCGGAACGAATTAAACTTGTAAGTCAAGGCCCCACTGTACTTTACTTAGGGCTTGTCAAAAGGGACAGGAGATAGAATATGCAGAGCTCTTTGTGCCTGGCACACGGTGTGTGCTCTATAACATTAGTGCAGATGCTGGTGGTTGTGATAAAGGCAATGGTAATGATGAAAGTGCTGGTGATGGTGGCAGTGGTGATTGTGATGATGCTGGTAATGTGGTGTGTTGGTGACAGTGATGGTAATCCTATATAATAAAAGGGTAATGTACAAATAGACTAAATGGTGGAATGACCGGTCGCTATGACGTGCACTGACACCAGGGGGCAGACGCTCAATGCAGAAGCCGGGCTGACGGCTTGGCCAGTGAGCGCAGCAGTGGTGGTGGGAGCCTCCGCAGCAGTGACATCCCCTGAGCGCTCCCAGACTGCAAAAGGCTGCAGACTGGGCTGAGGGACACACACACACCTCTCCCGCTGCCCCCAGTGCACAAATTTGTGCACCGGGCCTCTAGTGGTGATAATAATGATGGTCGTGGTGCTATGTTGATGAGTGGTAACTCTGTCTCAGATCTTCTTTTGAGCTTTTGACGGACGCAACCTTGTGTATAAGGCATAAGATGTGGAGCCAAACTGCCTGGGCTCCAATCCTGACTCCAGCACTTACCAGCTGTGTGAGTTGGGGCAAGTTACTTAACACCTTTATAGAGCAGTTTCCTCATCTGTGAAAGGATGACGAAAAGAAAGTCCAAGGTCATTAAGAGTTTTGCCCAAAGTGAGATCACTAATCCCTGACAGAATGGGTTTCCATACACCGCTATGACTGGGAATAGTTTTGACCTGATTGCAAAAGCCTGCCCTCATTTATTTTCTGTGTATTTCAGCTGCAACTTGAGTTCCTTCCCTCCTTGGACCCTGCATTCCTCCCAGGTTCTATCCATCAACCTCTTTGGCAACCCCCTCACTTGCAGCTGCGAGTTGTCCTGGCTCCTCATGGATGTAAACAGGACTATCCTAAGCAGGTAACACATGTACAAAATGGGTGACTGAGGGGTGAGGGTCAGCCTCCCGGAGCTGAAGTCTGGCTCACAAGAGCAGGCTGGGAAGATGGGCAATGTAGGGCAGGGAAGATAGCCCCCAGGCAGTCACATCCAGGGACACAGAGGGGCAGAAAGCATGGAGGAACAGACATGGGAGGTTTTAATGGGCCAGATCAGGAAGTAGGGCCCATCACTTCCATTCACATCCACGCTTAACTGCAAGGGAGGCTGGGAAAATGTAGTCTAGCTGGATGCCATGTAGGAAAAAGAAATGGGCTAAATGAACAGTAGGCTTGTCTCTGCCAAAGCAGTGTTGTCATTGTCCCGTTTTACAGATGAGCTGGTTGGGGCCCGAGGAGGGGAGCTACTTGCTTAGATTCATGCAACTTCTGGGTGGAGGAAGCAGAATGTATCTTCGTCCAAAACTGTGCTCTTAACCACTGGATTCCCCTGAATCCCCCCAAATGGAGCCTGGCCCCCTCTATCACTCAGTCCAAGGCCAGCAGGCTCACAGAGCTCCTGTGGGACAGACAGAAGTTCTACAAAGACTTCTCGTTGGCTCTTAGCTGGAAGAGCTGTCTGCAGTGGGAGCCATGCCCAGGTCAACCACCAGAAAAGGATGTGGGTTGGGAACACTTCCCTCAAACCAGCTCCACCAGCTCACCTTGGTAGACATTCCCCCCCCATCCCGTGGGGGTTCTTTTCTCACCTCCAACCCAAGCCTGGAAACAAGGGAGGCGCACTCTGTCCTCTTCTCCTCTTCATGTTGATTCCGAAGACAAGCACCCAGGCCCTTTGCGGCGAAGGGTCTCACGTGGTATTAATGAAGAGGCTGAGCGTGCAGGCTCTTCGCCCCACTTAGCACTGTGCGTTTCGCTGCATTACTTAACCTGTCTGGGCCTCTCCCTCCTCATCTGTGAAATGGGGATAACAGTGCCTGCCTCCTACGGTGGTGCAGATTGAATTCACTGATACATAAGGTGCTAACCATAGTCCCTGGCAAGGTGGTAAGCACTCAGAAAATGCTGGCCAGTCTGAGTGTTGTGACCAGTCCTGATGGCCAGGAGGCAGCCAGGTGAGAACTCGGAGAATCTGGACGGCCCTTCGCGGTGCTCGCCCGCGGTTAGGCTCTGCCATTTGCTGGCCCTGCTAACCTGAGCTTCCCTTTCCTCTTCTGCTTCATGGGAGCCCCTCCACAGGTCACCCTGAGGTCAGTGAGGTGATGCGCTCTACCCCGCACCATGGGGTTCCTGTTGGCAAGGCGAAGCAAGAGGGATTGTCTGCACTGAGCACTCAAAGGCCAGCGCAGAAAGCGGCCTTAATGCCAAGTCCCTTCTAACCCAGCGCTTCTCAACCTGTGAGTCGAGACCCCTTTGGGGGTCGAGCAACCCTTTCACAGGGGTCGCCTAAGACCATCGGAAAAACACATATATAATTACATATTGTTTTTGTGATTAATCACTATGCTTTAATTATGTTCAATTTGTAACAATGAAAATACATCCTGCATATCAGATATTTACATGACGATTCATAACAGTAGCAACATTACAGTTATGAAGTAGCAACGAAAATAATTTTATGGTTGGGGGTCACCACAACATGAGGAACAGTATGAAAGGGTCACGGCATTAGGAAGGTTGAGAACCACTGTTCTAACCGGTTGACCTCTCCCCTAGGGCAGCGGACACTGTGTGCGCACCACCAGGCGCAGGATCCCCCGTGGCCTTCCCCGGCCCCCTGGCGCTGTCCCAGCTGCCCAGCGTGTGCCCCCGGGACCAAAGCACCACCCTCCGTGATTCCAGCCCACCCTCCTCTGCGGGCTCCACCCACGCGCCTTCCACGCCCGGTCCCTTCTCCCCGCTGCTGAGCACAGCCCCCTCCTCTCAAGCTGTCACCAAGGCCCCCTCCCACCCTGTGGGCACCCCCTCACGAGCTGTCGGGGCGGGGGCCTCTGCCTCCACTACCGTCTCTACAGCAGGTCCCAGGAACTCCAGCGCTGCAAGCCCGGCCTTGACAGAACATGCACCTACTTCCTCGCATGTCCTGGACCCTATTTCAGCTGCCTCCCTCCCACCCACCAGCAAACAACGTGGTCTCCTCCCTGCCTCCCGGAACCCACTGAGCAGCCCCCGGCACTACCGGACGACCCAGGCCACCCCGCAGGCTCCCCGCGCAAGTCCTTCCGAGGACGGAATTCCAGTCTTGGTCGTGGACGACTCCAGTGAGGAGGAGGAGGAGGAGGAGGAAGAGGAGGGGAAGAGGGAGAAGGTGAGCGCGCCTCCCCAGGGCGTGGCCTGCGATTACCACCCTTGTCAGCACCTCCAGACCCCGTGCGCGGAGCTGCAGAGGCGCCTGAAGTGCCAGTGCCCCGGCTTCAGCCAGGAAGACGCCGTCCCAGACCCGCCCAAGCTGCAGGGCGTGTCGGAGATCACGGACACGTCCGCGCTGGTCCGCTGGTGCGCCCCCAACTCGGTGGTGCGCAGCTACCGGGTGCGCTACTCCGCGGAGGGCCGGCCGGGGAACCGGTCCGCGGTGGGGGACATCTACGCCACGGCCCGGCAGCACCCGCTGTACGGGCTGTCGCCGGGCACCACGTACCGCGTGTGCGTGCAGGCGGCCAACCGCGCCGGGCTGAGCCGGCCGCAGGCCTCGGGCCGCCGGGGGCCGTGCGCCTCCTTCACCACCAAGCCCAGCTTCCTGCTCATCTTCGCGGGGCTGAGTGCCGCCGGCGGCCTGCTGCTGGTCAGCACCCTGGTGCTGTCCGCGTGCCTCTGCCGGCGGGCCCGCAGGCAGTGCTCCCGCGCGCACCTGGTGGCCTACAAGAACCCGGCCTTCGACCACCCGCTGAAGCTGCAGACCTTCACTTAGCTGGGCGTCCCCTCCTCAAGCGAACTCGAGCTGAGGAGCTGGCTGCCTGCCTGCAGAGAAGAAGAGACCGAGGGTCCGACAGGGCCCCGTCTGTTCTGAGCCTCTGTCATTCCAGAGAAGCTGGAATTACTGCTCCACCACACACAGAAATTGGCCAAGCTGAGTTTCTCAGTCCAAGGAACTTCTCTCCCTGCTACTCCACTGGGTCTGTTTCCAGAAACGTGATGGCCCACATCAAACCACCCCTCTTGGGGCTGGGCATTCTTGGTTGGTGGTGTTTTTTAGTAGCAAGCAGTGCTCCTCCGTGTCCAGAATTGTGTGTGGAAGTAGGAAAAGATAAAAGCTATAACCTACCCTCCTAAATACTGTATTAGAAATGACACCCTCAGGCCGTTTTAGGAAGTTGAGGGCATTATACTAAGTGAAATAAGTACCCCCCCTGGTCAAGCTGAGGCAGGGCACGTGTTTGTTATTCAAGGAACCAACCCCAGTGGGGTTCTTCATCTGAGGGAGAAGAGCACTGGCTGTTTCCTGAGGCCTCCCCGAGTTTCTTTGTTGCATTTCAGGATATGGCTCCTAGCTTGATAGTTAAAACCTCAGTCTTTTCAGGCCCTCTGCTCATTTTTAATTGCATTGTTTGTTTGGTGTTGAGTTTTATATGTTCTTTATAAATTTTGAATATTAAAAATGTCAAATGTATCACTGGTGAATATGTTCTCCTATTCAGTGGCTGTCTTTTCATTTTGCTGATTTTTTTTCCCCTTGCTGTGCAAAAACTCTTGAGTTTGATATAGCCCAATTGTTTATTTTTTCCCCTTGCCCAACAGGGGAAACTATTGCTATGAGAAATGTCCGGGATATTACTGCTTATGTTTTCCTCTAGGATTTTTATGGTTTCATGACTTACATTTAAGTCTTTTATCCATTTTGAGTCTATTCTTGGGTATAGTGTAAGAAGGTGGTTTAGTTTCTTTCTCTTTTTTTCACTTAAAAAACATATTTTTTAACCAAAAAGAAAATGAGCAAAAGAAAACCTCAAGGCTCTAGCTAGAGGCCAAAGCATTTTCTCCTTTTATTGAATAGACTATCTTTACCCCATTGTATGTTTTTGATTCCTTTGTCAATATTCATTGACCATAAAGGCCGGGATTTATTTCTGAGTTCTCTATTCTGTTCCATTGATCTGTATGTCTGTTTTTATGCCAGTAGCAGGCTGTTTTGATTCCTATGGTCTTGTAATATACTTTGATACCAGGTAGCATGATTCCTCCAACTTTGTACTTCTTTCTCAAGATTGCTATAGCTGTTAGGGGTCTTTTGTTCATTGGAGCATTATTTACATCAGCCAACATTTGGAAGCATCCCAGGTACCCATTAGTAGATGAGTGGATAAAAAAGCTGTGGTATATTTACACAACGGAATATTACTTGGCCATTAAAAATAAGGAGATCTTATCTTTTGAGTCAGCATGAATGGACCTGGAGAGTATTAAGTGAAATAAGGCAGTCAGAGAAAGACAAGTATCATATAGTTTCACTCATATGTAGAATTTAATAAAATAAACTAACAAAATAGAAACAGACTCATTGATAGAGAACAGACTGGTAGCTGTCAGAGGGGAGGGGGGCTGTAGGGCTGGGTGAAAAGGGTGAAGTGATTAAGCAAAAAAGACCCCGTAGACACAGACAACAGCATGGTGATTACCAGAGGGGAAGGAGAGTAAAGGGAGGTAGAAGAGGATATAGGAGGGTAAATGATAATGGAAGGAAACTTGACTTGGGGTAGTGAACACCCAAAACAATATAAACAATATACAGTTGATGTGTTATAGAATTGTACACCATTAACCAATGTCACCCCTATACATTCAATTAAATAAAACCCACAGTCTTCTGGGAACATCTGTAAAACACAGGAAAGGTTTTAAAGTCAGTGTTTATGGCATTTCACTGAAGTGGGCAAAGGAATTGTGAACTTTTTTTTTTTTTAAAGTAAGCATCACGCATTCATTTTCAGGAACTTTTTTTAGAGAGCGAAAGGTCTGGCCAGTGTGGCTCATTGATTGAGCATCAACCTATGAACTAGGAGGTCAGGTTTCAACTTCTGGTCAGGGCACATGCCTGGCTGTGGGCTCAATTCCCAATAGGGGGCGTGCAGGAGGCCGCCAATGGATGTCTCTTTCATCAGTGTTTCTATCTTCTCTCCCTTCCTCTCTCTCTAACGTTGATAAAAACATATTTTAACCCCCCAAAAAAATGAGCAAAAGAAAACCTCAAGGCTCTAGCTAGAGGCCAAAGCATTTCTCTCCTTCCAATTGCATTAAACAATGCCTTCACGATTTGTATCTGTGTGTGGGATATGCCTTACGACACCCCTTTTTACTTTTATACAATCTTAGGGGGAAAAGTGATTTTATAAAATTATAAGGGGGGTCATATTTCTAGATTTTAATTCTCTACATTAACATTTGGTCGCTTCCTGCAGCTATCCTAACAAATTACCACAAACCGAGTGCCTTAAAACAACAGAAATGTATTATTATAGTTCAAGCCAGAAATCAGCCGTGAAGGGGCCAGCAGGGTTGGCTCCTTACAGAGATCTGGAGGATTGTTCCAGGCCCCTCTCCCAGCTTCTGGTGGCTGCTGGCAATCCTTGGTGTCCCTTGGCCTGAAGATCTATCACTCCAACCTATACATGCCTCTGTTGTCTCACGACGTTGTGTGTGTCCAAAGTGCCCTTTTTCCTATTATTTGCCCCCTGCTTTGAGAGACATGGCACAAAACACTGAAGTGTATGATGTGATTTGATATATGTGTATAATGCAGTATTAACTATAGTCATTATGCTGTCTTCTGGGACTCATTAGACTCACCGATCTTCATCTTATAACTGGAAGGTTGTATACTTTGACCAGCTTCACACATTTCCCCACCTCCCTCACCCTGGGATGCACCCACCTGCTTCTATAAAACATGTTTTAGATTCCACATGTAAGGGAGATCATACAGAACTTGTCTTTCTCTGACTTATTTCACTTAGTACAATGCCCTGAAGTTCCATGTTATTGCACAAGGCAGGGTTTCCTTTTTGTGGCTGAATCACGTTCCATGTTTTCTGTATCCATTCATCCACTGACAGACAACATTGGTTGTCTTTTGCAAAAATGCTGCAACAAACATAGGGGTTCAGATTTCTCTTCAAGACGGTGCTTTCATTTCCTTCAGATAAATACCCAGAAGTCAAATTTCCTTCTTCTTTCAAGGACAGGAGACACTGGATTAAGGCTGACCAAATTCAGTATGACCTCATCCTACCTAACTTGATTACATCTGCAAAGACCCTATTTCCAAATAAGGTCACGTTCACAGGCGCCAGGGGTTAGAGCTGGAACATACCTTTTTGGGAGACACAATTAAACCCACAACAGCATTTATTTCTACCGTAAAAAATAAAAAAACCCAGTTTGGTTCTCATTTGTCTTTTGTTTCCAAAGTGTGCTGCAGCACAAAAGCCCTGCTGCAGAAACTGAGCATATTCAAGTTTGACCTGAATAATTGAACTGTACTATATACTAGTATTTCTAGATGTTTGAAGTTTTAAAAAGCTCCCGCAAATTCTAAGATGTATCACTAGGTTCATCACATATGTAATCAAGAGAACTGGACTTAGTGATTTAAAAGATATCTACCAGTTCCTGATTAAAAATTTAAAAGTAAAACAAACAAACAAAAAGCACAGCAAAATAAAAAAATGACTAATTAGCATACAATTTTCAGAGATGCTGTTATCCCAATGCCTTTTTAAGCTTATTACCAAAAGCTTAAAAAGCTTT
>NW_006286587.1:3339157-3339426 GCF_000327345.1 Myotis davidii | reverse complement strand
TCATGGAATTTACATGTTTTATAACAGCTCAGTATGAAAAACCTGAGGAGAGTTGGACTATTTTTCTGAGGGTTGAGGTGGCCAGGGTATGTGAACATTGTGGACCAGTAGTTTTATTGCTAGCTTTACCCAGTGGCCAGATGTTTCTATTGAACGAGTACAAAAAACTTTTATATACATGTTAAAGGCACACTTTAAAATTAAATACCCATTGCATTTTGAAGTTATTTATTACATGTTCTTTTTATTTTATTTTTTCTGATACATAC
>NW_006286587.1:3329123-3339076 GCF_000327345.1 Myotis davidii | reverse complement strand
TTTGCATACTTTGCAAACTTTAGTAGGATATTTTTAATATAGTTTCTTCAATTGAAATGCTATTATAATAGTTATCTTGGTATATGTGATGCCCCAATTCCAGATACGGCCAAAGTAGTGACAGAATATTCAATTTTTTTCCTTCACCTGTGTAAATTTCCATATTGCAAATATACCCAGTCTTGCTCTCACATACCATTCTTACAATAAACCATATTTAGTCATTTTAGCTGGGTTAAGTTCGAAATAGGAGATCTCCCCTCTGGGGAATCATGGCCTTCATCTAATAATAATTCTAGCATAGTTTTATATATTGTTTGAAATTTACTAATAAAGTGGGGAGTCAAGATTGAATTTTAAATAACCTGGATAAAGATTTAGTCATGTTTGTATTGTCATTGAAATGCCAATAAGTCCAGATTTGTTTAAAATGATTTTGACTCATTGTCTCAGGAAATATTGGAACAGCTAGAACTGGATTTGTAGACCAATATTCTTTCCAAGTATCCTTTTGAGTATGCTCAATTAGCACTATAAGTCCTAAAAAAATTTTCATATCTGTTGGAGTAATAGGAGACCACTTTATTGCTTTCTAAATTTTGTGCTTTCCCAAATTTTGGTTCTATGTTCAACTGATGACAAAATAGTTCAAACAGATCGTCATCAAAAATCAAGTTGATGACTTCAATGATGTTCTTAGAATCAGACGGTATAACTGTAACCCCAGAATTACCTTCAAATTTTTCCAAATTAGGTGAAAGTCCTCTTTTGACCAATCATTATCTCGGCAACCAAGACGCAAATTACGCTCAAAATCATGTGGAATTGTTCAAATTTTCAGGTTCAGAATCACTTGAAATTACTAATTTTCTCCTTTTTGAAGGAATAACTGTATCACTGCCACTGTCAAAGCTTTCATCACTTTCACTTGAAATATCTGATAAATTGTCAGCAAATCTATCCAGATTTTTATCATGTTCTTCATCACTATCCATGGTTACTGAACACTTTAAAAATACCAAACTGATATAAAAAAGTTATTTTTATTACTAACGACGAGACTAATCACTTTTAATTCCTTTGTAATTTTTAACTTCAGCGAACGTGTTTCCCGTTACAATTTCTCTCTAAATGACAATGAAAAGCCGAGAATTCGGGTGATTGGCCACAAGCTTTAGAACAGAAAACACAAGAATTCTCGTGACCCGTCCGCAATGTGTTAACCACACCCAGTAAGGCCTTGATTCTACAGAGACCATGAGAGCAACCCGTAAGTCACTCCAAATAGCATCGACACAACTGCAAATAAGCACAGTGAAGTGCAAATCCTAGCTTCTCCATAACTACTTTGTTTCGAGTTCTCTTTCTGGAATACCTTTTCAGTGTGCTCACATTTTGCCAGTGCCGAGACATGCTCAGTGTGCCTCTTGGGCGGTACAGACTTCGGCCTTCAGCCTACCACCTCCCAGACTAAGACCACACAGGAGGTTCCGGAAGGAAAGAACCAGTCACACAGCACCTTCTCTTCCCTCTTAAGGCCCTCCATTCATTCAGTGGCAGTGTCCCTGCCTGCAGGCTTCAGTGTGCTCCAAGCCAATGGTGGCTGAGCAGCCGGCTTGGGAACAAGGAAGCCAGGGCCAGCAGGCAACAGAGGGGCACACTGATACAAGGATACCACCAAGAGGCATGAATTTTGCTTGTAGCTGCCCATTTTAACACAGCTCAACAGGCTGTTTAGATAATCACATTATCTAAATAATTCCACATTACACTTGAAATTAGAACCTGGAACAACATGCAGCCACAGGCCTCCACTGATAAGAGGAAGCACAGCACTGACCCTTGTCTCCCATTCTCCTAAACATGCCGGTGTAGTGAGAATAAGGGCTTTTAAGTCAGATGGTCCCAAACCAATTATTTTTACAATGCAAGTGCAAGTGATGTATTGGAATGAACGTTATGAATCAGAAAACTTACACAACCGAGAACTATAATATGCTATACAAACAACACAAGATGAAGGTATACTGTTTTCCAGCTTTTTTATTCTCTTAACATCTTAACAAAAGAATATTCCCCAAACTTTAAAAAATACAGTTTTATATTATATACATATGAGTACAGATTCCAATATCATACAAACACTGCCATGTTAGAAATACAGTGGGAGGGCATGCTATAATTCACTGCCTCTTGGAGGGTGTAGGCTCATGGATATGTTTTATTATTCCAACTACTTCCGTTACTTGTTATCCTGATAAACTATTAGGCACCTAGGAAATTCTCCAATGCATTGTGAGCGATCTAAGTTCTATTAAAGAGAAGTGGAAATTCTCCAGTTTCCATGCTCTGGACACTACTTTTTTAAAAAAATATTAAAAAATGACTGACAATAATTGGAATTGATTCCTTATAAGTTAATCAAGAAACCTAAGGAAAAAAATTCTAAATGATAGTTTATTTGTATTTAAAAATACATTGGAAATTCTGCATATGCCCATGATCAAACTTATTTTCAATGCACATTAAATACTGATGACATGGTTTGATCTGACAAGTCCTTTTTCAAAGTAGGGAGATTCCTGTACATTTCCACTGGCCCTGCTGCCAATGATGTATATTGCTTCCTTGCTAATGATGGCGGATGACCTTCATCTGCCATTGATCACCTGAACAGTTTTCCGACCATAACGATAATAACTGTAAGCTGATGCAACTGTGGTGAAAGCTGTAAAACACCTTTAATGGAAAAAAAGAAAATTTAGTTGTCAAGTAAAGATCAGTAACTATGAGAATGATAAAATACCTTAAAATTATTTAAAAAGTAAAAAAGGCTGTGGTATAAAATTATTTTTAACTACAAAAATTTAAATACACTGCTTTTCTTCAAGACCTCATTAGAATTAGTAACGTCAAACAAATCTAGTTCCTGAGCCCAAGAACATAATGATAATCCTAGCAATTGTCACTTTACCCAGACATTCCTCTAGGTGTCTTACATTCTCACTAGAGGACCAGTGCTAGAAATCGTGCCTGGGGAGGGTCCCTAGCAGCTGCTGGCTGCCAGCCGGGGCCTCCCTTCCCCAGCTGCCGGCTGAGGCCTCCCTTCGTTCCGTCCCCGGTGGTCAGCGCACGTCATAGCAAGTGATCAAAGTCCTGGTCGGTCAAACTCCTGAGGGGACACTTTGCATATTGGGCTTTTTATATATATAGATATTATTTTTGCAACAGAGAAGTTGGTCAGGGCCACGGAACCCACCATAGCCTGGCCTGGCTTCAACTCTGGAGCCATGTGCCCTTTCTACTACTCCATGCTGCTGAGAGTCTTAGACTCTATTTCTTGAAATCTGAGTCATTTAAAATAAATTTCATTTTTCTTTTCTGATTCTTCCTTAAGCGAACTGCCAGACTGACCCGACTTTCTGCTGGAAGTTAGATCAGTGGTGCTCATGGCTTGCTGAATGCTCACAGCCAACAGGGTACTTCTTAGTGCGTCGAGCACTTCTGCTCCACCAGGCGAGGTTGTAGGACCATCCAGACTATTTTTATTTGATCCCAAAGCTGTTCATGCCAGTTAAATATTCTAAATTCACACATACCAATGAAAAATACATGTAGGAAAAGCTGCTGTTTCTGAGAACTAAGTGGATGCTTTGGAAAGACTTGATAACCAGCCAAGTTGCTAAAAAATACTATAAAGTAAACAGATAATGTGGCTATTAAAATACTAGAGAAAATGTTACAAAATCTAGAAAGTTTATATTCAGATTGCTTTGTAAATGTCTTAAAGTCTTATATCACTTTAAAATAAGCAGAACATGAAAATCAGAGATGTATTCAAAGAAAAGGTGTTGGTCTTATTCAGAAGATGTAGAATGAATAAGAATCACTGTACACTTACATATCCTATATAATAAAAGCCTAGGTGGAGTCACGCCCTTGTGTGACATCATCACAAGATGGCCGCCACAAGATCGCCACCCTCACATTGTCACAAGATGGCCGGCAGGGGAGGGCAGTTGTGGGCGATCAGGCTGGCAGGGAGGGCAGTTTGGGGCCAATAGGCTAGCAGGGGAGGTCAGCTGGGGGAGATCAGGCCAGCAGGGGAGGGCAGTTGGGGGTGACCAGGCCCTGCAGGGGAGGGCAGTTGGGGGGACCAGGCCTGCGGGGGAAGGCAGTTGCAGGCAAGATCAGGTCGGCAGGCAAAGGCAGTTGGGGGCGATCAGGCTGGCAGGGGAGGGCAGTTGGAGGTGATCAGGCTGGGAGGGGAGCAGTTAGGCGTCAATCAGGCCAGCAGGGAAGCTGTTAGGGGGCGATCAGGCTGGCAGGCAAAAGTGGTTAGGGGCAATCAGGCAGGCAGGTAGACGAGCAGTTAGGATCCAGCAGTCCCAGATTGGGAGAGGGATGTCTGATCCCCACAGGGGTCAGGCCTAAACCAGCAGGCGGACATCGCCCAAGGGGTCCCAGATTGGAGAGGGTGCAGGCTGGGCTGAGGGACACTACCCCCCGCCACCCATGCACCAATTTTCTGCATCGGGCCTCTAGTATTTTAGAAAAGGTTTAGTGTGTGCATAATTTTTAAAGCTTCTTTAGCTTAACTGACTGGTTAACCAACCATTTTCTGGCTTAGACTGCATCAAGCAAGGTTTTAATTATAGAGTTAAAAGTATAGTAAGATGCAGTGCTTCAATATCAGTGTGACACATCCAAACTCTGAGAGTTTGAATTTGACATATTTAAAGGCTATATTAAGCACAATAAAATAAAATTCAAAACCCTTTCTCCAAGTTTCCCTCCACAACAGCCCTTTCACTAGGCTGGACACACTTCCCTGCCCACCCTCCTACACTTGACTTTGCACAGGGTCTGTCCTTCACCAAAATAGCCTCCCCTCAGTCTCTCCCAGTATAAAATCCACCCGGACCTCATGGTTCAAATGCCACTTCATCCCTGAAACTGTCCCTCTTCTTCCCACCTGGAAATGGCTTCCTTCCTCTGAAATCCCAACGTATCATCTGTACCTCTCATCCCCTTTTAACTTGCATGAAAGCTCCTCAAATATAACTTCTACACCCCATATTTGATAGTAAGCTTCTTAAGAATAATATCAACCATAAAATATAACCCATAGCTTTACCTGGTTGGTACTCAATCAACACTGTAAGAACAAAGTAATTCTAGGACTACCACAATAAGCCATTTTGTTGACATTCTCACAGGGTAATACTAAATTTAGCTTACCAGAGTATCGGAAGATAAAAGCCGTGAGCATAATTGAAAACCGGAGCTCCCAAAGAAGCTGCTACCAAAATTAACTGGACTGCTGTGTTTACCTAAAAAAAAAAAAAAAAAGTCATCCATGAACAGTGCCAACCAGATCCTGTTTCAAGCTTACAAGACAGAGAAACACAACATACCCTCAGCATGTTTAACGTTCTAATATTCCTGCCAAAGAAGCTGGCATTCACACAAAGGGGTGAATTTCACCAACTGGCCCATTTGTCTGCACAGCTGCTCTTCACAGCAAAGAGAAGGGCAACTGTCAGAAAATACCACTATCTTGCATTTCCATAGCAATTCAAAATGTTGCAAAGTTCTTTGCCTTTTATTTCAGTCATTAAAACAGCCCTGTGACTACGGAAATAATTTTACAGATGAAAAGGTAATGCAGTTAGTAAAGTGACTTGCCATTAATCACAGCAGGTTACATATCTTAACCTAGAACCCAGATTTCCCAGCACTTCATTCAGTGCTATCGCTTGCCTGCCTGTCAAAACTCATGAGGTTAGAACACTGAAATGCACTCATCTCCATGAGAGGCTCTCTGGAGGAAATGAGGATTCCCTACCTAAAAGACAACATGGAGGACTAAGGAAGAAACAGAAACAGAACCAGAAAGACACGAAGACTCCCTCTACTCATCCTGAAAAGTGCCTGGGGAAGAGTGGGTGACAGTGAACCAGCGGGTGGTGTGCCTAGAGAAGCACCTATGTTCTATCATCCATTCTGCAGCCAAATTACAAGAATTCCAATTTGTTTTAAAAATAAATAATAAAAACTGCCTGGAGAACTTCTTGCAAGACCAAGGATTTGAGGCATTTGTCCGTCCACTTCTTTAAGCCACTTCCTAGCTGTATCAAATTACTGTGACACAAATGTAAGTCACCTGAATTTAAAAAATAAAATAAAAACCCACATATATAGAAAAAGTTCCACCCAGGGAATTTCTGGTTTGAAAGTAATCAGCCTCTGGCTGGTGTGGCTCAGCTGGTTAGGGGTGGTCTTGTGCAAGCAGAGGCTGCTGGTTTGATTCTCAGTCAGGGCACATGCCCGGGTTCAGGATTGATCCCCGGTAGGGGGCATGTGGGAGGCAGCCAATAGATGTTTACTCTAACATCAATGTTTCTCTCTCTCTCTCTCCCCCTCCCTCTCCCTTCCTCTCGCTCTAAAATTCTATAAAAATATTTATTAAATTTAAAAATAATAAATAAGTAAAAGCCATCACCCCGCTGTTCCAAAGATGACAGGCATCGCCAGCCTAACAAACTGCCACTACAAAGGATGGGCACAAGAATGAGCAGAGCAAACTTGCCAAGGCCACTAGAAAGATACATGTGCCTTGGGAGCCATTAACAGTGTCCTCTCTGTGTGCGAAGATCGGGCAACAGCTATAATCCTGAAGTGGCTCAGCAAAACGGGATGGAGACTTAGAAAAGCAGTTGTTTATTAAACTGTGAATAAACTTTCTCCTATCCCTTTGCATGTAACAACCGAACTTGAAAAGGAAACAACCTTACTATAAATTGTTTTCACCAAAGGGAGGTGGGGTGGTGAAACCAGAAAGGAACCTTCATAACCTCTTTGTGTCTGCTTTCCCTAAATGGTGGCCCTATTACCTCATCTTACATTCTCAGACCACCACCACAAAACACAACACATATCTAAAAATTACAAAAGCTTTGAGAACAAAAATATTGGGTTAATGACCCCACTCTCTATCCACTACAGCCAATGCATTTAAGTTTGCCTCATTTTCAGTTGCTCCAGGCTGAGGTTTATATTCAGTGTAATAAGCTTAAAAGGACGCTGTGTGTCTCTTACCTTGCTGATGAAGGTTGGTTTTAACCTAGCAGTAGCATAGCAAGGATTGAAATACTTAGAAAGTGTTCGCTGGCAGAGGACAAAAAAAAGATAAAAATTTACTCAATTTAGCATTCAATTTCAAATAAGCATTTTGTTATTATATGTAGGTAACAGTTAGTCAGCGCTTACCACAGGCCTGGCTCTATGCTACAATAAGCCCTTTATCTGCACTTTCTATTTTCCTAAATGAGCATTATCTTCGTTCTTTATAAATTATGCAAACACTCCTAATAGAGCTTGGATGGGGGTAGCTGGTCTAGGTTTTAAGCTGCAGTTAGTTATGTGCTATCAACTGAAAGGATTTGGACTTAAAAGGAAAGCATGTCTGTTTTAAATTGATCATTCTGTGTTCACTGAAAACTACCAAAGCAAGATGACAGTTAATGTGTGTTTTTTAAAAAATTCTTAGCAAATAGATTTCTAAAAAATAACTGCCATAAATTATCCCCATAAAGTGAAACTCGGTATACAACAGATTATTTTTCCCCCCTTAAGTGCTAAGTAATAATAAAAGAACATTTTCTTTGAAATAAACTCACCGGTTCTGGAAGAGTTCGATATCTGACATAAAAAACAGCAACAATCAACATTATATCTCTTGAAATTATCATATAAGTAAGTGGAACTGAAAATCAAAAATAAAATAATTTTGGTTGGGATTTTTAAAATTACTAAGATATTACACATACAGTGAAGCCTTACCATAAACTGGTGTTTCTGATAAGCCTTACCATAAATGGGTGTTTTTCATAAGTAAAAATTTTCATTTTTTTATAAACATCTATTGAAAGTTTAGGATCCTTAAAGTGAACCACTTATTTTTATCTTCTTTTACATGCACTCAAAACAAAGTGAAAAGAAACTACGCTTTCAAAGTCTAAGTTTGCCTTTCAGAACGTTGACCTTCTAGGCCTCCTCCTGTTTTGTTTTTCTTGCACATGTTTTAAGCTGCAGTTAGTTATCAGTGTCAGCTTTACTCAGCTCTACCCACTTCTGTTATTTCTCAGCTTTGTAAGTTTGGGGGGAAAGATCACCACGCCCACTGTAAGTACATGGGATAAAATAGTAAAGAGGTTGGAAAGGATGTCAGGGTTCGAATCATAGTGGCGTCTCAGGCCCTTTGACTGCTTGCTTCTGCATTCTAGCCAACTTTATAAACAATAAAATTTGCTATATGTGCCACTTGTGAAGAAACAAAATGTTCTCATTCTTGTCTGGGCCGGTTCCTACCCCAACAATTGCTATTTTTTCTCCTGCCCCATTCATTCAGTGAATTCTAACTAAACATGAATTCAACTTGTCAATACTTTCTCATTATTCCTTAGATTCTACAGCATGACCCCAGAGGCAGAGCCAGCAGATGGATATTTTAGATGGATGCCAGGAGCCCCTACTACTCCCTTGTGGAATGAGAATGGGAGGGCAGAGGGCTTGTTTCACTTTATATCCTTCAGTGCTGCACGAAGTCTTAACCATCAACATGTATCAATTTCATAAGGGGAAAATTATTTTTTTTAAAGGAGAAAAAATCCTGAGGCTAAAACATAGTTCAAAATGTTTCAATTACTAAAATAAAGAATCACTGTATATCCCCCTTTCCATAATACTTTCAAACAGCTCTTTTGTGAATTACTTTTGAGGCTATACTTATGGTCCTTTCTAGCTTTGACATTCTGTTGATTTTGCAACTTGAGAAAAAATCTGACTAAAGAATTACAGATTTAAATTTTAAATCTCTGCTGGTCACAGCTATGATGTAAGTGTTGATCCTTGGCCTAGTCTGGATGACTAGATTTCTCCAAAGAGAAAGTGGTTCTCCATGGAACTCATGGCGTTTGGAATACACAGATGATACATACAGTTATATGAACCAAGAAACAAAAGCCAACCTGCCATGAGTTTTAGGGACATTTTTGTGACTGTCAACAACCTTTTCATAGCAGTAATTAGCTAGCACCACCTAACAGCAACCAGATTTTAAAATGCAGCAAACTTAGGCAAATTACATATAATAAATCTCCTAAACATAACATCAAACAAGAATAAGTACCTGGTAATGTATTTCATCACCATGGGGGAAAACAACCAAAAGACTTGTATGCATGCATATAAGCATACGTGATGGATGTGGACCCCAGGGGGTAAGGGTGAGGTCAGGATTAGGGGAATGAGGGGACATTGGGAGGATAAGGACACATTTGTAATATCTTACTCAATAAAGGGGAAATTATATATATATATAAGACTCAGGTCCCAGTTCTATTAACTACCAAAATTGTAATTTATTAAGCATTGTTTTAAATATTTCTTACATATTATTAAGAATATCAGAAAGAAGAGAACCAAGAAAACATAGGATAGAAAATTATCAAAGACATAAACAATGTTCAGAATTGGAGTTTTCAGACTGAAGGGGACTCCTTAAAACCCAGCACAATGAAAGACTCACTCCAAACTTGAGTAGGATCTAGAGCAGTGGTTCTCAACCTTCCTAATGCCAAGCAATTTAATACATTCCTAATGTTGTGGTGACCCCCAACCATAAAATTATTTTCGTTGCTACTTCATAACTATAATTTTGCTACTGTTATGAATCGTAATGTAGATATCTGATATGCAGGATGTATTTTCTGTTTTATATATCTACAGGTTGAGAACCGCTGAATATGATAAACTATATCAGCCTCCCTCTCCAAATGAAGAATTGGTGTCTCAAGCAGGTTAATCTACCCAGGGTCCCATAGTTAGCGGCAAAGCTGGTGCATCTAGGACTGTCTAATCTGAAAACTACTATAGGTCTTTTTTTTAGC
>NW_006286587.1:3326481-3329095 GCF_000327345.1 Myotis davidii | reverse complement strand
GTGCCTCATGTTGTGGTGCCCCCCAATTTCACTGTTACAAATTGAACATAATTAAAGCATAGTGATTCATCACAAAAACAATATGTAATTATATATGTGTTTTCTGATGGTCTTAGGCGATCCCTGTGAAAGGGTCATTTGACCACCAAAGGGGTCGCGACCCACAGGTTGAGAACCGCTGATCTAGCGCATATACCAGTGTAAAATTTCAGAACTACAAGGACAATGAAAAGATCCTGGGACTCAGCTTCCATTAATATCTGACTAGATAATTCAGAACAATCCTCCAACTAATACAACTAAAGAACAACAACAACAACAACAAAAAATCCTGAAAGCTGCTTACAAGATGCTAAGAAAGTGTCAGCCTAATGCCTGTTAGAGTAAGAACTCAAAAAAATAAAATAAATAAAATAGACAGACAGACAGATAGATAGGTCTAGCCCAGCCGTGGGCAAACTACGGCCCGCGGGCCCATTTGAAATGAATAAAACTAAAAAAAAAAGACCGTACCCTTTTATGTAATGATGTTTACTTTGAATTTATATTAGCTCACACAAACACTCCATCCATGCTTTTGTTCCGGCCCTCCATCCAGTTTAAGAACCCATTGTGGCCCTCGAGTCAAAAAGTTTGCCCATCCCTGGTCTAGATACTCAAAGCCACTGTCCCTACTCCTAGGACACAAGACACAAAGTTGAACAGAATTGTTGGTAGTCTCAGATGGTCTTGGGGGCCAGCAGTCAAACCCTTGAGGCTGGGGTTTGATAAACCACCTCAGAGCTCTGAGCTGGGGGCTGAAGGACTATCCCCCAGAACTGGGAGAGGAGACGGTACTAAATGTCTCACCATCGGACAATATAGGACAGGGGTGGGAACCTTTTTCCTGCAAAGGGCCATTTGGATATTTATAACCACATTCTTGGGCCATACAAAATCATCAACTTAAAAATTAGCTTGCTGCCCTAACCGATTTGGCTCAGTGGATAGAGTGTTGGCCTGCGGACTGAGGGGCTCCAGGTTCGAGTCCGGTCAAGGGCATGTACTTTGGTTGCGGGCACATCCCCAGTAGGGTGTGTGCAGTAGGCAGCTGATCAATGTTTCTCTCCCATCGATGTTTCTAACTCTCTATCCCTCTCCCTTCCTCTGTGTAAAAAAAATCAATAAAATATATTTTTAAAAAATTAGCCTGCTATACTTACTTGCTCAAACATTTAATTAACTCACCCCTAGTGCCTTGGCAGGGCCAGAACAAATGATTTCACGGGCCTTATACAGCTTGCGGACTGGATGTTCCTCACCCCTGATCTAGGGGGTCCTAGCCTCTTAGCATGCCTAAGCACCTAGCAGGACTAAACAAAAAATCTTCCTTAGAGAATAATGCCATCATCCTAAACATAAAAATATTCCTCCAAATTATTTTTCAAACATTAATATAATGACTAAACAGTCAAAATAACCAAACTCACAAGATACCATGAGTAAGAATCAACAGAAATAACAAATGAAAGAAACCCGCCCTCAAAAGATATGAATTTTATTTAAATATGTTTTAATTGATTTTAGAGAGAAAGGATGGGAGAGGGGGAGAGAGAGAAAAATATCAATGAAAGAGAAACATCAACATTGACTGGTTGCCTCCTGCAGGCCCCCTACTGGGGATCGAAACCACAACCCTGGCATGTGCCCTGACCAGCAATCGAACTGGCAACCTCTTGGTGCATTGGTCGACAATCAATCCTTGAGCCACATCAGCTGGGCAAAATTTTAGAATTATAAGAGTCTATTAAATAACTGAATTTATTGTTTTCAAAGGGATATAAAAACAAAGATTTCAGCTGAGAACTGAAAACTATGAAAGACAATTTAGTAAGTTTGAAGAATAAAATAGAAATTCTATAACTGGAAAACACAATAAAATAATTAAATAAACTTGGCATAGCTGAAGAGAGAACTGGGGAACCGAATGAGCAAGTACATTAGTATCACCCAAAATGGAGCCCAGAAAAATAAAATAAGGAAACACACAGAAAAGAGCCTAAGACAACTAGAAGATACTGTGAAAAGGTCTACGTATGTACACTCCGTTCCCAAGAGAAGAGAAAAATAGGCAATAGCAATATCTAAAGATTAAGGCTAAGAATTTTCCAGAACTGATTAACGATGTCAATCCACAGATTACAAAGCCCAACAAGTCTTAAACAAGATAAATAAAAAAGAAACTCATATTCACAAATATTATTGTGAAACTGTGGAAAACCAAAGACAAAGAAGAAATCTTAAAAGCATTCAAAGTAAAAAGATTTCCTTAAAAAAGACATGTATTGCCTGGCTGGTGTGGCTCAGTGGTTGAGCATCAAACTATGAACCTGGAGGTCACTGTTCAATTCCTGGTCAGGGCATGTACCCAGATTGCGGGCTCAGTCTCCAACTGGGGGATGGGGGGGAGGCAGCCGATCAATGATTCTCTCTCATCACTGATGTTCCTATCTCTCTCTTCCTTATCCTTACTCTCTAAAATTAAGTGTGCTCAGAGAAAATAACTACCAACACAGAACTGTATACTCAGCAAAAATATCCTTCAAGAAAAAAGTTAATCAGACAGAAAAAGACA
>NW_006286587.1:3323717-3326312 GCF_000327345.1 Myotis davidii | reverse complement strand
AATAATTTAGAAAAAGAAAAGCAATGAAAACTAAAGGAAAGAATAATTGCGATCTTACACAAACATCTCCCAAGAATGGGGAGAAAAAAAACCCAGACTCCCCAACTTATTTTATGAGATTGGTATAACTTGATGCTAATACCTAACAAGGCTATCTGGAGAAAAGAATTCTAAGCCAATCTCACGGATCTATATGAAACCATCAACAAAATACCAGCAAACCAAATCCAGCAATATCTTCATAATATATAACAACAAAGTTAGAAATTTCAGAATGGTGTAACATCAGAAAATCAAGATTGCATTCCACCACACATAAACAGCTTAAAGGGAAAAAATATGACTGCTATAATACACGAGAAAAACATGATAAAATTTAACATTCGATTGCAATAGAAACTCTGAGCAAACCCCTTAACCTGAAAAAGGGGATCTACAAAACATTGTAGATACCCTTTATTTAAATGCTGTGGCATTTAAATAAAGCTGTGCCAAGTTTATTTAATTATCTTATTGTGTTTTCCAGTTATAGATACCCTACAGGAAATGTCATATTTAATAGTGAAGTGTTGAAAGCTTTCCTTTGAGATTGGGATTAAGACACAGAAACCACTCCTATTCAACACTGTACTGAGCAGTGGAGTAAGGCAAGTAAAAGAAAAGGCAAAAGAACTGGAAAAGAAAACATATACTGTCATTAATTATAGACAATACATAATTGAGGATACAGAAAACCCAAGACTTCATTTACATTTTTATCATTAGAATAAGAGTTTAGCAAGTGTTAACAGACACAAAAATCAACATTAGAAATAGAACTAACTTTCATCTATTAACAAAGTTATTACAAAATGAAATATTAAAAAGCTACCAATTATAAAAGCATCAAGAACTATCAAGTACCTAGAAATAAATCTAATAAAAAATTATGACCGCTCTAGAGAAAACTAACATTTTGACATTTTCAAAAGCCCCAAATAGAGCGGATATATTATATATGTGGACTGGAAGACTCAAGTTGTAAAGATGCCAATTCTTCCAAACCTATAAATTCAATGCAATTCCAATTAAAATCCCATCAGGATTTTCTGGGAGGAACTTGAAAAACTGATTCTAAAATTCACAAACGGAAAGGGTGAAGAATACCAAAAGTAGAAGGACTTGCTCTACCAGATATCAAGACATTAAGCAAAGTAATAATAATTAAGAATGGTACTGGTACAAAGACAGACAAATCAATGGGGAAAAATCTAAGCAACCCAGAAATGAACCCATGTACATATGGTCATTGAATGAACCTGGAGAAAGTACAGACTTTTCAACAAAACGTCCTGGGATAATTCGGTATCCATAGAAATAAAATTAATTTTTAAGAATGGTATCTTTTTTTAAAACATCAACTGGGAAAATGTAAAAAGGACACTTAAAAGCTTTTCAATATAAAACATAAACACATGTAAAGGAAAAGTATCAGAATGCCATGAGACTGTCAACAGCAAGATGGAATCTGGAAGTCTATAGAACAGTGTCTTCAAACTGAGCCAGCTCTCTGGGTTTTGATTTTGGTTTGCAACAACATGGCTCAATGCACCAAGAAGGTAGGAATCGCTGGTTAATATGGAACCCATTATGACGCCTCCCTCAGGGAAGTGGTGAAGAAAACTGAGATCAGCCAGCATGCCAAACAGACTTGCTCCTACTGTGGCAAAACCCAGATGAAGAGAGACAAGCTTGGGGACCTGGCAC
The DNA here is from genome assembly GCF_000327345.1 of Myotis davidii. NCBI lineage: Eukaryota > Metazoa > Chordata > Mammalia > Chiroptera > Vespertilionidae > Myotis > Myotis davidii. Next base: position 3,324,566 of record NW_006286587.1, on the reverse strand, counting down.
TGCAGTTTCTGCATGAAAACAGTAGCTGATGGTGCCTGGACCTATAACACCACTCCTGCCATCACAGTCAAGTCTGTGATCAGAAGACTTTAGTAACTGAAAGACCAATAGGAGCTCCACAATTTGAAATTTTGCTAGCCTATAATAAATGACTTAATTTATGTAGTGAAAATAATCTGCAATTGAAAATTATGCCCAGTTCAAACCTCAATCAAGTAGGAAGAATAGAATAACAACATTTCCGATGTCTTTTAGATGACATTTTTTATGTCTTAGAATAAAGACATTCTAGAGCTCTAAAAATGTGGCTGCCACACTGCATCTTTACTCAGGAAATGGGGCCCTCCATCAACAGAAGGACCTTTATAAGGAACCCACAGGAGCCTGGAAAAACCGACTCAATACACAAGAGAGAACATGGAAATTTCCAGAATGATAGTGAAGCAAAGTCTCAGCTTGGAAAACAATCTACACCAGTGGTCGGCAAACTGCGGCCCGCGAGCCAAATGCGGCTCTTTGGCCCCTTGAGTTTAGCTCTTCCACAAAATACCACTTGCGGGCGCGCATGTACAGTGAGATTGAAACTTTGTGGCCCATGCGCAGAAGTCGGTATTTTGTGGAAGAGCCACAATCAAGGGGCCAAAGAGCCGCATGTGGCTCACGAGCTGCAGTTTGCCGACCACTGACCTACACCAATTATTTAGGTGAAGCTCAGAGCAACCAAACCTGGAAACAATGCTAAGTTTAATAGGGAAATACCTGCTAACTTTTGTAAATAAAACAAAATATTAAAAAATAACTTTGAAAAATGGGAGGCACAAAAGTACACAAGATCATTTCAATTTTTAA
>NW_006286587.1:3315835-3323673 GCF_000327345.1 Myotis davidii | reverse complement strand
TACAAAGTATTTGTATTTATTTGAGACTACTCCTGCCCCTTCAACACCACCAATCATATACTAACACAATTCTGACTTTCACAGAAGCACATAAATATAACCACTAGTCCAATTCATTTTTTAATTTGGTATGGGAATTTAAAAGCCTTAAGGTAGAGGAGAAAAACAATGTCTAGATAGAGGATTCTATACCAGTCTGAAACTTCTTCCTCTCAAATGTTAACAATACATGCTATTTATTGAAGGACCATGTGGCAGCTTCTTTATTCTCAGATTCTATTCTGAACTCTTGGAAACAGTTTAAACTGAACCAAGGGAGAAAAACTAAGAAATGCAGGTAAAGTACAAAATGAACAACCAGAAACGCACATGCAAAACACAAGGCAAAAGATCATACCGTTTTGTTAGAAAGAGCATTCAGATAACATACTGTACAAACATGCATGATTTGAAACTGCACAATGGTATCTAAGTAAAAATAATGTGACATTTTAGACATCTTCAGGGTTTCAGACCTCTCATTTATTATGATTAAATTGTACTAAGGAAAACTTTAAATTGTTTTCAAAAAGCTAGGCGCTGAGAATATATAACATGGTTTCAAAACATTCTAGAGTAATGGGAATTGGCACTATGAAATATTTGCTCAATTTTAACTTTAAGCAATCTTACTAAATGAGCTGTACTACTATAATAAGGATATAAATTCTAAAGTAAAACAAATAATTTGACAAACCAAACAGTTCAATAGTTTAGAATTAAGGAAACAGTTTAAAATTTAAAAAAGATATTTTGGGGACAAAAATTGTCTATCAAGAGAAATCCTAAGCTGATGAATGCCCTTCTTCCCTATGCTATAAAAAGTGCACATGACGGTGTTCTTACCTGGAATAAGATCTGCATAGGTCAAGCTAACATATAAGATACTGATAAGTATTTTATCAGCAAGTGGATCAAGAGCACTTCCCAAAGCTGATTTTTGACTGGCCCAGTTTCGAGCAATAAATCCATCCAACTGAAAATAGAAGTTGTTGTTTTTTAAATAAATGTCATAATAGGCACAGAGTAGTTATCTTGAAGAGATACCGGGATAACAACTATACTTTCATAAAATGTAAGTAAAATCTCTTCTGTTTCTTATCCCCAAACCTTCTCATTCTTTGACTGGTATATGTTTAGCTTTTAAATTACAAACTGGTCTGAAAATAATATCACTTGTCTACAGTACTTTTCTTTCTCAAGGCCATCTGGTATTTCTCAATGTTTCCACAATGCCCCTCTGTGGGATGAACTCAGACATAAATTTAGAGATGTAGAAATCTCCCCAAAACTCACAGAAAGCATGCGTGACAGGGCATGGACTAAGAGACCCCTCTCTTGAGCATTGGGCTGAAGCTGCCTTTACTTGCAAGGACTTCCCTTAAACTGTGAGACTCATTCCTACCTACTCTTCTACCATCCAACTCCCTCAGTTTTAAGTTATTATTTTCATTTTTTTAAAATTTAGTGCCACTGTTAATTCCACATCTGGCTGCATTTGCATGACCTATAGTTGAATAAAAAACTCAATCCTCTATGCCTGGCCTACTTAAAATTTTTGATACAAAAATTACTTATTTAATATTCTTGCAAATAAGTTACATTTTAAAGCAGAGGCCATACCTGCTTGCCAGTGGGCCAAATGGGGCCTACAGGCTGGCTTTGTATGACCTGCCAGAGCTTTCAAAAATATAAATTAGTTGCCATATTCAAAGTCTTACCACAAAAATCCACATCTCCAGACCCACTCTGGGGTCACAAAATAGACTGAACCAAGTATTGCCTATCCTCATTAAGCAAGGCAGATATTTTCTGGTTTTCCAAATCCCTACCTGGCTTTTACTCACTTTATTTAACTTTAAGCTTCAAAAATATTTGAATTTTCTAGTTCTATTTCCAAGGGAAAAAAATCAAATTAATTTAGATGTAATTTAACATGGTACATCTTTATAGGATAAATAAGTCCTCCATATCTCAAATATTCCAATGAGCTAGAGGAGACAGCAGTAGCACAGGACAATGGTTAATAACCTGCTGTTTGGCAGCCAGCATGGCTGAGCGTCGACCTATGAACTAGAAGGTCACGGTTCAATATTTGGCCAGAGCACATGCCTGGGTTACAGGCTCGATCCCCAGTGTAGGGTGTGCAGGAGGCAGCCGATCAATGATTCTCTCTCATCATTGATGTTTCTAACTCTCTCTCCCTCTCCCTTCCTCTCTAAAATCAATAGAAATACATTTAAAAATATTTTTAAAAAAAGAAAAGAAAAAGAAAAGAACTTGCTGTTTGCAACAGAACATAAGTGATTCAAGTTCTGGCTCTCCCACTTACTGTGTGACCTCGGGCAAATTATTTGGCCCCTCTAAGCCTCAGTTCCCTCACCTGGAAAAGAGAGACAGTACTACCTACCTCAAAGGCTTGGTTGTCTTCATTAATCAACATTTAGTAAATCCCCCCCAAAAAGTAGTTATGAGATATTACTACCACAACTGAAAGAATCTATTTTCTTCTGAGGTAGACTAGGCGTAAAACTGGCTATCAGGAAGTGCCTAGAACTGGGAGTAGGAGCCTTGGAAGATTCAGCTTTTAGTTTAGTTTCTGATCTCAGGGACATTAACCTCCCAGTTTTTCCCCATCATCACCTCTTATCCTCACTGTTACTCTACCCACATTGGGTTCCAAGGTCATCAACATCATCACTGCTCTGCAAACACCTGTAACTCCCACTCCACTTTCCCTCAATCCTGCTTAAACACAACTATCCACGTCCTCCAGCCAGGCCTGCACCCAAGCAGCTGCACACTGATCAAGAAAACAAATAGCCCTAGCCGGTTAGGCTCATTGGATAGGGTGTCGGCCTGACTGATCTCTCTTCAAATTTATGACCACAAATCTCCCGTGGGCACTCAATATTGCCTGGCAACCCTGTATCTGCTTACCTTCTCTTTTCACACTGTCTGCTCTCACCTCAAACTAACTCCATCCTTCCTAAAGCCGCTCACTCTAGCTCATTACCATATCTACATTTTCCATGAAAAATAGAAACAGACCCTCAGCACTCCTTCATATTCCCGCCTCCAAATCCACCACTTACCGGCATCCATTCATTCTCTTTACCTTCCCTGAGACCTGATTCCAGGCCGTCTCACCTTCTGTGAGTTGCCATTCTCCTTCCTTGCATCCTCAATCTCTCCCTTCCTACCTAATTAGTTTATTAAGAAGAAAAATTTCTCCAGTATGTATGTATGTATGTTATATATAATATCTTTAAAACTGCCCTTCCTTGACCCTATTTCTTTATTTCCCTATAAAGCAAAACTTCCTCAAAGTGTTGTCTATTGCCATTATCACCCTACATTTGACAACCAGCCCACTCTGACTGTCCCCTCTCTCTACAGACGGTACTCATAAAGGTCACCAATAAAGTCTGTATTTTTAGCTTCCTTGACCACAACACAAATTGAAGCACTTTCCTCATCTAACTTCTGTGACACGCCCTATTGCCTAATGTTTTCCTTCTCGCCAGCTATTCCTTTTCGGTGTCATTTACTCATTCCCTTTCCATTGCTGTACTTAATTGCTCATTTCTCTGATCCCATCACAGCTTCGATGACTTTCCCAGACCATCTATATACAGACAACTCCCAAATCTATCTCTAATCACTGACTTCCTCCATCTCCACACTAACTACATTCAACTACCCAAATGATAACTCTATTTGAAAAGGCATAATAGTTCTTGGTATTTTTCCACAAACCCTACCCTACTCTAAGTGTTGTTAATCACAGAAAATGTTAACCTCAATATACCTGCTTGTTAAAAAGCCATATTTAACTCCTTTTTCTCACCTCACACATTCAATCCAATGTGTTCTATCTTCAAAACATATCTCAAACCCATTCATTTCTCCCCCATTCCAAACTCCCACCCTAGTCCAAACTACCAACCCCCCTAGATTACTGTAAGCCTCCTAACTAGCCTCTCTGCTTCCACCTTCTTAAAATCCATTTCCCACACACAACATAAATCAGGCCTTGTCATTCTCCTGCTTAAACCTCCCATGAGTCCAGCCATCAGCCCAGCAGCCATTCTAGAGGCATCAAAACCTCCATGGAATAAATGTGAAATATGGTGCCAGTTAACTCAGGTTTCCACACACAATGTCTTATATACTTAGAAAAATGTAAATGAGGCCCCTCCTATTCAGTGAATATTACAATCTCATGTGGAAACTAAAAAAAACAAAAACAAAAATAACCTACCATCAAAAAAAGATCTTGTCTGTTATGAAAAAACAAAATTCCATTATCAGTATAAATAACCTTGGACAGACTTGGAGACCATACTAATAATGAGTGGATGCCTTCACAGACTTCAGAAGTAAAAGCAGGAATAAAAGAGAGATTGTGAGAATGGGGAGAAGTTATGACAAACAGGACCTAAACTCTGAAAAACAGAAGTGGCAGCCATTTTGCAACTATATTTGATGCATATTTGGAAATGCCATGTAACAACGCAAATGCCCTCCTTTGTTTATCTTGAAAAATCTTCAGCCAATACCATATTGCTCACCAGAGCTACTGGGCAGGTGAAATTTTGTTTCTACGAACCTCAAAGATGGGCATGCAGGAGGCAGCCAATCATGGATGTTTCTACCTTTCTATCCCTCTCCCTCCCTCTCTCTCTAAAAATCAATAAAAACATATTTTTTAAAAAATAAATAAAAAGGAGTAAAAAAGTCCCTCTCCTATGCCTTCATACAACCTCCACTACCTTCCTTAGACAGTATAAAGAATAATGGAGTTCCAGGTGCTAAAGACAAGGCCTTAAATAAAGTGCCAGGTGAAATTCATCTTGAGGATCTCCTTCCAAGAAAAAGCAGACTAAGGCTGTGCTGTTTCCATGCCGTGGAGACCCTGGGATGTGGAAGGGGAGCAAAACAGAGGAAATAACTTTATAACTTACCAAATCAGTTAGCCCAGCTAAAGCAAAAACTCCTAGTGCCACATTAAAATCTTCTTCAATGATCAAATAGCCCAAAACTGGAGCCAAGCCAATTCTCGTCATTGACAACATATTTGGTATTGTCCATGGGTTTTCATACTGAAACAAAAAGACAACAAAATTTAAATTAAATTTATACTTTAAATAAATATATACATGAGAAAAATACACTTGATAAGTTTAAGGGTGAGAGCTACATACACTTTAAATTTAGTATTTTAAATTGAGTTTTTAAATCCTTTCTGTTTCTACAGACATCATTCTAAAACTGTCAAGAATACAGAAGATGAAGATGTGCCATGTGCCCGAAGGTAGACTAAAGTGTCTACTACACATAGGTTTCTTCCTAAAGAGAGAAGGAACAAACATGTATTATCTACCATATATGTCAAGCCTTTAATATATGACCTCACCACTGCTTTTAAAAGTCAAACTTCAAGAAGCTCTTATACTTCAAGTAGACAGTCTAGGAAAAAAGAACAAATTATCAACTCCAGATATTCTGGCTTAAAAATATTTATTGCAAATAATCTCCCTCACTCCTCTACACATACCCATCAAAAGAATACTAAATGATACACAGTGTCCATTAATCGGAATGAAGAGGGGGGAAAACATTGAATTACAGAACTTCACTACTAAGTTGGAGAGCTGCCAAAAGAAAATGGAACTAGGAATAGGAATTGAAATTCTTAGGAAATAAAGAGAAATTTGAAAAACTGTTCAAAATAGCCATGGAAATGTTAAGATCCCCAACTAGAAACTACGAGTTTTCACAGCTCCCCTGTGGGAGCCTTATGATTCCTTGAAAATTCATTTCAAGCCAAGCTGTTTGAAGTTGGCACTAACAAAAGGGCTTCTTGGCAGCTGCTCTGAAGAACATTCCTTCCTTGCCAAACAATATTCGAATTTTAAAAGCCTCAGCCCAGTGGTGCTAAGACACCTTGTACAATGAGGTACAGAAATAATACCAAGAAAATGTCTCTCCCTAAAGCCTGGATTTTTTACCCCAGTGAGTCTTAAGGCTGCCAATTCTAGCCCATGTGACTATCTCACAAGACTAACCCTAGTTAACCTCTTTCTTAATTAGTAACCAACTTGCTTGAACCTTAATCTTGATTTTTTTTTGAAGTGATCAATTCCAGTTCTAAAGACATCTTTTAAAAATTCCATGGACCAACCAGTAAGAAAAGAGAGTTCCCTAAAGATACTAAGTTTCTGTTTTTAAACAAAACCTTAGTGAGGCAAGATAATGGGGGTATTAGTTATTAGGATCAGGTGGCAGAACACTGTCTCTGAAAGCTATAGAAAAACTTCGGATTCTCCAGGAAACCATCACTGAAAGAGAAACAATACAAACCTCTACCCAAAGACCTTTTCTTGAAAACAGACCACATTATATCATTAAAGGAAAACATTCTTGGGGTATATTCCAAATTCAAGTTCAATGGTCAGCGTGTTTCAGAGTCCAGAGGGAAAAAAAAGTCTGTTTACCATACCGTGGTACAAAATAAGCCAAATACCCATTCAATGTAACAACAACTCACAGAAGGGGGGGAAGGATACTTTCTGATTGAGAAAAATGAGTAGCAAAGCAAACGGTCAGAATAAAGAGGCCCAGAATTCATCTCAGATATTCGTGGGGGCAAAACTAAAGATGAAGTTGCAAAACAGCCAGATCGTTTCACTGGGTGAGTTAATAACCCAGGTTGAAGGCAGAGAAAAGGGTTTCTTTTTAACGCCACATCAACGATGTCGGTCCAAATGGCCTCGTTAATCTATCACCATGACATCTGTACATTTCCACATTAAAATGAAGAGGGGCAATCTAATCTTCCCCATCCCCAAACCCGCGGCATACTCGACCGACGACTGCCGTTCTGGGAAGGGCTGCAGCCAGCATATGGACACCTCCGAGCATCCAGCACGCGGAGGTGAGACCCCTGCAGGATGCGGCCACCTCAACCCATGCTGCATAGCTTAAGCTGGCAGCACAGGGGCCCGCTGAACACCTAACAATTGAAGATGTAATAATTGCATGAGTCTTGCTAACATGACATCAAAAGCTCTCCCCACATCCATGCTCCGGTGTCTTCTACTCGGGCAGGATTTCATTAGGTAAGTAGACAAAACATCTCCCTCCGGCACCTCGAGAGAACTTTAATCATCTTTTGTAATTGAATCGCTTTAGAAATTTTTCATCTGCGACTTAAGTTACCGACCCTTCATCTTATAACAGGGAAGACCGCCAAAGGTCAAGTCATAGTGAACCAAACCTGCACAAGCAGATGGGACGGCCTGCCTATCTTTCGGATGATTCCCGCAGACTTTCCCTAAACACTGGGGATTCCCTTCCTTCATTAAATTAAAAATAGACTTTCATTGGACCAGCGAAGGCTATTTTTACCAATGCAACACCGAGGCCGGTCCAGCAACCCGTGGGGATGGAAGGGGTGGCGGGGGGAATTCTAACTTACTAGTAACCCAGTGGTTCTCAACCTTGGCTGCCCATTAGAATCACCTGGGAATCGTTTTAAAATCCTGATCTCTGGGCCGTGACCACCAAGACGGATGGGGGACACGGTCGGGACCTCTCGCATCCATCCGACCGGATAACCTGCCCGTCACTTCTCCCCAGGAAGCGGCTGAAAAGTTCTGAGACGGAAGCGCCCGACCCGCACAGGTCAAAGCACGTTATTCGCATCCAGGTCCCAGGCCCGCAGGGCCGGCGACCCCGACCCAGGGTGGCCCCTTCCCCTAGGTACGTACCAGGTTGGCGGCACTCGCTGGGCC
>NW_006286587.1:3315243-3315508 GCF_000327345.1 Myotis davidii | reverse complement strand
AAGCCAGCATGGCCCTGCGGCCGCGCTGCGGGAAGGCAGGCAGCGAGAGCTTAGCAGCCCGGGGCACCGACGAGCCGCTTCCCCACCGAGCGCCCACAACCTCCCGAGACCTCGGACACTGCCATACTTGTTTTCAAACCCCAGCGCACTCCTCTTATACAGGTGGCCTGCAGCCGCCAAGGGCGGAAGGGCGCCTTCGCGACACTTTTGCGACACTGTCGCCGCTGAGCTTCCCTGCGCCCCCGGCGGCAGCAGAGGCGCGTGC
>NW_006286587.1:3308821-3315184 GCF_000327345.1 Myotis davidii | reverse complement strand
CGTGTCCCTGGGTCCCGAGCGGGACCGAAGGCCGTGGGGAGGGACTAGGCAGGGGGAACACGTCGGGCGGGGTGACCGCGTGGCCCACGTGGCGGGAGAGGACGCAGCCTTCTCGGGCCGCAGCCTGAGATTCTCCCAAACCCGTGGCCTGCAGGATCCCCTGCAGGTGTGCGCGGCGTTCTCTGCTCTTTTAGGTTTAAGGATGGATAAAGTGGTCCAGAAGAAGTAATCGGTGCTAACTTACAGCTCTTCTTCCTCTTTTGAGCGTTGCATATGCCAAAAATACAGGTTTTAGGAAATGTCAATAATAGTTACAGTTTACCTGAAAAGGGTGTTCATTATAACCAAGATGTGTGTATACATGTGTATGTGTGTAGAAAGTGCATTATCCCATTTGATGCTCCCAAAAACTCTAAGGTAGGGTTCATTATTAACTTTACATTTATAAACATAAGAAACATTCAAACCTGGAAAGAATTTACTCGAGCCCAAACTGTTGACAATTGCAGGGAAACAGAACCTCAACAGATTGAGATAATGCTATGGAAAATGGCAGTTTTGCACCTTGTTTTTATAAACTACAATCAAAAGAGACGACATAAGTGGGTTACATGAAATCCATTGGTGATAAATTAGGGAGGCAGGAGGAAGCAAAGTGTGCAGAGGATTGGATAAAAAGTTAAATGATAGACCCATACTTCTTTTACAGGTACTGAGGTGGGTGCAGTATAGTAACTATACTATAGTTAACAGTCAACAATTAACTCAGTAACAAGGAGGGGATTTGTGGTCTCCGCAGAGTGGTGCCTGTGCTTTGAGGGGTCCGGAAAAAGGGAAATTTTGACATTCCAAAGATTTATCATAGATGCAAAAAGACAATAGGCTCAGTTAAGGTAAAGATTGACCTTTGTCGGAAGATACTGGCCGAGAATATGATTACCCACCATAAACTGCTTTTTAATTTTAAGTTTTAATTTCAGCCCTAGTCAGTTTGGCCTGTGGACCAAAGGGTCCCGGGTTCAATTCCCATCAAGGATACATACCTCAGTTGCAGGCTCCTTCCCAGCCCAGACCCTGGTCAGGGCCTGTGCAGGAGGCAACCTATCAATGTATTACTCTCACATTGCTATTTCTCTCTGCCTTTCCCTCTAAAATAAAACTATCAATGGAAAAATATCCTCAGGTGAGGATAAAAAAAATGTTTTCATTTCAGACCATGCAGACCTTCCCTGAGCTAATCAGGTTAGCATGTGGCCCCTTTTCATCCACACATTTTTACAGCTAAGGAAACCTAGACTTAGCTTGCTTAGGACACTTATTACAGAAATATCCAAATTAATAATCAGTTAACTGATTCATATTATACATTAATGATTAATACAGTATGTCATACATTATACTTATTGACATTAATATTCAATAATATTGCAATGTTGCAGAATTGTTTTCATATTCAGTTGAGGGAAATGGAATGTTTTTTTGCTGCTGACGGGGAGCTGTTTACCTCCCCCAAATATGCCTCTTTGGGCTATAATTCTAGGCTGGGTCCTTTTAAGAAACAGCAGACATGGGAGAAGCTCTGAAGACCAAATAGAAGTTACTCTTTCTGAAAGGATATTTGCTTTTATAAGGGAAACCCCCATTTTTAAGCGTGTTTCCCTCACTATGCCAGGACTGTCTTCATTATCAGTAGAGAAGTCATGGATTTAATTGTATATAACAATCTTACTCGTGCTTACAGTGCGTTTACTGGTAAACTCTCATAACTGACTCTACCTCCAACATCTTTTTTTGTCTTTAGAAAAAAGTGGCATTTAAGGTGATGGCTTCTCCCATTTGGGCAAATTATGTGGTGTTCTTGGGTCCTTCCCATATATACATGAGGTACTAGGATATATGTTATCAAATTACATTTTGCTTTTCTCCTTGTCAATATAAGAAACATCTAAATCTGTAGAGAACTTTTAGGAGTTTGAGCCAAACTGATGGCAATTGCTGGGAAATAAAATCTCAATGGATTAAGACAACGAAATTACACACAAACTCCATTTCTTTAACATGACCCTTTCTTCTTCCTGTCTATCCACTTTCCTTTATCATTAAGCCCTTAGTGCCGGAAGCCGGTTCACCCTTGCTGCTTGACACAGTCGCTGCAGGGAAGAAACATCTGCACAGCTTATGTTTCAAGGGACCTGGCGTACATGGCATATGTTTGCCCCCCCCTCTTAGCACTATGGGTTTTAACCAGGACCACCTCCCCAAGAAAGGTTTTTCCCAGGTAGGGATTTTTCCCTGGAGTTAGGAATTAACAGGACTAAGGAAGGGAATGAATCAGTACGACCTCCTAGTGTTACAGGAATACCATGTACTACTTATGAAGTACTTGGACTAAGACTGTTGGGCCCACATCCCCAGGGGTCTGCCCACCAGGGAAAGCACCAAAGCCTATATCCCTGGAGACCCACCGACACAGGGCAGTCCCAGGGAAGGCAAGCAGCAAGGCTGGGAGGACATAACCTTTACTGGGTAGGATAATCTCCTTCAGTCACTTCCTTGTAGTTTATCAGAAGAGCAATAGAATAGTGACCTTGGAATAGCCCTTATAATGGAACACAGAGATTAACCTAGACAAGATTAAAATCAACAGAACTATATAGAGACAGGATTATGGAAATGAAACTGGGAACTGTAGGTTTCCCGAAACATACCATGATGTAATTATAGAGGCATGCTTATGGGATCAAATAGCATAAATATAGATGTAATAGAACAATAAAGAGAGAACCCAACCAGGCTGATCACCTAAACGCTGCCTCCGTGTCCTTCATTCTTCACTGACTCCATCCACACCTTTGGGAACCCCTGGACCTGCTGGGGCTGGCCCCCAACACATTTCCATCAACAAAACAGATGGCTGCCACATTTACTTAAGAATTCCCTGGATTGTGAGATAGACAGTGCCAAATCTTCTGAGATACATGCCCTCATTCCTTCAGAAGACGGGCACTTTAATGAGTTCCCTTGGCCATCTAGCATTCCAAGCAAAATTGTTTCCTCTAAGTATTCCCTTGATTTTGCATTCCATCCTGGCTCCGCCTGAACCTCAGATAGTAGGTTCGCCTGTACCAGCTGCTGTGGCAGTGCCTGCACTCAGGCCGATTTAAGGAGTCTTGAACCCTTTCTCTGGGATCCCCGGCCAGCACCTTCCTACAGAGATGATTTAAAAAGAAAACCACCACACCATTCTGAGATTGCATTCCTTCCTCCTTCCATGCCAGGGTCCTGTCCTCCATCTTCACTAATGCTCAACAGCTTTTGGCTTCTGTCCAGGCACCTGAACAAAGGACTAAAATCTCTACTGCAGCCTGGTTTTCAGTCTAATGTAAGGATCTTGAACAGCACTGCTAATGTAAATTTCAGTTTTTCCTTCTAGGACAAACATATCAAAATATATGCAACTTTTTTTTTGGTGAGAAGAGAGATTGTCCTATGACTTCTACCCATTTCCTGAGGCCTGTAGAAATAAACCTTTATCTACTTAAAGTTATACAAAAAATAGAATAAAAATAATACCAAACTTGGGAAAAAAAGTTTAACTTACAGTGCACACGGTGTGCTCAGGTGGGAGGAGGTGGCGGGATTTAAAAAAGTAACTCCGTGAATGTTTCCCCAAGTGGACATTTGGTATGTATTAATGCCCTGGTGTTGTTCAGGGGTTAGATCATTGGCCCTAGCACTGAAGGGTCCCGGGTTTGATTCCCAGTCAAGGGCACATGTCTGGGTTGCAGATTCAATCCCTGGCCCAATTGGAAGGCATCCAATAGATGTGTCTCACATCAATTTCTCTCTCTCCCACCTTCCCTCCTTTCCACTTAAATCCATGGGAAAAATACCTTTGGGTGAGAAGTAACAACAAAAACCCCCCACAAAAAAAACAACTATGAAATAAAGGACTAAAAGAAAACAATGTCACCCCAATAAATTTAATTTAAAAAAAGAACCAGACAGGTAAAAAACAAAACTATAATTTATAATTACATCATTCAGATTAAAAAAAATTTTTTTAATGACTATTTTTTTTTAACAAATGACTATCACTTTTTAAATTAGTTCAATACTCTTTTCTCATAATATTACTTCTGGGATGTCATTTTTCAGAATAGTTATTTTTTTCTGCATATTCTTCATTCTTGAGGTGGCTTTAAAATGCTAATTAACCCAGGAGGGCCTAGCTTGATAGTCCTTTTACACAGTTTGAAGTTGGTAAACCTTGGGACCTTTTTTCAAGAGGTAACCTTGCTCATTTAGTGATCCAATAAAATTTTCAAAATCAGCAACCTGGAAGAAAACATCAAGAGTTAGCCCAAACAAAACAAAAAGAGACCACTAAATAATCTGCAACATACGATTTTTTAAAATCTCTCAAAAATAAATGTACAATTGTCAAGTTTCTTGGGAAAATAAAATTATTTGTACTTACAGAGAAAACTCTACATATGAACTTTGGATTCTATAATGCAGGGAATCTTTTATATTTGTTTTAACTTTGCGTCTAAAAAATTTTGACTAACTTTTGAAATTAAGTGGGCAATTTTCCATATAAATTGTGTTACATGGAAGAAAAGGGGAAGGAGATTAAGAAGCACAAACTTCCAGTTATAAAATAAGTCACAGGGATGTATAGCACAGGGAATAGAGTCAATAAGATAACTCTGTATGGTGACAGATGGTTACTAGATTTATTGTGCTGGTCACTTTGTAAGGTATATAAATATTGAATGAATATAATATGATACATCATCTGTAATTAAAAATAAATTTAAAACATAAACAGCCCTCGCAGTGTTGCTAAGTGGTTAGAAAGTAGGCCAGCCTTGGTTGGGTGGGAAGCAACCAATTGATGTGTCTCTCTCACATCAATGTTTCTCTCTCCCTCTCCTTCCTCCCCTCCACTCTAAGAAAAATCAATGGAAAAAATATACTCAGGTGAAAATTAATAAAACTAAATAAAATAATAAACAAAAATATCTTATTACATCCTTTTTCACTAAACTTTTCTACTGGTAGAATAGGGGAGGGGGGGGAGACAGAGAGACATAGATCATAGATGTGAGACACACATCAGCTGGTTGGATTGAACCTGCAACCAAGGTATGTGCCTTTGACCAGGAATTGAGCCTGCAACCCTTCAGTCTGAGGGCTGATGCTCTAACCACTGAGCACTGGTCAGGGTGCCTATTCCATTCTTTTAACCCAAATATTTTGATATTTAAAAGTTCTGTTATACATTAATAAAGACGTGCTGACATTATAAAAAAGACTTAAGTATTTGGTTTATCATACCTGAATGTTTAGTTCTCTGGCAATCTGCCGAAGTTGATGAAATTGAAATAAATTATTGTAAGTTCTTTCAGCAATGTTGTTGAGAGCAGAAATAAATCTTTTTGCTGTTGACCTATTGCTCATTCCAGAACCGTGCTGGGATCGCTCAAAATCTAGGTTCCCAAATTCATCAGAGTAAGTTCCCAGCATGCTTAATGGGAGAGGAAGAAAAACAAAGTTACCCAAGGTGGCATGGCTATAGAAATTTTCATCCCAGGCCTCCAGATTATAAGAAGAAAAATGTGGAATTATCATAAGGCCTCATGTAGCAGAGATTTAAACATGTATTTATTGAGTGGCCACTATGAAATTCACTATGGTATTGGCTGGGGCTAAAAATATTTTGGACAGTTACCACTTTTAAGAACTTCTTGCCTATAGGGCAAGAAACAAACCGCAGGTTAAGGCTTAGACCTTTAGGAGGTAGCATGGGTGCCCTTCTACTCATACAGCATGCTTCTAGTGGCAGCAGGGGGAACAGAGTGGCCTCCACGGACAGGCCAATACCACCTGAGGAATGAAGAGACAACCAGGTAAACTCTCTCCCTACGAGGAAAGGAAGAAAAGGATCTGCAGCTTAGAGCTAACTTCTAGAAAATTGAGATGGAAGGCATAAAAGACTATAATGTGAGATCTGCCAGTTTTTGAAGCCTTTAGTGTGTGATATAGGTTAGAGAAAGGGAGATCTCAGTTTCTTAATATCGTCAAAGCTAGTGCTAATGGTCAAAGTAGTGTTAGTTACCAGTGTCCACTAATGTGCTAGAACCACATTTGTCACTTTATTATAGCCTCACTGCATGCTACCTCAGCACCATTGTTCGCGGTGTGTTTACACAAAAGGGGACTGAGAAGCAGAGCTTAACTGTGTAGCTCCAGGTCAGACTCTAAAGCTCATGCTCTTCCAGCAATGCTGTACGCTTTCACTCAGAGCCAGGGGACAGCGAGGCAATGTCAACTGGTTCTGACGCCAAACAAGCCCTA
>NW_006286587.1:3292849-3308750 GCF_000327345.1 Myotis davidii | reverse complement strand
GGGGGAAAGGGGGGGGGGGGGGAATAATCCATTTACTTTCAAATAGAAATTACTTAACAAAAAAATTTCATCTTTAATATATTTTTAGCCTTGGAAAAGTAGATTCTTTTTTTAAATTATATTTTATTGATTTTTTACAGAGAGGAAGGGAGAGGGATAGAGAGTTAGAAACATCAATGAGAGAGAAACATCGATTCAGCTGCCTCTTGCACACCCCCTACTGGGGATGTGTCCGCAACCAAGGTACATGCCCTTGACCGGAATCGAACCTGGGACCCTTCAGTCCGCAAGCTGACATTCTATCCACTGAGCCAAACCAGTTAGGGTGGAAAAGTAGATTCTTAACAGATTTATATATTAATTGCTATGAGAGCATATTAAAAAGAATAATTTCTAAATTATTATACACTCACACAAGGGGATACTATGCAGTTGCAAAAAAATAAAAGGAAGTTCTTTAGGCACTGATATAGAATGAACTCCAAGATGCACTGTAAATGAAAAAAGCAAGGTATAAATGTGTGTGGCATGCTACCATTTCTCCATAAAGACGGAAAAAGAATACACAGATACAGAGTTCTGATAGGTATTTTATATCTGAAAGTCACAACACAAAAGATATGTCGCTGCCACTGGGGCAAGAGAAGGAAGAACTAGGTAACTAGTAAACAGAGTAGGAACAAACTTTTTTCACTGTATGCTTTTTGAACTTTGGAATTCTGAAGCATATGAATGTGTGAACCTATTAAAAATTTACCTGAAAAAAAGGAGAAAAAAAAACCCCTAAAATAAGCTTTTGCTTTTATTGAGTAAAAATCTACATATATAAAAGGCAAATATGCAAAGTGTCCCCTTGGGAGTTTGACTGGGATACTGGTAGTTTGCTCACTCGCTATGATGTGCACTGACCATCAGGGGGCGGCATGGAATAAAGGAAGGCCCCGGCCAGCAGCCGGAAGGTACCAATCAGCCCTGATCACCAGCCAGGCCTAGGGACCCTACCCGTGCACTAATTTTGTGCACTGGGCCTCTAGTAATCTATGACTGCCCAGCTGACATGGCTCAGTGGTTGAGCATCAACCTATGAACCAGGAGGTGGTTCGATTCCCGGTCAAGGTACATGCCCAGCTGTAGGCTCAATCCCCAGTTTGGGACTTGCAGGAGGCAGCTGATCAATGATTCTCATCATTGATGTTTCTATCTCTCCCTCTCCCTTCCTTTCTGAAATCAATAAAAATATATTTTTTAAAAAAAATCTAAGGTAGACATACGATTGGTTAAAATATAATTTTTTTCCTTTTTCACCTTGTAGGAATTATGATCTACCAAATGATATAAAATACAAAGCTTACAATCTATATAATAAAGCGGTAATATGCAAATGGTCGTGACGCCCTCACGTGTAACGACCAATCAGCAGGAGGCTGTGTGCACAGCCAGCACAGGTGGGCAGGACTTGCAGCATTGGGGACTTGCGTGAGGCTTGTGTCCCCGCCCCAGGCGCTGGCCCCGGGGACGTGAGGCTCGTGTCCCCACCCATGGACCAGGGACATGAGGCTCGTGGAGGCCTACCTCTTTGGGGTGATAAATCGTGGGGTTCCCACGCTGTGATAGGGCCAGGCTGGGGACGCTACCCCCCTCCGAGTGTACGAATTTCATGCACCGGGCCACTAGTTTAACAATATTTGTTAATATCCTAAAGTATTTATTTATACTTGAACCCAGAAATATCATTTCTGAGAATTTCTCATACAGGTATACACTTAACCCACATATGAAGTACCTTATAGAGATTACTCTTTGTAAAATTGTTTGTAAAAGGAAAAGAATGGAAGATACTCATGTATCTAGCAATGGGAGACTGCTTAAACTATGATATCCTATCTAATAATAGACAAACATGGTAATTGACCATACCTTCACTATGCCTCCCATTGGCTAATCAGCACGATATACAAATTAACTGCCAACGAAGATGGCGGTTAATTTGCATATACCGGCTGGGAGCGAAGACTGAAGACAAGGAAGCGAAGCGTTACAGAAGGGAGCTAAGTAAAGGCGGCGGAGACAGGAGGTGGGAGGGCAAACCCAGCTGCAGCGGCTGGGAGCAGGAGGGCAAACCCAGCTGCAGTGGCTGTGAGTGGGAGGGGAAACCCAGCCGCAGCAGCTAGGAGCCTCAGCAGCTGGGAGCCTCAGCAGCTGGGAGCCTCAGCGGGTTTCGCTCCCTTCTCTGCTTTGCTCCAGCCGCAGGAAGCCCTATTCTTGCAGGAATCTTTCTGCAATAGGCCTCTAGTATCTAAATAATAGAATACTATTTAGCTATAAAAAGAATTCTTTATGTCCTAATATGAAAAGATCTTGAG
Organism: Myotis davidii; assembly: GCF_000327345.1. NCBI lineage: Eukaryota > Metazoa > Chordata > Mammalia > Chiroptera > Vespertilionidae > Myotis > Myotis davidii. The sequence goes on along the minus strand of NW_006286587.1, from coordinate 3,306,387 downwards.
ATATAATGTCAAATTTTTTTTTTTTTAAGTAAAGAACAGTATAACTCATGCTATTTACAAAAAAGTAATGGGTGTTTTGGTGAAGGATGGGTGGACGGTAAATAGGATAGGAGCAAGTCTTCTGTAAATATGTAATTTTGAAACGATTTCAGAACTATGTGAATGCATTACCCATTCAAAAAATGTTTTAGTGTCAAGATTATTTACACAAATTTTAAACCAAGAAAGTATAGCTTCTTCAGAGAAAAATGTGATCCAATGGGCTAAATAAAAATTTTGCTTGGCCTAAATAAAATCTATACTTAAGATGGAAAGATGACTGGTACTTCATTTAAAACATTAAAAATTTTAATCTTACCTGTATTTCATAATTTCTACTATATCTTCAGCATCTTCTTTGGTTGCTTGCTCTCTCAATTCCAACCTTGCTCGTGCCTGTGAACCATTTTCAGATAACAAAATATAAATATAGGGTGTCCCCCGCAAAAAAAGTACAGTGGGGCCTTGATTTATGAGTTTAATTTGTTCCGTGACAGAGCTGGTAACTCAAATTACTTGTATGTCAAATCAATTTTCACCATTACAATGAATTGAATGCTGGGCTGATGTTGTGGCGTTCACTGTGACGTTCGCTGCGCCAACTAGCGGTGGGGTATCTGAAGCTGGCTTGTAACCCGAATTTTAGCTCGCAACTCAAAGCAAAAAATCAGCCAAGAGACGGCTCGTATCTCGAAAAACTCGTTAGTCGGGACACTCGTAAGTCAAGGCCCCACTGCATATGCACTTTAACAGCTGATAACACTTAACTTTCACTCCTTTTCAGGTTTAACTGATTTGAAATAATGGGTGAAACCAGTATAAGCTTTGAACAAAGAAAATTTATCCTGAAGTGCCACTAGGTTTTTTTCTTTATGGGGATAAAAAATAAAGTTTATGGTACAAAACTGGCAAGAGTTCAGGAAATGCATACACACAAATACCGAACAAAATGATTCTTGATGTTTGCGATTCCATTGGTTCCCATTATCAAACAGTGCCTGAACCAGAACGGTCGTCAGTTTGAAAACAGGCACTGACCAAAAAAAAAAAATAAAAAAAAATTCATTTCTGTAAATTCTTTTAAACTCTGAAAATCAATTGTATGTTAATAAATACTGATTTTATAATCATTCAAAGTGTATATACATTTTTGGGGGACACCCTGTATATTTAACATTATTTGAACAGGTATAGTATGTTTAAGATTTTGTTTATTTATTTTATACAAAAATTGACTTTTGGGGAAGGGAACTATGATATGAAAGTCAGAATTTTAAAAAAGTGACATGAAAATAATCACTCATTCAAAATATGGATTAGTGCTCACTTTGGCAGTATATATACTAAAATATGGATTAAAATTTATTTTTATCTACTAACATATCTTTCTGAATGTTCATTTCAGAAGATTTGATGAAATATACTTGGTTTTTCCTTGCCTTTTACTTTCAGGAAGTCATACCTAACCAATCTGTTAAAACAACGAAGATGAGTAAGACTTTAGAAGCAAAAAGCCCAAACCCTGACCCAGCTAATTTTAACTTCCACAGTCCTCTTAGCATTCCATAGCTGTGAATAGATGTTATTAATATTAGAAAAATGGGCATTATCCTATGGGCCTGTCATGTATCAAACCAAATAAATACTCAAGGTATTTGACACATTCCATGTTCTCAAATATTCAACCTTAGATCCCAACATCCTTAGTTAACCTAACCACTCTTCACACTATAGGAGTTTCCTAAGTGTCATTAAAAAAAAAAGTTGCTGCCCTAGCTGGTTTGGCTCAGTGGATACAGCGTCGGCCTGCGGACCGAAGGGTCCCAGGTTCAATTCCAGTCAAGGGCACATGCCCAGGGTTGTGGGCTAGATCCCCAATAGGGGGCGTGCAGGAGGCAGCCAATCAATGATTCTCTCTCATCATTGATGTTTCTATCTCCCTCTCCCTCTCTGAAATCAATAAAAAATATATATTTAAAAAAAAAATTGCTTGCTTGGCTGGTGTGGCTCAACGGTTGAGTGTTGACCTGTAAAACAGGAGGTCAAAGTTTGATTCCCAGGCAGGGTACATGCTGGGGCTGCGGGCTCAATCCCCAGCTCGATTCCCAGTCAGGACACATGCCTGGGTTGCAGGCTAGGACGGCGTGTGCAGGAGGCAGCCTATCAATGATTCGCTCTCATCATTGATGTTTCTCCCTCTCTGAAATCAATGAAAGATATATCTTTTTAAAAAACATCTATTTTTAATATCTCCCTGTACAAAGAAAAACCAAGTCAATCATGCAGAAAATTGAGAGAAACCATATTACTCCTATCTCCCTTCTTAAGAAAATAACAGCTTAAACAAACCTCTGTTAATCGAATCAGAGATTCCAGCTGTCTAGTAGTGATTGGTGAGCTATTCAACCGCTGGCTCTGTTTCCGGAGCTCAAGGTAGAAATCTTGAAGAATCTGTGCAGCTTCAGTGGATAGCCTTGGATAGACATACTGACGAGCGTAACCAATGTACTTTCTCAATAGTTGGTGGGGAATTGGATCTATTGTTTCTCCAGCAACCACCTAACACATGATAAAAAAAAGCCCAAATTACAAGGACAAGTAGCAACTAAAATCTTTCAATTAAAATAACTTGTTTAGATAAATATAAAATTTAAGAAGACTCTTCAAGTAAGCCAAACACATTGTACTTCTAGCTCTTGGTCTAGTTAATATAGATTATTTCTAGTAAAGTAATCATTCAAAGCCAAGTATTATAATATAAAATGTAAGTTTATAATATGAAAGTTTATATACTACTGCTCTACAGTAACACACTGAACTTTGACATTCAAACAGAAGTGAACTGAATGATTAAGAAGCATTTGTACCTTCAGTCTTTCTGATAATGGTTTATCAGAAACCACTTCAAGTATAGAAGTATTTGAATCTTGACTATTCAGACGAGCTACTGTGGCACTACTAACAGCTCTCTGCTTTCCAGCTCTTATTGCAATTACATGTTCAGAGAGTAAGTGATCATGATCTTCATTTGGAGTGTCTAATAGGATAAAGACCAAATCAAATCTGGATAGCAGGGCACTCCCCATTCTAAAAAGGCATGGAAGACAGAAGAAACAATGATTGAAATAAAAACAAGCTGACAACCTAGAAAACTTGTTTATTACTCAAGTTCCATGTAGTACTTAAAAAAGGTTTTAGATTATAGAAACAAGCAATAGCTTTTGGATAACACAGCTGCCAACTCCAGAGACACCGGCCATGTGCCCTTCACTATGTGCATCGTTTTGCATGTACTGCCCTCTGGTAGGCTGAGCACACGGCCCTTTCTCACACCAGCCAAACCGCTGAATTCTGTATGTCCTATATCAGGGGTCCTCAAACTTTTTAAACAGGGGGCCAGTTCACTCTCCCTCAGACCGTTGGAGGGCTGGGCTATAGTTTAAAAAAAAACTATGAACAAATTCCTATGCACACTGCACATATCTTATTTTGAAGTAAAAAAACAAAACGGGAACAAATACAATATTTGTATTTGCATGGGGCCCACGGGCCGTAGTTTGAGGACCCCTGTCCTATATTATTACCCATGATCTAGGACCTTTGGATTTTTATGTTAAAATGCTGTAAATGACATATTACAGGTGTCTAGTTAAGGAGTTCTTAATCATTTATTCCCTGTTGTTTCACCAACCATTAAGTCACTCAAAGTATACCTATGCACATTTAGAAACAAAAAGCCCATTTTTTTTCTTTTCTCTTTTTTTTAAATTGATTTTTAGAGACAGAGAAAGAGAGAGAAACATCAATTTGTTCTACTTATTTATGCATTCATTGGTTGCTTCTTTTATGTGCCACGACCGGAGATCGAACCCACAATCTTCTCATATCGGGACAACACTCTAACCAACTGAGCTACCCGGCCAGGGCAAGCCCATTTTTCCTTAAATAAGCATCTAATTAGTCATTACAATATAAATGCTGCAAACTACTTAATCACCTTCTCTGAACCCACCAATGAAATAACTCTTCTGAGATAAGAAAACTGAATTCCAGAGTGATTAACAAATTTCACCAACATCCCAAAGCAGGTTTGTGGTACCCTAAAACCTAGAATCTAGGTCTAAACCTGGAACCTTGTTCAACTGGATCCTTCTGATCTTTCCAATATAAAACTTTGTTATTTTATTAAGAAAAACTAATAAATTGACTTCTTTGGTGGTGGTGATATAAAAATACCTAGAACCTCAAAGTACAATTATGTATTTTACTGTGTACCTTTACTATATTACCTTTACTATATTAAAGGTAATAACTACATTAATAAACATTAGAAAATTAGCCGAAACCGGTTTGGCTCAGTGGATAGAGCGTCGGCCTGTGGACCGAAAGGTCCCGGGTTCGATTCCGGTCAAGAGCATGTACCTGGGTTGCGGGCACATCCCCAGTAGGAGATGTGCAGGAGGCAGCTGATCGATGTTTCTCTCTCATCGATGTTTCTAACTATCTATCTCTCTCCCTTCCTCTCTGTAAAAAAATCAATAAAATATATTTAAAAAAAGAAGAAAAAAAAAAGACTACCCTTTAAAAAAAAAAAAAAAAGAAAAAGAAAAATTAGCCTTTTTTCCCCCACAAGAATTTAAGGTTCCAGTTTTTCATATGAGGCATTCTTTTGTCTTTTCTCCCTTTTGCATCACTTTAGTCTATTTTCCCTTTCCTGTATATTTTGTTCAACCTGTACAAACAAATCAGAAGAGAAAGCATATGTGCACATAAATATAAACATTGTTTTTGGAATAAAGTGGGACCATACTACATATATCTATAATTAATAAAAGGGTAATATGCTAATTAGACCAGACATCTTCTGGATGTCATTCCTGACATCCAGCCCTGGTCACTGGTAGCTGGAGGAGGGAAGCCCGGGTGCCGGAGGGAAGCTGGTGCTGGCAGCTGGGGGAAGGCCTACTCTTGCACGAATTTTGGTGCATTAGGCCTCTAGTGAGTATATCATGTGCTCTTTTCACTTAACAGTAAAGCATAGATGTATTTCCCTATCAGTACTTAGAAAGCTCCTTTCGTTCTCATAGGACACTGTACAGTCTTACTATATAGTTTAATTACTTCCCTATCGATGAGCATTTTAAGTTGTTTCCAATTTTTGGCAGTGTTAAACGCTGTAACATCCACATATCTTTGTGCACTTGAGTCACTATTTTTGTGAGTATAATTCTGAAAAGAACTGGCAGGAACAAATAATGTGTACATTTACAATAGTGATAAACATGCCAAGTTGTCCTTCAAAATGCTAAATTCTCCATCCCCTTGCCAATAATGATTATTAATATCTGAAATGTTTGCCAATCTGGAAGATATCAATAGCACTTCACTGTTTTAATTATGTTTTCAAACACATATTTTTATTAAATATACTTTTATTGATGGAGGGAGAGGGAGAAAGAGAAACATCGATGTGAGAATGGAACATCGATCGGCTGCCTCCTGCATGCTGGGGATCGAGCCAGCAACTCTGGCTTGTGCTGACTGGGAATGAAACCAGCAACCTTTGGGTGCATGGGACAAGTGAGCCACAATCATTTACTGAAAATTTGTAATGTCTATGAACTATCCAATATACATGTAATTATCTTTTCCATATTGATTTGTAGGGATTCAATATATTAAAGGTATAAATATTTGAAGAGACTTACTTTAAGTTCTCAGAGACTGTTTTGGCTTTATTATAATGTCCTCCAACTGGATTTGCAGCAGCAATAATGGAGGTTCTTGCAGGGAGGCTACAAACCATGCCAGCTTTAGCAAGACTAATACTTTGCTGTTCCATGGCTTCTAACAAGGCTTGATGTTGATTCCCCATCTTATCAAATTCATCTATTCCACAAATACCTATGATCACAGTAAAATAATACAGGAAAAAGTGTTCTTTGGTCAAGTTGTAAATTGTAATAGAAATTATCCCACAATAAAAAATATCTCCACTGTTTCCAGCAGTTAAAATTATCAAGTGTCATACAATAAAGAATTCCTGATTTTTTTATACAGCAAATAAAATGTCTTATTTAACTTACTCTTATGTAATATTTACTCATTTGGCATTTTCCACAGGGAAAGCGCTATTTTATGAGGGTTACAAAACTGAAGAACATATGACAGTGACCCTCAAAAAGTTTAAAGACTTAAATCCAACAGGGGAGACTTTTAAGATATATACATATTCAAGATAGTATACTTCAACAACTATACGAGGTATGCATAATTATACAAGACTAGAGGCCCGGTGCATGAAATTTATGGGGGGAGGGGCATCCCCTAAGCCCAGCCTGCACCCTCTCCAATCCAGGATCCCTCTCACAATCCAGGACTGCTGGCTCTTAACTGCTCACCTGCCTGACTGCCTGATCACTGCTAACTGACCCCCCTGCCAGCCTGATCACCCTAACCACCTCTGCCCACTGACCTGATTGCCCCTAACTGCCCCCTCCTGCCGGCCTGGTCACCCCCAACTGCTCCCACCCCCACCGGCCAGGTCGCCCCTTACTGCACCCCTGCTGGCCTGGTTGCCCCATGTGGCCTGCTGCTCAGTCTTTTGGTTGTCCCTCACTAACCCCCCACCAGCCTGGTCGCCCCACGCAGCCTGCTGCTCAGTTGCTTGGTTGTCCCTCACTGCCCTCCCTGCCGGCCTAGTCACCCACGCAGCCTCCTGCTCAGTCGTTTGGTTGTCCCTCACTAACCCCCCTGCCAGCCTGGTTACCCCATGCAGTCTGTTCGGTTGTTTTGGATGTGATGGCCCCTAGCTCTTTTGGGGGTGGGAGGAGGTTAAAAGTGGAAGGGATATCTGCAAAGTTTTTAAGAAAAAAGTGATTTTTTTGGGAATAGTACAGCAGCATAATTTGGAAAGAAATGAATAAAGTCAGAAGTCCTAATGTAGTTCTCAGCAATAAGGAAATCACTTAACCTCTTTAAACAAAATGTGAAGACCTACCACTGACTGAAGGCATTTTATGTGCCAGGTATATTATAGCTGATCCATATGTTACTGGAGACCCTCAAACATTACCTTGTAATATTTTTCCTCCCTTCTTGCCCATACCCTGAGCATCCTCTTAGGTGGACATGCAGAGGGTGTTGCTGTGGCTAAACCCCTTACTTACAACCAAGTAAGCATGCCAGCTCAGAGGTCAGTCCATGCCTCTCTGGAACTGAAGGTATTACTGGATGTTCTCAATATTACTAGCACAGTGCCTCAGGAGAGGGGACAGTGCAGAAACAAAGTCAAGCTGCTACTTTGCCACTTTTCAAAGTTTTAAAGCATGAGTTGGCAAACTTTTTCTGTAAAGGGGCAGACGTAAATATTTTGCATTTTATGAGCCTGTTACATATTCTTGGGTTTTTTGGTTGTTCTTTACAATCCTTTAAAAGTAGAACACCGATTTTTAGATATAAACTATACTAAAACAGGGTAAAGGCTAGGTTGACCTGTGGATTAAAGTTCACTGATTCCTGGTTTTGAAGCATTTATCTTTGAAAATTTTGTACTTTCTCTTTTCTTTGGCTACAATTATTAAATCTTGTTGCTTTTAAAGAAGTGATCTATTTCATTAGATATTGAAAAAGGAAAATATTACAAAACATCCTTCTCCTTTTTTTCCCTGTAAGTGTTCAGTAAAGATGTTAGTTGTGTTTGTTTTTAGGGTCTGAACTCTGCTGACTAATATTCCTTTGTATTTAACAATGCTACTTTTTATTTTTTTAATTTATTTTTTAATTGATTTTTTACAGAGAGGAAGGTAGAGGGATAGAGAGCCAGAAACATCGATGAGAGAGAAACATCAATCAGCTGCCTCCTGCACACCCCCTACTGGGGATGTGCCCGCAACCAAGGTACATGCCCTTGACCGGAATTGAACCTGGGACCCTTGAGTCCACAGGTCAATGCTCTATCCACTGAACCAAACCCGTTAGGGCAACAACAATGCTACTTTTTAATTTACTGATTTTAGAGAGAGAAAGGGAGAAGGGTGAGAGGGAGGCAGGGAGGCAGGGAGAGGGAGGGAGAGGGGAGAGGGGAAAAGGGGGGGGCGGAGAGAGAGAATGAATATGAATTTGTTGTTTTACCCATCCATGGGATGATTCTTGTATGTGCCCTGACTGGGGATCAAACGTACAATCTTGGCATATCGGGACAATGCTCAAACCAACTGAACTACCCCCGCCAGGGGCAACAGTGCTACATTTACCATCATAGTGTTTGGCTTCTCTACCTATATTTGAAAGAAGAGGCAGCTCTTACCATTCCACATCTTAAATCACATTGGCTATCTGTATAGCTAAACCCCGTATCACCTTCAACTTCTATGGAAAGTTTGGCAGTTTCACAATGAGTATCCTTTTCTTATTTATTATTTTCTTCACCTGGTGACTGGTAAAAATACTGTCACTTCTAATGAACAAATATTTATAAATCCCTTCTATATATCTTATTATGTTCTAGGCATGTGAGACATAGCACTAAAATGACAAAATTATTTGCCCATATAAAGCTTACAATCATTGGTGTAGGGAGCCAGATTATAAAAAAGTAAACCCTGTAGTATATTAGGAGGCAGTAAGTGCTACAGAAAGAAAAGGCAAAGTAGGGTAAAGAAAATAAGACCTGATGATGGCAGTGGGAATTAGAATTTAAAATACGGTATATAGCAGTGATGGTGAACCTTTTGAGCTCAGTGTGTCAGCATTTTGAAAAACCCTAACTTAACTCTGGTGCCGTGTCACATATAGAAATTTTTGGATATTTGCAACCATAGTAAAACAAAGACTTATATTTTTGATATTTATTTTATATATTTAAATGCCATTTAACAAAGAAAAATCAACCAAAAAAATGAGTTCGTGTGTCACCTCTGACACGTGTGTCAGAGGTTCGCCATCACTGGTATATAGGGAAGGCCTTGCTGGGATCAGAACATTTGAGCAAATAATTGAGGGAAGAAAGGGAACAAGCCTTGCAGATATATCTGGTGTAAGAATGTTTTATACAAAGAGAGGAGCAAACACAAAGGTCCTGATGCAGGACTGTGATGTGCTTGCTGTACTGGTGGTGACCATGGTATATCAAAAAGGCCATTGTAGCTGGAAAAGAGGAAGAGGGAAGTAGAAGGTAATGAGGCAGAAGATGTGGTGAAAGGCCAGAATGTGAATGACCCTAGAACACTATCAATACCTGGGCTTTCACTAAATGAGACAGGGAGTCACTAGATAGTTTTGAACAAAAGAATAAAGTGATCTAAGTTTTAATAGGGTTTCCCTGCCTTATTAAAGATAGGAAGGGCAAGGGTAGTCATAGGAATGCTGAGAGATCACAGTAATCCATGTGAGAGATGATGGTGCCTTAGATCAGGGTAGTACCGATGGAGAATTTAATTAGTAGCTGGATATTTAATATATAGTTGATCCTTGAACAACACAGGGGTAGGGGCGCTGGACCCCCGTGCAGTCAGAAATCCGCATATAATTTTTGACTCTCCCCAAATTTAACTACTAATAGCCTACTGTTGACCAGAAGCCTGATAACATAAATAGTTGATTAACATATTTTGTGTATTATACGTATTATATACAGTGGGGCCTTGACTTACGAGTTTAATTCGTTCCGAGACCGAGCTCATTAAGGAGCTCATTAACTCAAATTACTCTATCAACTCAATGCAAAAAATCGGCAGAGAGACAGCTGGTATCTCAAAAAACTCGTTAGTCGGGATACTCGTAAGTTAAGGCCCCACTGTACTGTATTCTTACAATAAAATGAACGAAAAGGAAATGTTATTTAAGAAAATCATAAGGAAAATATGTTTACATTAATGTATGTATTTATGGGGGGGGGGGGAATCACATATAAGTGGACCCATGCAGTTCAAACCATGTTATTCAAGGGTCAGCTGTATTTGGAAAATAGAGCCAACAGGATTTGCTGACAGACTGGATGTGGGTATGAGAAAAGTCAAAGATGCTCGTCTGATTTGAGCAATCTAAAGAATGAAATTGTCACTTACTGAAGTGAAGACTGTAAGAAGAATAGATTTGAAGAGGAAGAGCAGGATCTTGGTTTTAGACATGTGTAGATTGAGAGAGTTGTAGAAATATCGCACAGGCAATAGTATGTGCCTGGAGTTCAGGGGAGAAGAAATATAAATGTGGAAATTTTCAGCATTTAGATAAGTAAAGCCATAGACTAGAATAAGGTCACCAGGAAGCTAAGTATAGACCAAGAAAAAAGGAACAAAAGCTAAGCACTCTGAGGTGCCAACCAGCTAAGAGGTTAGAGAGATGAACAGGTAAAGGCCGAGAAGGAAAGGTAAATGAAGAAAGAAAACCAGAAGAGTGCAGTGCCCTGGAAACCATCAGATAAAGCATTTCCTGGAGGCGGCAGTGATCAGCTGTGCCAAACATGGCTCATGGGTACTGGATTTAGAAATGTGGAGGTCACTGGCAAACTGGAAGGAATAAATGACTTTAACTGGACTGGAATCTGGGCAGAGCCTGACAAATTCATAGGAACATGTTTTTCCAACAGGTTAAAGCATCACAAAGAGAAATTTAGGTAACAAAGCTCAACTGAAGATTCGTTCTTGCTCTAGCCCTCTAATTGGATTTCTTATAAACTATCAGTCAAATCTTTCTGGCACTCATCCTCAACACCCTGATTGGGTCTGTGCGGTCCAAATGCCTCTTGAACAGGATATAAAGAAATTGACTAAAAGGAAAAGGCTTAAAAAAAAACTCAAACAAACCCAGAATTATTATCAATCTTTGGTTTCTCACCTTGATCACCAAGTACCAGGGCACCAGCTTCCAAAGCAAAATCTCCTGAGGAACTGTCTTTTGAAAGAGTTACAGTCAAACCAGAGGTGGTCGTGGTATTCCCACAAACATACACACCACGTGGAGCAACGCTGCACACTGCCTGAGGAAACAAAAAGTTTATTCACCTAAGAGCTTTACCATACAATTTTTACCACCATGGTAAGAGGAAGGTATTATTGCATCCCCATGTATTGATGCAGAAATCCATGTCTGCAGAGAAAGTAACTCACACAGCCATGAAGGTGTGAAGTCAGCAGTCAATCAAACCCAAGCAGCCTGATTCTGATGTCTGTGGTCATGTGAATACACATTCCATTTTATGCTTTGTTTTCAAGTTCAAATAGCAAAAACTTGAGTACCAATTTTTAATTCCAAAGTATCCAATGCTTCTTTAAACATCAGGTAATAAAATGGCTCAAGAATGCCTGAGTAAACAATCTATGGCATTTCAAAACAGTAGTCAAATAGCATTACAGTTAAAAGCATGGCCCTTCAGTCAGGCAGACCTGTTTTAATGCTGACTGTGTTGCTCTAAAACTTCTCAGAGCTTCAGCTTCCTTAGGTTTTATCACATACTGTCTGAGGAATAAATGAGATCATGTATGTTAAGGCACTTAACCTGGTACCTGGCACATAGTAAGTGCCCAATTCAAGGCCGCTTTACATGGCTCTGCACTGTGCAACTCCAAGAGACCGATGTCAGTGTGATCTGGACTTGGCAGGATACGACCCAATACCTATGGTGTCCAGCTTATAAACAGCAGCTATAATTATGTTTATTACTTGTAATTCCTTATTTGTTAGTCTGAATAGGACGGTTCACTAAATGGTTAGAGGAAAAGGGGATTAAAAATACAAAGTAACTGACTCATAACTGTTAGTGTTAGCCTACTTTTTCCCCCCATTTTTTTATTTCAAGAAAAATGGTTTTAAATATAATAATGTTACATGCAATAAACCTTAATATTTCAAGAAAAATGATCTTAATGTTTCATGCAATAATCTAATATTTCAAGAAAAATGATCTTAAATAATGTTTCATGCAATAATTATTAATATCTCAAGAAAAAACAATTTTAAATGTTACATGCAATTAACACCAATTATTCAAGAAAAATGATCTCACATATATTACATGCAATAAATATTAATATTTCAAGAATAAAAGGATTTTAAGTATGATAACATTACCAAAACTGTACTGACATAGTATGATCACAAAAGTTGTAGGAAATATTAAAAATCTGCAAATCACAGGATTACTTAGGACTGCATATATCCTTTCTGATTGGTGTTTCTGGTTTCTTGGGATATATTCCTAGAAGTGGGATTATTGGGTCAAATGGGAGTTCCATTTTTAATTTTTTAAGGAAATAGCCTAATTTTTAAAAACCCTGGCTTAGTGGAACTAGCAGACTTATATACAATACCCTCCATTATTTACAACACCTACTTTCCACTAATATTACAGCTTTTATTTTTAAATTGAGTCAGGGGTTTTAAAGGCATTATTCTCAGGTCCAAAAAACATAAAAAATGTTCAGTGTCATTTCTTGATATGAAAACATTTTCAGTGCCATTTAATGTATTTTGGAACCATAATCTATCTGTCAAGACATATTTTATCAATAAAAAAGAGAAAAATGACATTTTATATACTGTAAACAAAATGCAGAAATTAAATGATCTGTAGAGATAATTAGACACTGTGGAGGTTAAATCAGGCTTCCACCTATAATATGCTAACTAAAAAATCATACACACACAATGCTACAAAAGACAGAAAAGAAAGTATAACAATTTGGATCCCCATCTCTATTTTCTATATCCAAATTCTGGCTAGGTACGCTGTGCTCTGTGCCAGGCTTGTAGCAAGGATTCAGTATAAAATTAAATATATATATGCCCAGTTAGTCAAAACCAAAAAAATATTGAAAAATGGATAAAATGTCAGATTAAAAATTTAAATGACTGCTTTTACACTTAACCACAAGAAATAAAGAGTCATCTGATGTGAAGGACAGTGGGTTTACAGTGTAATGACAAGATAAAAGCAGTTCTCAATACTGCCTGCACATCAGAATCATTTATGTACAGATAATGGGACCCTAACCCAGAGACTCAATTCAATTGGCCTGGGAAGGCCACAATATTTTCAAAGAGCTCCAAACATGATTCGGTAGTCATAGGACTACAATTTCCCAAAAAGCCAGAGAGCCCGTGGTCTGGTTGAATTTTTCCACATGGGGGGAGGGGAATGGATGGATGACATGAGCATTCTTAGAAAGGACATTATGGCTGGCTTACCAGGTGTCACTCCAAGAAAACCACAAACATTCCACCAAGCAGCACCTTCTAGGGCCATCATAAGTCCTTGAAGGGAGGACAGCTTGACTGACTGATAGAAGCAGAAATTTCTTGAGGACCAACAGACTGACCACAGGAGCTGATTTCCTTTGGATTCAGAAGTAGTTAAAATGTATTCCAAAGAACTCTTACCTTTATCTGATTATTCTTTTTTAAATTTTTTATTTTATTTTAGAGGATGTTTATTAAAGCTGGGAACAGTGAAACAAGGAAAGGCTAGGAAAATGAGCGTAGGCTGGTCTACTTTGGCTCAC
>NW_006286587.1:3231874-3292815 GCF_000327345.1 Myotis davidii | reverse complement strand
GCAGGTTTGCCTGGGATGAACTTCCACTGCCTATTGCTGACCAATCAGTGAAGACCAAAATCCTGAAAGAGCATACCTAGAAAACTGATGAATATTCTGTTGAAACCCTCCCGAGTCCTCCCCTAAAATTCACACCTGCTGAGAGAGATAAAAGCCTCAAGGCAAAGGACCCAGCATGTGCTCTCCCTCCCAGGAGCAGGCCTGCATCTCCTAAACTCTAAGGTACCCCACCAGCCTTGCAACCAGGGCAGCAATGGCACCTGATTATTCTTAAAGCCCAATATACTGTTTATATAGCTCTGTGAAGAGAGAATGGGTGACCCTTCTCAATAAAAACTAGCAAAGCAATGCTGAATACAAAAAAGGGGTTTGGAAATGGCTTATGTTTTACAATAGTTGACATCTCAACAGACCAGCATGCCTATGCAGCTGATGAGACAGAAGACTGGCTCAATTTGAAAAGATGGTCAGATACAAGTTACATATTACTCACACAAACCCCAGTTCACTTATATCACCAGACAAACTATATCCTCTGGAACACAAACACAACATGCTTTGAGCAAATTCATTTGTGAATTATTCATGTGTATACTAAGCAAAAGGTCAAATATTAAGTGATTATTTGTAGCATCCTACATATAATCCTACCTGTAGCATCTGACCCTTTCCCAAGCCTGGATCTCCAACAATAAGGACATGTGGATCTCCCCGAATTGGAATTCTGTTTTTGTCATCTGCGTATTTCTGGCTTCCTCCAAAGAGTGCTAATGCCAATCCTGCTTTAACAAGCTCAAATGTGAAAGAAGGAAAAAAAATAAGATTATCAAGATGACTGGCAAAAGGGGCACTACTCCTCCTATGCTTACATTTATTTGTTTAGGGGTTTTCTTTTAAAACATGATTGACCTTTTTTTCTTAAGAAAAGCAAGTCTAATATGAACTATTATAATGTATATGATTATAAAAGCAAAAACTGGAAAGCATATAAAATCAGAGCAGTATCTTAAAAGTTCCTAAGTGACAACAAGACCTACCTTGCAAGGCATGAGTCCATGCCACAAAACTAAAAAATACGTGGAGTTAGTTTAAAGGAAGCACATCCTATTAACTCTAATTGGTAAGTAGCTTTTTCCTACAAGGGGCTGTAGTTTTCCCATCATGACATTCATTTATGGAGAATAATGACTCATTAAAATATGAGCAACTAACTGGCCCTCATAAGTCCTATTTTTTTTATAAAGTCTTTATATTAGAAATTAGCTATTTTTTTTATAAAGTCTTTATATTTTACTAGAGGCCAGATGCACAAAATTTGTGCAAGGGGCTTGGCCCTCGCAGCGGCACCACCCACTGGTCGTTCCAGAACGTCATTCCACCAGCTGGTCTAATTAGCATATTAGCTCTTTATTATATAGGGTGTTTGCCAACTTTATATATTTTTTAGCAAAGATGAAGTAAAATACTTACTTCATGGCCAAAAATGACAGGGCAAAGTGAGCTGAAAAACAGAATACAACTCATAAATTCTAACATCCCCTTCATTAATCTATTATAAGATCTACTTTGAAGTTTGCTTAATTTACTACACATTTTATAAAAAAAAAAAAGATAAAAATAAAAAATGTACACCCCCTCCCAAACAACTCAATACATTTTATTCTGATATTCAATAATTTTCTCAAAATTCTTGATTAATCTATAAAGGGGAAAATGCTTAAATATTGTGCCAGAGTACGGAAGACAGGATACTTGTAAAGTATTTTAAAGTAACCAAATATACTCTTGATCATTTTACATTACTAGAGTTTAAAATGCACCATAATCATGGACTTCCACTTTAGGATACAAGTTATATTGTATTTTATGTGAACAGACATCTTTAGACTTGTGCAGCCAAGTCACTGAAAGGAGACAAAAAGGTGAACTGCATACACATTTTAAGACTAGATAAAATTTCATTTTTCAGTTCAAGTCAAATGATCATAACAAGTAAAATCATATCTGAATATATGAAAGAAGTATATTTATACTTATCTATTGTACAAACAAGAAACAAACAAAAAATAGACCAGGTGAAAGAGATATACTCAAGAGTAAACTGTGAACCATTATCCCTTTTACTATATGCAAACATGATGTCCGTGTCCTGCCATATCCCTTGGCACTACTGGTCAGCATGTTCCTGCATAATCACTGCTGGCTTCCTACCACACTCCTGCACCTGTCTGTCGAAGGGCTTTCTCTGGCTGGGCAGGCTAGAGTGCTGGGTTACCTAATATTCCCAGGAGCAGCGCCAAACCCAGAACCTTGCATGGAAAAATACTGAGTTCTACAGTCTAGTGGCCCAGAAGCCTCAGGAGGAATAAGCCCTGGATGCTAGTAATAATCTGTTCATTCAGGCACAGCACCATATACTGACTGCCATCCTTTCTCTGTCTCACTCCCCACCCCATGAGTGTATTTGGGGACCACCTCCCAAATAAACTGATTCCCAAATAATATCACTGCTTCTAAAGAAACCTAAAGTAAACAACCTTCTACTGTCTTTCCATTCTCCTTTCATGGTCCTCCATTTGTTAATCTGGCAAGGGTCAACAAACTTTTTCTTAAAGGGCCAGAAAGTAAATATTTTCAGTTCTACTATCTTGGACACGACTACTTGTGTGAAACAACCATCAACAATTTGTAAATGAATGGGTGGGGTTGTGTTCTAATAAAACTTTATATACAAAACGAGTTTTCTCTGCCTGTTTGGCCAACCCTTGCAAGATTAACAACAACAAAAATTTAGCCGGGCGGTAGTAGCTCAGTGGTTTGAGCATCATCCCATGGACCAAGAGGTCCCGGGTTTGATTCCTGGTCAGGGCACATGCCCAGATTGCGGGCTTGATCCCTAGTGTGGGGCATGCAGGAGGCAATCAATCAATGAGTCTCTCTCATCACTGATGTTTCTATCTCTCACTTCCTCTCTGAAATCAATAAAAATATATTTTAAAAAATTTAAAAAATTAAAAAATTTAGTTTTAATGCTAAAATCACAAACTTAGAACTAAAAGGTAAAAAAAAAAAAAAAGTAAACCATGGTAAGAAAATGCTAGTTTTTTGTTTGTTGGTGTGTTGTTTTTTTAATCCTCACCCGAAGGTATTTTTCCCAATGATTTCTAGAGTGTGTGGAAGGAAGAGAGGGAGAGAAAGAGAGTTTGGCTGCCTCCCGCACTCACCCCTACTGGGGCTAAGGAACCTACAACCAAGATATGTGCCCTTGACTAGGAATTGAACCCAAGACCCTTCAGTCTGCAGGCTAACACTCTAACCACTGAGTGAAACTAGCCAGGATGAAAACGCTTGTTTTTCATACTACTTTATCTTTTGTAGTATCTTTACACTGCAGAAGAAGGACCACTACATATGTTCATTTTCTTTTTATTATATTTTTATAGATTTCAGAGAGGAAGGGAGAGGGAGAGAGATAGAAACAACAATGATGAGAGAGAATCATTGATTGGCTGCCTTCTGTATGGCCCCCCACTGGGGATCAAGCCCACAACCCAGGAATGTGCCCTTGACCAGAATCAAACTCAGGACCCTTCAGTCTGCAGGCCTACACTCTATCCACTAAGCCAAACAGGCTAGGGCCATATGTTCATTTTTATTTGTAACTGATGAGAGGAACCAAAAAGAGGTGTTCTGATCCTCAACCAGGTAGTTCTTCAGATCCTGTTAGAAACCACTCACACCTTCACTTCTCACCAGATCAAACCCTCAACCCTAGTGCTCCCTCAGGGAAGTTGGGAAGTCTCAGAGAGTTTAAGAACAAAGAACCCCTGAGGAACTCCATACTTTTCTTACTCAGCTAATTAACATATTAAAGGCAGAAAAAGTGTCAAATTCTCTTAGAGCCCAAAGTCTAGATCAATTTCCTAATATAATGCATTTTAAAACTTCAATTCTTTATCTCTCTTAGACATATGTATTATTCTGCCTCATTTCCCCCTATTTCTTCAAAACTATCCAAAAAATTGTCAAAAAAGTCTCAAAATAACAGCATTGTGAGTTAACACAAAATTTCACTTAACCTCCAGAACAACCTTCTGAGACAAGTATTATCTCCGTAAAAATGAAGGAAAAATTAGGTAACATGCCCCAGACCACACCAGAAATAGTTGGCTGAAACAGGATGCCTTCCCCTTGCTGCTTCTCTATTGTATGGCAAAAACAAGGGAATAATCCAATGTAAGTAACTTCTATGTGAATCTCTTTCTTAGTTCTAAAAGA
Organism: Myotis davidii; assembly: GCF_000327345.1. NCBI lineage: Eukaryota > Metazoa > Chordata > Mammalia > Chiroptera > Vespertilionidae > Myotis > Myotis davidii. The sequence goes on along the minus strand of NW_006286587.1, from coordinate 3,288,537 downwards.
AAAACAAGAAAACCCTACATGCAACTAACTGAAATAACTCTGGAATTCACTGTACAATACTCTTCTGCTGAGTAACTTTTCCTTAGTGCTTACAGTAGAGGCCAGCGAACTTTTCTGTAGGGGACTAGACAGTTAGCATTTGTGAGCCATTTGTTCTCTGTCTCACTCTGAATTCTTTTGAATGAGTGTGGCTGTATTCCAATAAAAATTTATTTATAAGCAGCAAAATCTGAATTTCATATAATTTTGCATGTCATGAGATAGCCTCCTTTTCATTCTTTTTCAGCCATTAAAAAATGTGAAAACTGCTCTGGCTGGTGTGACTCAGTGGTTGGGTGTCATTCTGAGTACCACAAGTTGCTGGGTTCCATTCTGGGTCAGGGCACATGCCCGGGACTGCAGGCTTGATCTCCAGTAGGTGGTGTGCAGGAGGCAGCTGATAGATGTTTCTCTCTCTCATCAATGTTCCTCCCTCTCGCTAAAAATGAATTTTAAAAATCTTAAAAAAAAAAGTAAAAACCATTTTTAGCTCATGGGTCAAACAAAAATGGGCGGTTAGCTGGTGAACTCTATTTTGCAACCATTTTGACTAATTTCTTGTTACTTGCAGCCAATAACAACCCAACATGCACATACATAATAAAACTTCAGGTAGGGTCATACATACTTGACAATGAGTTTGAACAGGTTCTCTTCAGCTTGAATCTCTTGGATGGCGTAAAGGTCTTTAAGTGAGAACTCCAGCAATGCTCCCTGTTTACACCCCTCCTCGGAAGCGTTTGGTTTCTGTCCTTTGCTATTGCTAACAGAATTTGCTTCGATGTATAAAAGGAACATACATTTGTCATTCTTATTCCGAGAACCTGTAAATTCAAAGTGTGAAATGTAATAATTGGTATTTTCATTTTCCCTATAAAGATTCAAGTAGAATGTACAGTCAAGGGCGGAAAAAAAAGGAGACATACTTTAAGCAATAAAACAAAAGAAGAAAAAAGTCACAATGAACTACAAATAAACCTTTCTTTCAGAGGGAATATTTCACCTATCCTATATAACAAAGAGCTAATATGCTAATTAGACCAGATGGTGGAATGACCTTCGTGAATGGCAGGGGGGTGGGGCCATGAGGGCCGAGCCCCTTGCATGAATTTTGTGCATCGGGCCTCTAGTGTAAGAAATAAGAACAAGGAACTCTTTAAATTAATGAAGATTCAGAAGTATCTTTAAAAAAGACAAATGTAGACAAATTACTGAGGGACAATCCAAATGAGGGAAGAGTTGTACCACACCTTCTTCTGCATTTGAGACTTTGACAATTCCAGTAATAGTCACTGTGTCTCCTGGAACGCAGCTATCCACAAGATCATGAACAAGCTCACATTCTATCGTTCGTGGAATCCGACCTGCTTCTCGCTGATCATCAGACATCAGCTCCTGGATTCTAAACAGGTGAGCAATTTTCAGTGAGTACACATATTGGCTTTGGGTTATTTCTTCTACATATTAACTAGTCAGGGTCCACATAGTGCTAAGCTATATAAAGGACCAATTAGTTTTTTAAAATTAGTTTAAAACGTTCAATGATGTATCTAAAATTACTTCAGCAGTTTGCAGTTAAGGATGGGATGGCAGGATGAGCATGTGCATTTGTCTCCCTCCCTCCAAAATGTCCACCCAAAATTACACTTACTAAAAGAGTAAAGAGAAATTTTAGGGTGTGCATTGAAACAAGAGATACTAAATTTTAGAAAACAGTAAATGGGAAACTACTGATGAACAAAACAAAATGATGCCCATAACATACACAGGAAAAAGTTACAGAAAAGTGGAATGTTTTATACCCCTAGGTGTGATTTCCTAATATCAGGAGGTCACTGTTCAAATTCATTTAAAATATTGGTATCAAATGGATACTGGACTTACTGGGGTGAGCACTTCATAAGTTATATAAATGTCTGGTCACTATGTTGTACACCTAAAACTAATACAATATTGTATGTCAGTTATAATTGAAAATTTTTTTTAAGTGAGAAAAAATCCAATTAAAATATTTAAGCTCATTTTCTTTCTGCTATTTTTACCTGAAAATAAAGAGACTGTGTTCAAATAATTAAATTACCCTGGATCTTCTATGCATATATTCTATTGTGGCCCTTTTAGCACCTCTGAAGCCCTCATTACACCCTTCAGTGGTGAACGTACTGTAAACGTGGGCTGCACCAGGCTCCCCCACTTACCAGACACACAATCACACTCAGGAGGAGTCTTAGACATTTCCTCTTTTACAAAATAGAGTATTTGTAAATATCTCAGCACAGAGAACAATTATTACATATGTTGATCTTGGTTTTTACAGAGCAGAAGCGGGTAAAGGTAGAGCGTGTTAGCAATCTACCTCACTTTTCCCCTAGTTTCTAGTATTTAAGACCATCTCCTGTTTTAGCCAGGTTTTCCTAGAGAGCATTCTAACTTCAAAACTACCTATTATTTTATATTTAGGCTGTAGTTATGGAACTATAGCTAGAAAAATTAAATAAATTGTTAGATTAAACACACACACACACACAATTTGACTTGTTTTAAAAAATAGCTTTTTTAAAAAAAATCTACAGTAAAGTGCCTCATGGATCGTGAGAACATAAAATGAAACATGCCCATTTGTAAGAAATTCTTTATTTTAAGCTTTCAAAACAGTATTATTTTTATCATAACTCATTATGGAAATTACTAGAGCCCCAGTGCGCAAAATGATGCGAGACCAAGACCTGCCACGCCAGCAGGACCCCAGACCCGTGTGCGAGCCCCGCCCTGCTGCCACAAGCAGCTCACAGGTGGCGGCGGAGGGATCGAGAGGTGCTCCATGCACCTCCTGATGACTGGTCGTTTGGTCGTTCCGGCCACTGGCCTTTTATAATATAGATATAGTTTTGTTTATTGTCTACATCCAGTTCAATGAATCACATAAGTGAGAAATACCATGAACTATTTCTCAGTAGCAAAAGGACATAATACTTGCACATCAAATCCTTTCTGGTATCTGATAGAGAAGAGATTTTGAATAAAGACAATTATCATTTCAACACATAAACTCCTAATCAAGCCTTTTATTATACACTTTCCCAATGTACACAAATAAGAACCATAGTATAATATAGGAAAATTATAGATTTTCTTTGCAGTTGAAGTATCTTACACCTGCCTTTTATTAAATAGTGAAATAGTGTGATTGCTTACTTGATTGACTGCCAGTCCATTGTCACTGTGAGAGGAGAGCTAGGGAGAGCCGTAAATGACTTCCCTCGACATGTAGGCACAGGACACTGCAACAAGATTCACATTCAGATTTTGATAAAGCACAATCACATTTCAAGTTTCTGCTTTATTTAATATTGTTTTAAAAGTGCTGTCGCCCCTGGCCAGGTGGGTCAGTAGGTTGGAGCATTGTCCCATACACCAAAAGGTTGCGAGTTCAATTCCGGATCAGGGCACATACCTGAGTTTCAATCAATACATCAATGTCCCTCTCTCACATTGATGTTTCTCTCTTTCCTTTACTCCCTGTCTAAAATCAATAAAAACATATCCTCGGGTGAGGATTAAAAAAAAATTTCTCAGAATGGAAAATGCAGTAAGAGCTGCAATGTTTTCCAATTTCCTTCTGCACTGATTCTGTATCACAAGCTTATGAGGGACCAGCCACTTTTTCAGCTGGTCCCTCTTGATCACTGCTTTTACTTCTTCTGCTGTGGATATGCAAGGCTCCTCACCCTAAGGTGCCTCTCGCCCTAAGCTCTATTCATTCCTTTGTGCCCAGGCAATCTCCTGATCCTGAATGGCCTCTCGCATATGGTCCTACATACTCAACCTCAATCTTTCCCTTTTCAAAAGCCTTTCCTGGATCTTTAATCACCCAGCTCTCCCATTTAGCCTCCTTTTGTACTGTTTATCATAACATACATACCTGTGTGCTATGATAAATAACAAATGAATAAGTTGTGTTCAAGTTTTCATAAGTCACTGGTTTGCTGAGTGGACTTTAAGGTGCATTTATAAATTCAGAGACTGTGGCAGACTGTATTTTCCAAATATGGTTGTAACAATATCTCCCCATAAGTCTTTATACAACCTTGCCACTCCCCCATCAAGAAATGGAGTCTAATCTGCCCTTTTTGGAATCTGGACAGGCTTGTGACCCACTTTGTAACCAACGGAATATGAGAGAATTGATGCCACCTGACTTCTGAAGCTAGCTCAAAAGAGACAAAGCCATTTCTGCCTATCAGCTGGACTTCTTAAAGCAATCAGCAGCCATATAAACAGCCTATGTGTCCTGAGCTGTCATACTAAAAATGAGAAGCCAAAATCAGCCCACACAGAAAAGCCATATGGAGGAGAGATGACTGGCCAGCCCCCAGCCACTCTACCCCTTGCTATTCCAGCTCCAGCCACCATTTGACTACAGCTACATGAGAGATCTAGAGCCAGAACTACCCAGCCAAGCAGTTCTTCCAAACCCCTGACCCACAGAAGCCAGGAGAAATAATAAAATGATAGTTGTTACTTTGAACCACCAAGGTTTAGGATGATCTGTTAGGCAGCAACAGTGACTGGAAGAGATTACTTGAAACAACCATCTTTCTAGTCATTTCAGTTAACCGAATTTTAGACACACACGCAGGACCTCTTCACACTCATTTTATGAATTAATCATCTTATGAATCAGTGTTATGACCCACTATGTTAGAGGGCACGAAAATATCCTGACCAAACACAGTTTACCAAAAAAATACCTGATTTAAATAAAGATTTAGCCTGGCTGGTGTGGCTCAGTGGTTGAGCATCGACCCATGAACCAGGAGATCAGTTAGATTCCCATTCAGGGCACATGCCCAGGTTGTGGGCTTGATCCCCAGTGTGGGGCGTGCAAGAGGTAGCTGATCAATGATTCTCTGTCAGCACTGATGTTTCTACCTCTCTCCCTCTCCCTTCCACTCTGACATCATAAAAAATATATTAAATGAGGATTTAAGGTCTGGCCTCTGAGCTAAGGCACTGCCTGAAACTTAAGCCCAAACAGTGGATGACACCAATTTATCAACACTGCTGATTATTCAGAACCAATGGCTGAATCTAACACATCTTGTTCTTTCTGTAAGAGAAATAGGCCTTAGGAATTCCAATTTGAGTACATGTATAATAAATATTAAATTTATTAAAGTCCAAGGATGATAAAGGCAACTCTGGTAAAGAAGAACAAATATGGAAAATCTAACTACCTTACCAAAAGTTTTAATAAGATCAATGTAAAAAAGATCATAAAGAGTTGACAGAGGACCAGTGAAATGAAACAGAATCGCATATCTATAGGAACACGGTGTACTACAGAAGCAGCATTATATGTCAGCAGTAATAAATAGTGGGCTTAATTAATCATTGTTGACAACCGACTTTTCACCTAAAAGAATATTAGAACCTTAGCTTTTTGCCACTGACAAAATTAAATTCTGGATGGATGGAAGATCTAAATATGAAAAACAAGGTTTAAATTCCAGAAATAAACAATTTTTATGTTTCAAATTGTGTGCTGATCTGAGTAGCATGATAAAATCTCGGCCCATCCTACTCTGTCCCTCCCAGAACAAGTATCACCCCTTTGTCCAACATATCCATGCTGCATACACTCCCCACCTTTCAGTCACTTAGTACTGGCTGGGTTATCAGATCAACTGTCCCAGTATCACAGTGCTTATACTCAGGTAACCCGTATTTTACTTAATTATGGCTCCAAAGTACAAGAGCAGTGATGCTGGCAATTCCAGAGAAGACGTAAAGTGTTTCCTTTACGTGAAAGTTATGTACATGTAGGAAAAAACATATTATATAGAGGGTTCAGTACTAAATGCCGTTTCTGGTGTCCATGGGGGTTTTGGAATGTATCCCCTGCAGGTAAGAGGGGAACTAATGTATAAACAGAAAAATGAATAGAAGATATAAACATAAAATTCAGTAAATAATAAAAATGAGCCCTGGCCAGTGTGGCTCAGTTGGCTGGGCATCATCACATACACCGAAGGTTGCCAGTACAAGTCCTGGTCGGAGCACATGCCTGGGTTGAGGGCTCAATCGCCCGTAGGGGGCATGTAGGAGGCAGCCAATCAATGTTGCTCTCTACCCAGACCCCTCTCTCTAAAAATAATTTTTTTTTAATCTTAAAGAAAAAAAAGAATACAGATGAATGGCCAATAAAGATGTGAAAAGATACTCAACTATAACAAAAATCATAGCAATTCATATTAAAAATGAAATTCTATTTCATACCCATCAGATTGGCAAACATTAAAAAGCCTAGCAACACCAAGTGTTAATGAAAACATGAGAAAATGCCAAGTGCTTAACATTACCAAGTAGGGCTGTAAGTTGGAAAGTAATTTGGCAACATCTAATAAAGTTAAAAATAAGCATATCCTATAACTGAGAAATTTCTTTGTTAAGGAGACATGTACAAGAATGTTCTCTACAGCATGGAGACAACACAAATGTTCACCGGAAGAATAGATAATTAGTAGCTATTCATTTAATGGAATAATCCACAACAATAAAAATGAAAGAATTAGATGTGTATCAAGATAGGCAGAACTGCCCTGGTCGGTGTTGCTAAATGGTTAGAGCGTTGGCCTGTGAACCTAAAGGTTACGGGTTTGATTCTGGTTCAAGGACACGTACCCCAGTTGCTGGTTTGCTCCCTGACCCGGTCAGAGCACGTGCATGAGGCAACCAACTGATGTTTCTCTCTCTCTCCCACTCCTTCCCTCCCTTCTACTCTCTCTGAAAAGCAATGGAAAAAATATCCTCAGGTGAGGATTAACACCCCCACCCCCCAAAAAAGATAAGTAGAACTCCAAAGCACATGAACCAAAAAGTTACAGAATGTGATATTCAGTATACCATTTATGTGAATACACAGAAGAAAACAAACCCTACATGTATAGGCAAGTATGTGCAGACTTGGCCCTGGTTGGGTAGCTCAGTTGGTCTGATATGCCAAGGCTGCAGGTCTGATTGTCAGTCAGGCACATACAAGAATCAACCAATGAGTGCACAAGTAGAACAACAAATTGATATTTTTCTCTCTCTAAAATCAATTTTAAAATAAAGAAAAGGAAATGCAGACTTGAAGACTGCCAATTTCAGAAAGTGGCTGCCTCTAAGAATGGAACAAAGTGTATGGAACTGGAGAGAGGAACAGAGGGACTTCTACTTTAACTGTAATACTATTCTTGTTTAAAAAAATAGCTAAAACCATAAAATATTAATATTTGCCAACTCATAATGGGTATACAGATGTTAGTTACACTATTTTCTTGGTTTTAAAAAGTACTTTTTTATGGTTTTAGAAATCTAGTTTAAAAAAAGTGTTAAGAAAAAGGGAACACTTTCAAACAGCAGAATAAAGAAAATTTGATGTGTGTACCTATTGAGTCAAAATATAAAAATGGAATGGAAAGGATACACATTAACTCAGGATAATTATGGTCACTGGGAATAGCCCATGCAAGGGGCAAAATAGACACTAATTTTTATCAATAATGCTTTATATCTTTAAAAATACATCTGGAGCTGGCAAAATGTAAATTTTTTGAAAATATATTTTATTGATTTTTTAGAGAAGAAGGGAGAGGGATAAAGAATTAGAAACATCAAATGAGAGAGAAACATCCATCAGCTGCCTCCTGCACACCCCCTACTGGGGATGTGCCCGCAACCTAGGTACATGCCCTTGACTGGAATTGAACCCGGGACCCTTCAGTCTGCAGGCCCACGCTCTATGCACTGGGCCAAACCAGCTGGGGCAGTGGTTCTCAAACTGTGGGTCACGACCCCTTTGGGGGTCGAACGACCCTTTCACAGGGGTCACCTAAGACCATTGGAAAACACATATATAATTACATATTGTTTTTGTGATTAATCACTATGCTTTATGTTCAATTTGTAACAATGAAATTGGGGGTCACCACAACATGAGGAACTGTATTAAAGGGTCACGGCATTAGGAAGGTTGAGAACCACTGGGTTAGGGCAAAATGTAAATTTTAAGCAGTGGACAGAGGAATGTTTACTTCTTTATTTTCTGTTCCCCGTATTTCAATATTTCATTATTTGTAAACTAAAAATACAGTAAGCTCTGTGTTCAGAAACATCGGTAACTGTTTTCTATAAATCGATTTGCCTTCTTTACTAAGATAAATAAAGAACATGATGTCACCTTTGTGGGGACATTATACTTTCCATCTGGAAGAGAAAGACTCTGAACTTCTCCACATGCAGCACAAAGAAAAGCCATCTTGGTGCAAAGAGGCTTTATGTTACTGACGCGAACCACTGTCCCTCTCAGAGCAATGTATTTTCCATAGTAATTTGCTCGGACATTCTTGAGCTGTGTCAAGGGCTCATAGTTGTATATCCTAAAACCAAAAATAGGAATATATTTATCCATGAATTTACAATGGACAGAAAATTGAGACTGTTGCCCTGGCCGGGTTTGGCTTAGTGGATTGAGCACCGGCCTGTGGACTAAAGGGTCCCAGGTTCGATTCCGGACAAGGGCACATGCCTGGATTGCAGGCGTGATCCCCAGTAGGGGGCATGCAGGAGGCAACCAATCAACAATTCTCTATCATCATTGATGTTTCTATCGCTCCCTCTCCCTCTCCCTTCCTCTCTGAAATCAATAAAAATATATTTAAAAATTGAGGCTGTCTGTAGATCCTTTTAGGAGCAAATATGGAATTCTCAAACCATATCATCCCTATAAATATCAGAAACTTCATGAAAATTAAATCATTCCAAAAATAAAAAACGCTAATTCTTCCCTTTTCTTCTGGTTCCCCTGGCTGTTCTCCAGTGAAAAAGGAAAAAAAAATCATTTCAAAAGGAAAGTCTACAGATTCAGCAAATTTTGAGTTTCTAACTTCTGTTTTGAGAACTATTAGGAAGTGTCTTCTATAAATTCTGGAAAAGAAAAACAAAACCCTGATGATTACCTTATTAATCTCTTTTAATGAGAAATTAAATCTTAAAATACAATAAAGATGAATTAAAGGAAAACAAAATTTCATTTGTTCTGTGTCTGGTAGCAACATAATTTTAACAAAATATAATCATACCACTTAGTGTATTACATGGATTATTAAACTTACAAAAATCTGGAGGTTGGGTAATCAACTTATTTGGGCAGAAAAGGTTTATTTCTGTCATGTTCTCCTTGAAGAATTCTCAGTGGGTTTACTTGGCTGTGATGACCATATTTATTGTACTGATTTTTTTTATTTATAAAATGATGTTCTCGAACAGTTTTCAGTGCTTAATTCTAAATAACTGTAAAACCAGCATATTCCTTACCTTGCATGAATATGTGGCACATTTACCATTGTTTCTCCATCTCTAGACAATCCTTCTTGGGCTTGTAATTCAGCTGCATGCCTTTCGAGATCCTTTGTTAATACCTAAACAGGGCAGACATTTATGCAAAAGTTGGAAAACAAAATGTCATCTTGAAGCACAACACTTTTATAGAAAATATAAAGTTTATGAACAGGTCAGAACAGAACACTAACAGGACTCTATAATAGTCCCTTAAAACCTGATATTTAATTATGACTTATTTTATACTGAATCATGTTTTATCTGGGATTTTGTTGTCCATGGATTGGCAAACACCAGCATCCCTGTCTGCTACCTTTTGTCCCAACCAAAGCTAATCTTAAAAGTCCTCATGGTTGCCCCCAAAACTATTACGTCCTAGATGGCTTATGATGAAAAAATATTCTTTTTCTTCTCCATATTCACTGATAGAGAAAATAGCCTTCGTCAGCGTGGCTCAGTTGGTTAGAGGATCGTCCCGTGTACCAAAGGGTCTCAGGTTTGATCCCAGATGGGGCACATATGGGAGGCAACCAATCAATGTTTCTCCCCCACCTCCTCCTCCTCACCCTCCTCTCTCTCCTTCTCCCTTCCGTATTTTCTAGAATCAATGAAAAACATATCCTTGAGGATTTAAAAAAAGACAGAGAAAATAAACATGACTTTTGAAATACCCAATACCCATTCCCTTGGCATTTGACAATAAAATAAATATTTAATGTCTATTTGCATACATACTATAAGCAGTATGCTGATCTAAGAGAAAAAATGAGACACACTTATACAACTCTAATTGTTACAAGGACCACGAATAACATGTAGAAATATCATGAGAGTTTTGAGAAGGGGTCATTAGAAAGGTTTCAGAGAGATGATTGAGTTAGGCCCTAAAAATTTGGATATGCAAGAAAAGGGGGCCCTGACCGGTTTGGCTCAGTGGATAGACCATCGGCCTGCGGACCGAAAGGTCCCAGGTTCGATTCTGGTCAAGGGCATGTACCTTGGTTGCGGGAACATCCTCAGTGGGAGGTGTGCAGGAGGCAGCTGATCGATGTTACTCTCTCACTGATGTTTCTAACTCTCTATCCCTCTCCCTTCTTCTCTGTAAAAAATCAATAAAACATATTAAAAAATAATAATAATTAAAAAAAGAAAAGAAAAAAAGAGGCATTCTATGCTGAATGGACAGCACATGCAAGAGATAGAAGTTATTTAGAAAATCCCAGAAAGAACTCAGTTTAGCTGGACGGTAGTGAATGAAGGAGAATTAAGGGGAAAGAAAGTTGAACCCGCTCATGGAAAGCTTTTAATGCCATTTAAAGGATGTGGACTTCATTTGATAGAAATGTCACCAGTTTCCAAGGACAAATCATGTTTACTATGTATGGCAACAATTCGGGAAAAATAATTAAGGCTTAAGACAGAGGCAGTAGGATGGAAAAGAGCCTGAGTTAAGAGATATTTTAGAAATAGAAATGAAAGGCTATAGTGACTTGGATACTGAGAACTAAGGAGCAACAGGAGTCTGAAGACAGCAGCCACGGTTCCCAGTCTTGGGTTACTAGCAGGGTACACATCTTTGTAATGAACTGTTCCTTTGTCTGGATCCCTTACCTCCCCTGCAAAATACCCCTTTAAGATCCATCACAAACCACACCACCTCTGCACACTCTTCCTGAGCTTTCCCCATTCCTCTACAACAGATGAGAATCTTATCTCTGTATCTGAACGTCCCCAGCACTTTCTGTCAGTCCTGAGATTTACTACTTTGCCTTGAAGCGTTTATGAGTTTGCCAGTCTAAAAAGTGCTTTTATGTATGTTGTGCCATCAGACTCTGAGAAATCCCATTAGGCACAGCAGGTATTGCTATTTTCAATTTATATATGGAGACACCCAGGGAGATTAAATTGAACTAAAATCTGAGGTTGGTCTTTTTGTTCCAAATTACTAACTGATATCACCATGGTGCCTGGTTTTATCTTCCCTATGAGCTTATATAGCTCCTTGAAACAAGGCTTAATTTCCTCATAATTTTTAATAAGATCAAACTAATTGAAATAAATTAGAAGTAAATGTTATATTTAAAGTAAGCAGTTGTATTAGAATGAATGGTATCGTTCAGGATAGTACAGCAACCTTTTCATTCTAGCTAATGTCTGTTGGTAAAAACTAAGCATCTTTTAGAGAAGGTTCTATTACTGTGAAATTCCTTTAAAATTTTGACAAAAGTTTCACAAAACAAATACTTACCTGATGTATTGCCAGACCCATGCAAGCCAAGGTTTTCTCAGGTGCATCCCTTAATTCATTTGCTATATTTGGTATCAATTTAGCTATTTCATCGTCTTTTGTCAATTCTTTAAAATCCACCAAAATACTTCCCTTTCTTTCTATTTCGTCCTATAAAATATTTAGGAATAAAAACAGTAATTGCTTTTTCAGAGCATCCAATTACCCATTTTGCAAAAGCATATAATGTTTATATGGTGAAAATAAGTACTATAAATTTTGTGTCCAAGCATGTTTCTAATACTTTTAATATATAAAGTTATTATTTATGCCTCTTAACCCTTGTGGTCGGTATTAATAATCCTATTATCCTCATTTGATAGATGAAAGAATCGAGGTACAGAGAAGGTGACTAATTCAACAAAGTCCACACTGCCGGTAAGTGGCAGGGCTGGATCAAAGCAGTCTGGCTCGTGTCTATGATCACCTAGCACCTCACATACACTGTTCAGTTAGATGACACAGAAATTGGGATTAGTAGTTTTTTGTTGTGTAGAAATCTTACCTTATCATATAAATCAATACGCCTTGTGAAAAAATTTTCAAATGCTTGAATCTTCTCAATAAAAGGAGAGCTATCACTGTAAACTAATCAAATATGGCATTAGCATTAATAATCACACACAAGCATAATTTTCATGAGACAGAAGAAACACTAGACACACAGTAAATGACTTTTTCCAACAGCTTTGCCTTCTGATTACATTTAGATAAGAAGTGGTATGGAATATGTACTTAAGATTCTAAAACAAATTTAGGTTTACATAATCTGAAATGCAGACAGGAAGTGACTCTTTAAAAGCACTAACATTTATGTCAGATGTATACTAGACTTATAGTGTGAGCATTTCATAAATTATATAAATGTCAAATCATTATGTTGTACACCTAAAACTAATGTGTCAATTGTCATTAAAAAATAAAAATAGTATTAAAAAAAAAACTAAAAGCACCAATATCTGGGTATCTTTGTATTAAAATTTTGACATATAATAGAACCTATTAGTTCAAATAGGTTACATAATAAAGCAAAACAAAAACTAATAAAACCAAAGGTAGACACATGGACTAAACTCTTATTCTGAAACAAAGTTAAAGACAGTCTCTACAAAGTAAATTCTACTAGTCCAAATTGCCACCTGTCAAATCCCTTCCTGAGATAAGGGGAGAAACAGTCTACTACTTAACTCTGGTTTCGAACCTGTAAAGCTATCTTTTTTTTTTTTTTTAAATATATTTTATTGACTTCCTACAGAGAGGAAGGGAGAGAGATAGAGAGTTAGAAACATCGATGAGAGAGAAACATCGATCAGCTGCCTCCTGCACATCCCCCACTGGGGAAGTGCCCGCAACCCAGGTACATGGCCTTGACCGGAATCGAACCTGGGACCTTTTCAGTCTGTAGGCCGACGCTCTATCCACTGAGCCAAACCGGCTTCGGCTGTAAAGCTATCTTTTACACTCTAAAGTTCTATAACATTTTTGAACTGGTCTCCCACACAGAAACAGTACAATGAAGCCTGGCCAGGTAGTTCAGTTGGTTAGAGCATTGTCTCAGTAGGCCAAGGTTGTGGGTTTGATCCCGGTCAGGGCACATACACGCATCAACCAATGAATGCATAAATAAGTGAAACAACAAATCTGATGTTTCTCTTTCTTCCTTCCTTCCCTCTCTCTCCCTTCCTCTCTCTAAAATCAATTTTAAAAAAAGCACACAACAGTACAATGAAGTAGTATGAAAAGTATCTGTGTATATAATAGAAAAAAAAACTCAATACAAAAAATATTTGTAAAGTACTTTATTCATTCACAAAATAAATAGTGAGTTCCTGTTATGGAGCAAGATCACTGCCCTTAAGCATTGCACAGGCTGGTGCAGTGATTTCCAACCCTTTTCATCTTCTGGCACACATAAATTACTAAAATTCTGCAATTTAACAAAAAAATAGGTATAATTTTGACTCATTCACACCAGATGGCTCTTGTTGTGTTGGCTATTGTCACTTATTTGACAATCCAAGGGAAAAGAGGCCAATTCCCCTAACTAAATAGTCAGGTATTGCATGTTTTAAAAATTCTTGCAGTGGCCGAAACCGGTTTGGCTCAGTGGATAGAGCCTCGGCCTGCGGACTGAAAGGTCCCGGGTTCGATTCCGGTCAGGGGCATGTACCTGGGTTGCGGGCACATCCCCAGTAGGAGATGTGCAGGAGGCAGCTGATCGATGTTTCTCTCTCATCGATGTTTCTAACTATCTCTCTCCCTTCCACTCTGTAAAAAATCAATAAAATATATTTTAAAAAAAAATTCTTGCAGTATACCAGTGTGCCACAGAACATTGGTTGAAAATCTCTGTCTAGCAGGAAAGACCATTGATCTATCTTTTATCTATCCATCTTTCTTTCTCATAAGAGACATAACAAGCATATATATTCTATAAAAGCACAGAAAAGACAATTCTCCAAACCTGTATGGACAGATGTATGACATTCTTGATTATAAAAGGGAGATTCCTGCCTGGCTAGCATGGCTCAGTGGCCAGTAGGTCACGGTTCAATTCCTAGTCAAGGCACATGCCCTGGTTGCAGGCTCAATCCCCAGTAGGGGGCATGCAGGAGGCAGCCAATCGATGATTCTCTCTCATCATTGATGTTTCTCTCTCCCGCCCCCTCCCTTCCTCTCCGCAATCAATAAAAAATACATTTAAAAAATAAAAATAAAAGGGAGATTCCTTAACTGTGTTTCTATAGAAACCTGTATTGGTTACCAGCTCTTGGTTCCAAGCCTACCCTTCTATCTACTGTTTTGTGATCTTATGATCAAGATCTGCACACTGAATTTCCCAGACCACTTAGGTTCTGCCAATTAGAGGCACTATAAGAGACTAGAAGATGGGAGGAAAGAAGAAAATAATTTATTCTTATTTTCAATTCTTTTCAGCATCTCTCCAGCTGCAGAGGTTAGCTACAGTTCCCACTTCTAGCACCTACTGTGCCGTCCTTCCACCAGAGTCACCAGCAGCAACCCATTTAATTCACCTCAGTTGTTTAACCACAACTTTTTAGGGTATGCCTCAGAGGCCCCCCTTGGAATTCTTAGATCCTGGTAACCTCAGAACTTCTTATCTTTTACTCCTCATTTAGAAGGGCAGTTGCTGCTCCCTAAAGTTACTACTATCTGGAAGCTTATCTCAATGTACCCTTTTAAGTCTTTCATCTTTATAACCAATCTCCCTATATTAACATAATGTTCTTATAACATAAACATGATTTCACTGTTTGGATGAATTAATATTAAAGAAGGGCTATACATCAGTAAACAAATGAATTTATCTGAGATGTAGCACCCAAAGACAAGTTAAGAAAATATAATTTACTGGAGGCCCAATGCACGAAATTCGTGCAAGAGTAGGCCTTCCTTCCCCTGGCTGCCAACATCGGCTTCCCTCTGGCACCTGGGATCTGGGCTTCCCTCTCACCACTGGCAGGCACCTGGGACCCTGGCTTCCCTCGCAGCATCTGGAAGGTTGTCTGGTCTAATTAGCATATTACGCTTTTATTATTATAGCCTACAGGCCCAATGCACGAAATTCGTGCAAGGGGCTCTGAGGGCCAAGGTGGCAGCCCTGGTTGCTGCCCCAGCCCTTGCAGCAGCAGCTCCACCCTGGCCCTCTCAGCAGCAGCCCTGGAAGGACTTCTGGTCTAATTAGCATATTACCCTTTTATTATTATAGATGGCACTTTTTACACTATTAATTCTACCTTCAGAGAGATAAAGCTTCCAGCCTTTATATGGTATGAACTGATCCAATGTTGACTGTAGTAGCAAAGACTGTGGGTTTTGTTCTGAAAACAAAACAGAAAACTAGGTTAGTAGAGACAGAGCAAACATTTTTTTCCAATTTGCTTCTCCTACCAACAATGAGAAATTGACATATTAACAGAGTATCTAAATTACAGGCTTCAGTAAGAACTTTGGATATTAACATTCAAATACTACCTTAAAGGGTTAACATCAATAAAAGACACACTGAAATTTGAGGTTAAAGTGTTTTGAATGCCAGGCATGAAGAGATTCATGAAAAAATTTAAAAATTGAATAATCATTGACCGCCCCTACCAGAACCATGTTTTCCTGTGGGTTTATTCAGGTCAGGTCTGTGTTCTCTTTCTCTCCATTTTCCTGAGAAGCTCCCACCACCTCTTCCTCTTTTCCAGCTTTGAAATCTTCCTCGTCCAAATCCTCTGCCTCTATACTCTCCATTCATGTCTTCTAAAAGAAAGAAGTTAGGAAAGGCATCAAAATTATAGGGGAAATAGTGCTCCTAAGAATGCATTAACTAGTAAATAAGTGAAAAATAATACATTCTAGTTTGACACTAGTCAACAGGCTTGCAGCACAGTATGCCTGATATAAATCCCATACTCTTCTAATCTGCAGTTACTCTTTTAATCCCCATCTCTTTTTAAGGTATATACAGATATTTAACCAAATATACTGGATGCTCATGAGATAGAAATAAGAAAAGGTACTGTATCTGTTTTCTTTTTGCTTTTAATATATTTTTATTGATTTCAGAGAGGAAGCGAAAGGGCGAGAGATAGAAACATCAATGATGAGAATCATTGACTGGCTGCCTCCTGCATGTCCCCTACCAGGAGGACCCACAACCCAGGCATGTGCCCTTGGCCAGAATCGAACTCAGGACCCGTCAGCCTGCTCTATCCACTGGGCCAAACCAGCTAAGGCAGTACTGTGCCTGTTTTTATTTTATTTTATTTTTTAATATATTCCATTGATTTTTCACAGAGAGGAAGAGAAAGAGACAGAGAGCCAGAAACATTGATGAGACAGAAACATCGATCAGCTGCCTCCCGCACACCCCCCACTGGGGATGTGCCCGCAACCAAGGTACATGCCCTTGACCGGAATTGAACCTGGGACCCTTCAGTCTGCAGGTCGACGCTCCATCCACTGAGCCAAACCGGTTAGGGCTGCACCTATTTTTAAGGGGCTCCCACAATAGAAATGAAAACAAGATAGGCAATTAACTCTAAGACAGTGATGGCAAACCTTTTGAGCTCGGCGTGTCAGCATTTTGAAAAACCCTAACTTAACTCTGGAGCTGTGTCACATATACAAACTTTTTGATACTCGCAACCATAGTAAAACAAAGATGTATATTTTTGATATTTATTTTATATATTTAAATGCCATTTAACAAAGAAAAATCAACCAAAAAAATGAGTTCGCATGTCACCTCTGACACACGTGTCATAGGTTCGCCATCACTGCTCTAAGATAACTGGTTTGCAGTGTTTTGAGACTCATTATAGGGCAGCACTGGCTGAACATAATCCTGACCTGTAGGATGCTAGGAATGTATGCTCTTAGCTCCTTCTATACAGTCTGTCCTGCAGTGTCATACAAACTTTTTATCAGAGACGCAAGGATACTCTTACGTAGGCATTAGAGATAGAACTTTCTGGGGAAACACAGGAGTGGGACAGGGTACATACATACATGTTTCAACCTTTCTATTTCCATAGGGGCCCAAATGTGAAAGATGTTAATTTTCCAGGAAACTTCCATTACTGTCTTAAAAGACAATGGAAGCAAGTTTATTTCTAGGTCAATATTGATTAGATGGATTATTTACAGTTTTTGGATAAATTTGTTGAAATGCCAGTTTTCTTGGAAAGCATATCCATACTTAATCTTTTTTGCTAATTATCCCTCATATTTTTTCTATTTTGTACATAGCAAGATACTCATTTTAATTAAACTTAAACCCATAGCCCTGACCGGTTTGGCTCAATGGATGGAGCGTCGGCCTGCGGACTGAGAGGTCCCAGGTTCGATTCCAGTGGAGAGCATGTACCTTGGTTGTGGGCACATCCCCAGTAGGAGGTGTGCAGGAGGCAGCTGATCGATGTTCCTCTCTCATCGATGTTTCTGACTCTCTGTCCCTCTCCCTTCCACTCTGTAGAAAATCAATAAAATATATTAAAAAAAATAAAATAAACTTAAACCCATATAGTTCCTAGCCGAGTATCAACAAATTGAAATATAACTGACTTTTAAAAATGGGTTTTAAAATAATTCATATAGGTGGAACACGGGGCATTTTTAGGGCACCAAAACCATTGGGTATGATACTGTAATGGGTATGTGACATTATGCGTTTGTCAAAACTCATGGAACTGAAAAATAAAACCCTCATAGAACTGTACAACACAAAGAGAGAACCCTGATGTAAACTATGGACCTTTGCTAATAATAATGTAATGAATCTGGCCCATCAACTTCAACAAATTTGTAGCTAATCAGGATGCTAATAGGAAGGTATGGGAGGAGGGGTAGAGATGTGTATGGGAACGCTTTGTACTTTGTGCAATTTTTCTGTAAACCTAAACGGTTTTAAATAATAGTCTTAAGAAAAAAAACCATTCATATCCTAAATATAAAAACAATACATCCGTATACAGCAGTGCAACTCCTTAGAAGAGCGTGTATCCGGATCTTTCTTTAAAGGGATTTAAGTGAGTTAATAACTAAACAAGTTCATGATGTTAGGGCACGGCAGGGCTTTGATAATTGTCTAGACCACAGAACACGCTAAGAAAGTAAAGCCCAGAGGAACTGATCCAGATCAAAGTTGTTTGGTGGCAGTACTAGGCTCAAAGCCTCGTCTCAGACTCGCCAGCTGGAGCCCTACCTTCCTCAATGAGGTCGTGGGGGTGAACATAACTGGGAAAAATTCCAACACAAATGCAAGAAGTAGGGCTAGGAAATAAGCAAGGGGCCAGCCATCGTGGGCCCGCTGTGCTTCGTTAAATGCCCTCCTTCGCTTAGGCCTCCTCAGGCTAAGTCCTTACCGACAAAGACCAGGGACCCGAAAGCTTTCCTCCTTCACGCCCGGCCGGCTCTCCCTTCCGCTCGGGGAGAAGCACGGCGGGGCCGCGAGGAGACTCCGAGTCGTCGGGCGACCCCGGCCCACGCTCCGCGGCTCCCTTCGGCGGCAGCTCCCCTACCGTCCCCGCGCGGGGCCGAGTCTCATCCGTTGGAGCCGCTCAGGGACTTGTGTCTCCACTACGACGGAGACGCGCACCACCTCCAGCTGCGCTCCAGCTGTCTTCCAAGTTGTTTTTGGCGCTGCTGTGACGCAACTTCCGCCCAAGGAGCGGCGAGACGGGAGGGGCGGGACGTAGTGCAGCCAATCAAGAGTTCGGCCAAACGGAAAACCCCAGGCTCCCGGAAGCTGCCCCGAGGGTCTGACCGGAAAGAGGAAGCGGCGCTCAGCACGTGGGGGCCGTGTCGGTGGGAGGGTTCTGCGTCCTCTGGGTTCCTGGGAAGGGAAGCTGGCTGCGGCGGGCGCTGAGCACCACAGACCGGGTGCGGGGGCCTGGAGGGAGGCTGTGGGTTCGGGAGACCCGCCGAGCGCCATGGAGGGCTCAGGGGAGCAGCCGGGCCCACAGCCCCCGCAGCCCGGGGACCACCGCATCGGCGACGGCGACTTCGTGGTGCTGAAACGGGAAGATGTGTTCAAAGCAGTGCAAGTCCAGAGAAGAAAGTGAGTCCGGTCGCTGACCTTAGGGGCCCAATGCCCCATCCTTTAGATACCCGCTACCTCCAGGTCTTGCCACGCCACGTACCCTCCCATCGGGGTCCCATTCTTGGCTCTCTGCACCCCCAACGTCCTCTCTAGTGATGTCCTCTCCCCCGCCCCCCAGGATGCCATCCTTGGCCCTCAGTGTCTTCCTATTCTCTCCTGTCTTTCTGCAGAGTCCGCCTTCTATGGTCGCATACCCGGCCCTCTGCCTTCAGCATCCTTCTCCGTCTTCCCACGGAGTGCCTTTTCCACCAGCGTTCTCCCCCCTAGGTTCTTAAGATCTTCTCTCCTGTTTTCTCACAGAACTCACTCTTCACCCTCTGATCTCATCCTTGCCTCTCAGCCCATCCCCCCCAACCCCCCTCTCCCATAGGTCCTTGTTCCTCCCTAATCCCTCAGCCAGGATCACTCCCACAAAAATGAAACCTCTCCGACCTTCGGTGGTCTTCTGGGCTCTTCTCTCCGTCTACAAGGACTGCCTGTCTACACTGAATAACTTACTGTGGAATGTGGGATCGCTCCAGGATTCCAAATTTTACATCCGGGGATGCGTGGCTTGGAAAAGTTAAATTGCCCAGAGGCAGTTTAGTTTGCTCAAGGTCTCAGAACTTGAAATTAGGTTTGGTTTGTGAGCCTGCAGATTAATTAATCTCTCTGATTTGGTATTAGAAAAGTGGGGATTTTGCATAACTTTTAGCAGGGGTGGTGAGGTTGTGAAGTCCCAGTTGCTTCTTAATGGTGGCAATGTACTGGGGTGTTTTGGTTATTGGTTAATTATCTGAAAAGTATAGCCACGCTTTCTTTTGGGTTGGGTTGTTATACAACTTTTCACCCAGCAGTAAGTTCCATGCAGTGTCAAGAGAACAGCTAGCAGACCGTGAGTCTATTGGGAGGCTTAGGATTTCTGGTGAGTACTCAGTTCAGATGAATTACTTTACTTCTTTGAAACTGGTATCGAACGTGAAACAAATAGTGTAAGAAAATAATCTAATAATAGTCCCCAAAGCACCAAATGGTGACAACCGAGCTTTTTAAAGGCACAAGCACCAATCCGCTAAAGAAAAGAAATACAAGTGGGGAGGGATTTTAGTCCAGAAATGTAATATCTACACCAGCTTTTAGACATTTTTAAAATTTTCCGTGGATAAAATACTCATTTTGGTGGTTGAAATTAGAGAAATTTTATAATATATCCCTCATCACTACTGTACTTTTGTTTTTGTATTCTTGAAACCAGTACTTTTTTTCCCCCTCTCAGAATATCTGATTAGAAATGTGTGCTTGCTCCCAAGTACATAAGTTTTGGAAAGCGCCAGTAATAATTATTTAAACTTTTCATTGAAGTTTCATAGAGCAGCAACATTCTTAGATTGTAAGTTCAATGAATGATCTCAAGGTTATACAACTGTATAATGACCGTGCAAGTGAAACTTCTTTTTTCCATACTGTCCTTTTAAGTTGCCTAATTTTGAAATGTGGTTGTTTGAGTGTGCTTCTTAGTAATGTTCCCTTTTAGACAAGAACTTTTTTATTAACAAGGAGACAGTCAGCAACATCTTTATTTCTAAAAAGTATTCTTTAGGATTTTTTTAAAATTTGCAAACACTTTTCATCACTTTCCTTACCAGAAGCCACAGCGTTAGTTTACATTTTATTTAGGAAATGACCCTCTGAGCTCAGCTAAATCCCAGGCCAGCTTCTCCCTTCCCTTAGTGCTACCCTCATCTGGTTGGGCAGAAGCAATCCTGGGTATCTAGAAGGAGACTTGCAAATCCTACTCTTTTCCAGTGAAGCCTTAGTCCCACACCTCTCTGACTGGGCCCTACTTTCCTGGATTCAGAGTTCTCTCAACGTGTGCCATGTCCTGAGATGCATTGGTCTTTGCTGGGTAGACTGTGTGGCATAGTGGAAAGAACCAGGCTGTTGGGGCAGGCAGACTTGGATTTGAATCTCTGCTCCCACTTTTTAACTGTGAATCTTGGACAAGACACTTTTCCCTGAGCCTCAGATTGCTCATCTGGAAATATGGTGCCCCAGGATTACTGCTAGAATTAAATAAAAAAGTATGAAACAGCTCGCATATACTACCTAACCCCTGGTTGACATTCAACGGATGTTAGTTTTCTTCTTAAGAAAGGAAAGATTTTTATGTTTGTGGAACTTCTCTTTAAAGTTGTAATAAAAGCCCTAGCACCCCCCCCCCCCCAATAAAACTCCTCTTCCCACCGGGGTAGCCTCTCTTTGCCACTTGGCTTGCCATTGCGTCGGTGAGTGGTTGGGGAGCTAGAGATAGAGAGTTAGAAACATCGATGAGAGAGAAACATCGATCAGCTGCCTCCTGCACATCTACTGGGGATGTGCCCGCAACCCAGGCACATGCCCCCGACCGGAACCGAACCTGGGACCCTCCAGTCCGCAGGCCGACGCTCTATCCACTGAGCCAAACCGGTTTCAGCAAGATTAGTGGGATTTTAATTTCTATTACTATACACATAAAACGTAAGAGCTGAGTGACACCTTAGACAACATATAATAAAATCTTCTGATTTGGTAGCTTTGGAAACTTGAACTAACACAAATGTAACTTATAATACTCTTGAATTTTTCACAAAAAGTAAAAAAAAAAGAGCCCTAGCCATTTTGCTCAGTGGATAGAGCCTTGGCCTGTGGACCAGAGGATCCTGGGTTCCAGTCTGGTCAAGGGCACGTACCTATGTTGCCGGCTCCTCCCCCGTCCGGGCCCTAGTCAGGGTGCGTGCAGGAGACAGTCAACTAATGTCTTTCTCTCATATCGATATTTCTGTCTTTCCCTCTCTCTTCCATTCTTGAAAAAATCAATGGAAAAATATCCTTGGGTGAGAATTAAAAATAAATAAGATAAAATTGTAATAAGATGATAAGCTGGGTAATGGGATTTTGTTTGCAATCAGCCATTCTCAATAAATGTTATTCTCACTGGAAAAAAAAAATCAGGGTGGTTTATTTGTAAATGTAATTTGCTTTTACTCGATAAGTTTCAAAGAAAATGGCCACTTAGGCCAGGGAATTAGTTAAATCCCCATCACCGCAATGATTGCTTCGTTTTGAGATTTTCTTATCTAAGTTGCAAGAGGTGTCAGTGTGTGTCCAGCGTCTGGCAATCTTGGCAACCCTTTATGCCACTTAGGAAGTCTGCAAGGATGTGTTCGGACATCCTGTCGACAGTGCTAATTGGAGTCACACCACTGCCTCGGAAGAGAAATGTCTTGTCCTTGTTGCCCATTCCAAAATAAATGTTTCTTTGGCTTCTTCATTAATGTTATGTCTCTGCCACACCCGATTCGCTCTAGTTCATTTGTCAGTTTGTGTTCAGAGATAACGCTGTAGATCATCCTTTGTGAAGACCAGTTTTAAAGTAAACTAGATCAAACATATCTTTTCTATTCAGAGTGCAAATGACATGTAGCTAATGATTGCATTTTCTTCCCCAGAAAAGTAACTTTTGAAAAACAGTGGTTCTATCTGGATGACGTCATTGGCCATCGTTATGGAACCACATTTGAAGTGACCAGTGGAGGAAGTCTTCAACCTACGAAGAAAAAGGAAGAGCCTACTTCAGGTGCACTACTTTGGGTGTATGAAATAGGTGTTCTTGATCTATTAGTCAGAAATCTGTCACCCCCAATTCGCTCTAAAGTGCTAGTCCAGCCAATCTCCAAAGAAGTCTAAACTCATAATCTATAAGAACTATAGCTTGGTGGAATGAAGCAAGGTCTGTCTTTGGCTTCGAGATACTTGGATTCTGCCTCCAACCCATTGTTAACTCACTCTCTGACCTTAGGCCAGGCATTTAATTCCATGAGTCCTTGCTGTTTCATTGTAAAAGCAGATGCAGAGCCCTTTCATTGCCCAGAAGCTGAGTAAAGCTTTGAGGCAGTTTAGAATAGGGTGGAGGTTAAGAGGTCTGGCTGATAGGTTGAAGTTTCAGCTCTATTACTTGCCTTGTAACCTTGGGCAAGTTAATTGGTTTCTGTAAGTCTTATATCCTTATCTGTAAAATGGGGCTGTAAACATTTAATGCCTAGGCTATAGTGAGCATTCAGTCACATGACATATAGAAAGTTCTTAATAGTACCTTGCTTATAGTAAAGGCCCCATAATTTTAGCTGTTATTATTAATTAAAATGAAATACTTAATATTTGTTTAAAAAGATGTACTTAAAATATTTTATTAATAAAATAAATATTCTTTTTTTTTAAAATATATTTTATTGATTTTTTACAGAGAGGAAGGGAGAGAGATAGAGAGTCAGAAACATCTATGAGAGAGAGACATCGACCAGCTGCCTCCTGCACATCTCCCACTGGGGATGTGCCCGCAACCCAGGCACACGCCCCTAACCGGAATCAAACCTGGGACCCCTCAGTCCGCAGGCCGACGCTCTATCCACTGAGCCAAACCGGTTTCGGCAAAATAAATATTCTTAAGTAATTTTAAAAGTAAATGATTAAAATACTATTAAAGTTCTGGTTCAAACCAGTTCATTAAATATTTTTTAATTAACATCCGCATTTTTATTAAATACCAGATATGTTCCAGAAATGATTAGCCATTGCGATTATAGCAATTCATGAGATGGATCATGCCATAAAATTTATTAGTGGGAAACATCAAAAATAATCTGGTAGGTAAGCAAACCAGATGATGATGTGTGCTATGAAGATGACAAAGCAGGGAGGTGTATGGAGGTTGATTGGATGAGCTGAGACTTGGCTGAGATGATAGAGCTCAGTCCTGAGCGGTGGAAAGGATCCAGCCACTCACATCTGTCATAAGAGCATTTCAGGCAGAGAGAGCAGCAAGGACCAACGCCCCGCTCTGGGACCATGCTTAGGGGCTTAGGAACAGAAAGAAGGGCAGTGTGGTTGAGTATGGGGGTCAAAAAGTGAGGCCAAAAGAAGATAACCAGGAGCCAGATCATACACAACTTTGCAGGTCATCTTTGGATTGTATTCTAATTGCTAGAGGAAGCCTCTGTTGTTTTGTGCATCAGAATAAATGAGCCAGTTTGCATTTTAGAGAACTCTGGTGTCAGGTGTATTGTAACAGGGCAAGAGTGGGAACAGGAAGTTGAGTTAGAGAATTGGAGTAGTCATGGCTAGATAGGATGGTAGGCTGGAGTGGAACTGGAAGGCAAAATTTGCATGTACATTCCAGTGGAACTGGAAGGCAAATTTGAGTGACTGATGGGCTGGTTGTGGATATGAACTTAGAAGAAGGAAGATTTTAAAATAATTTCAGATCATAAATGTCATAAAGCAATTTCCTTCCTTAGAGACCAAAGAAGCGGGCACTGATAATCGAAATATAGTTGATGATGGGAAATCTCAGAAACTTACTCAAGATGACATAAAAGCTTTAAAGGACAAGGGCATTAAAGGAGAGGTAATATTCAAAGGATACTGTGTTTTGTTTTTGTTTGGTGTTTAGGGAATTGCTTGGTTTTTAAAGCAGAATTTACCCAAGGTAAAATGTAAAAATACTGCATACTTGTTAGAAATAGCTTGGAATGTACATGCAATTCAGTATATCAAAAATTTCATTTAATAACTTAGTGCCTGCTAGAGCTTAACTTTATTTTCAGCAATGTCTTCAGCTAGTGTCTTCAAGAATGACAGTTGCCTTGCCCTCTCTTGTGTTTTTACTGTATATCTATCTCTGTTCTTTTATCTTGGTTTAAATGGAGTTATAAAGTACTTGTATTTGAATACAAATTCTAGATAGAGTAAAAAACTACAAAGTTCATCCATGTGGACTTCTATGGAAAAGGGACTGGAGAATCAGACATTTGTCTACATTCTGGGGTAAGAAACCTAAAATAAAATATCAGGAAATCTGCCTGCTTCTTTTCTTATAGGAAATAGTTCAGCAGTTAATAGAAAATAGCACAACATTCCGAGACAAGACAGAATTTGCTCAAGATAAATATATAAAAAAGAAGAAAAAGAAGTAAGTTTTTGTTTGAAAAGGAAACATTGAACATTTTTGTAGCTTTAAAAAACATGTTATTAAAAATAAAATATTTTAAACCAGTTTTTTCAACTTGGCGCTCTGTTTTTTTCTTGCCCCAGATATGAAGCCATCGTTACTGTTGTGAAACCAACTACCCGCATCCTTTCAATTATGTATTATGCCAGAGAACCTGGAAAAATTAAGTACGCTTTGTTTCTTTCAAAAGTATAATTGGGGGAAAATTTATCTTTAAGAAAGTCATGATTTTAAGTAAAGTGAAAAACTTGCTCACCTGAATAAAGTATTCTACCTCAGAAACTGTAAGTTCTTTTTACTATTGCCTCGATAATCAACATACTTTTAATGAAACAAATCTTGAAAAATGATGATTAAAACAATGGGACTTGCTTAGTTAAAATGAGTGAATCATTCTTTTTAAATTTATTTTATTTTAGCCACATGAGATATGATACACTAGCCCAGATGTTGACATTGGGAAACATTCGTGCTGGCAATAAAATGATTGTGATGGAAACGTGTGCAGGCTTAGTGCTGGGTGCTATGATGGAACGAATGGGAGGTAAGTTTTAACATTTTCAAGTTCATGATTTGAGTAGAGGAGTCTAAAAAATAAAAAACGTAATCTCACGGAAAGTGAGGTTGAATTCCTGTGAGGTTATTGAAACGACTTGGGCTTGCACAGCTCCACCCCCAGGACCATGCTGCACAGCCCACATCTCCCAGCCTGTGCTGTGTTGGCACCCACAGATCCAGTTGTCCTTCCCAGCTTCAGGAGCAGTGGGGATTGTTCTCAAGCCTGTGGCTGGCTAAGACCTCCAGGGCAATGATTTCAGTAAACTCAGATAGCTGGTGCTCATCTTACTGGTCTGAATTGAGTGGGGAAAATACTAAGGATATATTCTCTCCTGGAAGATATAACATAGGCTGATTTGCCTGTTCTTTTTTTTTTTTTTAAATATATTTTATTGATTTTTTACAGAGAGGAAGGGAGAGGGATAGAGAGTTAGAAACATCGATGAGAGAGAAACATCCATTAGCTGCCTCTTGCACAATCCCTACTGGGGATGTGCCCGCAACCAAGGTACATGCCCTCGACCGGAATCGAACCTGGGACCCTTCAGTCCACAGGCCGACGCTCTATCCACTGAGCCAAACCGGTTAGGGCTGATTTGCCTGTTCTTTCTCTGACCCATAGAAGATAAGAACTTTTGCCTGGCCCGTGTGGCCCACTGGTTGAGCATCAACCTATGAACCACAAGGTCACAGTTCAATTCCCAGTCAGGGCACCTGCTTGGGTTGTAGGCTCAATCCCCAATGGGGGGTGTGCAGGAGGCAGCTGATCAATGATTCTCTCATCATTGATGTTTCTATCTCTCCCTCTCCCTTCCTCTCTGAAATTAATACAAATATATTTTAAAAAAGAAAAAAAATTTTCAACCACCTTGTTTGAAAGTAATGACACTGGGCGGGGTGGGGGAAGCTGAGAATCAGTCACCAATCATGTGATATCCAAATTTACACAATCACAGGGTTTTACGATAGTATCAAGTGAGGGTAAGCTTGTTTAAACTTCCTGTTTATCTGTTTGGGAATTTTATTACATCCACTGGGAGTACTCATAGACTCCAAACTCCCATCATCTGTCAGCCTCTGAACAGAGTCAAGTAGAGAGAACTTGAGTCTTTTTACTGTGGAGGACCATGAGGATTTGCAAAATCTAGAGCAGTGGTTCTCAACCTTCCTAATGCCGCAACCCTTTAATACAGTTCCTCATGTTGTGGTGACCCCAACCATAAAATTATTTTCATTGCTACTTCATAACTGTAATTTTGCTACTGTTATGAATCGTAATGTAAATATCTGATATGCAGGATGTATTTTCATTGTTACAAATTGAACATAATGAAAGCATAGTGATTAATCACAAAAACAATATGTAATTATATATGTGTTTTCCGATGGTCTTAGGCGACCCCTGTGAAAGGGTTATTCGACCCCCAAAGGGGTCGCGATCCACAGGTTGAGAACCACTGATCTAGAGTCACTTTCTTCAAGAGATGTTTGTTTCTTTTGTCTGTTCAGGTTTTGGTTCCATTATTCAGCTGTATCCTGGAGGTGGCCCAGTTCGGGCAGCAACAACATGTTTTGGATTTCCAAAATCATTCCTCAGTGGTCTTTATGAATTCCCACTCAACAAAGTGGACAGTCTCCTAAAAGGAACATTTTCTGCCGAGATGTTATCTTCAGAGCTAAAAGACAGCGCTTCGGTGGAAGAAAGTAATGGCACTCTGGAGGAAAAACAGACTCCAGAACAAGAGAACGAAGACAGCATGGCGGAGGCCCCAGAGAGCACTCACCCCAAAGAACAAGAAACGATGGAAATTGTCTCTCAAGACCCAGAGTTTAAGAATCCTAAAGAGAGAGGAAGCAAAAAGGATTATGTAAGAATGTTAGAGTCGCCACTGCCCTCATAATATTCCCCTCAGGACCTCAGTTAATTTTGTTTAAGCACCGAGATTTGATTTGGCTTTGCAGCATCAGCTTCCAAAATAATAAATACCACACACAACAGATGGAGAAAGAGTATGTGTGTGGGTGCACACGTGTGTGTGATATAATCTTTGAGATGGAGTTTTATGATACAGAAATGTTGTATATAGCAGTTTAACGATGGTTTAATAACACAATGGGCTGTCTTGTGTGTTTTCAGCTTCCTTAGCAATGACCTCCTGTTGCTTTAGTCCAGCAACCTGTGGGTCGCGACCCCTTGGGCGGTCAAACGACTCTTTCACAGGGGTCGCCTAAGACCATCCTGCATATCAGATATTTACATTACAATTCATAACAGTAGCAACATTACAGTTATGAAGTAGCAACGAAAATAATTTTATGATTGGGTCACAACATGAGGAACTGTATTGAAAGGGCCAGAAGGTTGAGAACCACTGCTTTAGTCCAAGTTGATAAATATTGTTAAAATGTTTTGGCAAACCAGCGCTTCCATAAGCCTGACTGAATGACCTCCTTACACTGGTTTCTCATTTTTTCTTGAAGATTCAGGAAAAGCAGAGGAGACAAGAAGAGCAGAGGAGAAGACAGGTAGAGGCTGCTGCTCTGCTGAGTGAAAGGAACGCAGATGGGTGCGTTGATGAAAGAATGCGGGCAACACCTTGCTGCACGTGGGCTCTGCCTCAGACAGATTAGCATTCTCTGCTTGTCGCTTTGATTCTAGTGGGAGCAGAGAGAATAATTGTGTCTTGGGTTTTTAAAGAAAGGAGGCTGCATCTGGTGGAAGTGGGAAATTGGACTGGTTTCAGAGTTTTTAAAGATATTTGAAATTTCTCCAATGATGGTGCATCTGCTGGGGCTGCGGGTGGTGGGGCATTCAGATTGATTTGAAATCGGCTAATGTGAGGGCTAGGGAGACCTGCCAAAGAGAGAGAGATTCGGTTGCCTGCAAAGCCAGCATCATGATGTTGGATTTGTTTCTAGATGATTTTTTAAAAATCAAGAATGTTAAGTGCTACTTAGAGTTGCCAGGCACCATGAGAGCTTATAATTCAGTTTGTTTTCTAGAAATTGAAAGCTCATAATTTTATTTGGAGTTTCTGGAATGTATATAAAGCTCCTCTTTGTGCAAGACATGCGAACACATGATCATTTTATATGTATTTTGAAACGTATGCTCCATTTTGGGAGCATAGAGAGGAACATATCCAACATCTTTCTTGCAGTTTAATTGTAGCCAGTCGTTTCCATCCCACTCCACTGCTGCTATCGCTGCTGGACTTCGTGGCCCCTTCACGGCCGTTCGTGGTCTACTGCCAGTATAAAGAGGTAATACTAAAACAGAATGGGGGGAATTCTTGTATCCGAATATTGATTCTCACATTGTGTGGTCCTAGAAGTAATTCTTAACAGAACTTTCTCTATGCCTTCAGCCTTTGTTGGAATGCTACACAAAACTGCGGGAAAGAGGAGGGGTCATCAATCTCAGGCTGTCTGAAACCTGGCTCAGAAATTACCAGGTACGTGTTCTTATGGCCAGTCCCAGGAGCTGCTCGCTGGAGTGTCTGGCTGCTTGCAGTAGTGCCAGAGTTGTCAAATACAGATATCCCCATTTCTGTCTATAGAGATGACACTGTCTCTCACGCCTATGACTCAGAGGAAGGGCCCTGATCTTTCCTGACCCTTTCTTTCTCCTTTCGTGTCAGGGTCTCTTACTGTGTAACTCTAGGAACATTGAATAGGCAAAGCATTCTGGTTGTGTTTACTCAAGGCCTCAAGATCACCGGGGGAAACAACTGACAATAGCAAAATCCCCAAACCAGAAAAGTGACCCTCCCATCTTTGCTCAGATATTTTTGCAGCAAGTTTCAGGATTATTAGTGGGCACCATGTCAGTTCAGGTCCTCTGGAAGAAGTATGTCAAGGTGGAATTAGAAGTGTAAGAGATTTTTTTTCAGGGAAAATGCCTTTGAAAGATAAGGGGAGAAGGAACAGGATTAGGTAGGGAGAGTCATCAGACCATGATGCAGGTGTGGTGCCTATGAAAAGAGGGGGGCAAAGGGGTAGGGGACGAAGGACCTGCAGTGCCGCTCTGAGAAAGTGCCAGCCAGGATCATGGGGAGCCCCAGAGCAAAGACTTCCCACTAAAGGCGCCCTGTGTTGGGCAGAAATGGTGCAGTCCTGGTAGCCATACCCAGTTATCAACTTGGAGCAGCCATGGCCTCCATGGGAGTGAAGGCTCCAGCAGATCCCAAAGGAGCAGCTGCTAGAAGCTTTATGCTGCTTGAAATCTTCACAGCCAGTTTCCTCTTGAACGAGCTGAGTGAACACCTCCATGCTGCCACAGGCTCTGCCCTGCTGTTTGGACATCTTGCTTGTTTTACAGGACGCTGCTGCCCTGAGCCGACCTGCCCTCCAGGGCAGCCATCGTATTTAGCTGTGGTAGCAGGAGAGAGGTCTTGTCAGAGTCAACAGGGCATAGGAAAGGGAGACTGGCATATGTCCAGTAGCTACATCTCCATGGACCCAAGCCCCACCACTGGCCATGACGCATCCAGACCCAGAGCATTGCACAAATCATTTGCCACCAGAAACTTGCTTCAGGGTGAAGAGAAGCAGCTTCAGTTTTATTTTTCACAAGAAAAGCACTTAAACCAATTTCGGTACTTTTACTAACAATCATTTAAGGGGTGGAGCTCCTTAGGAATTGGCTCATTTAAATGTTCAGAGAATCTGTCATTTCATTTCTGGTTTCTCTCATGTATATTGTTAGCATGTACTTCACCTGCTTAGGAAAACATGAGTGTCTCTCTTTCTGTTTTGACTAGGTTTTACCAGATCGAAGTCATCCCAAACTGCTGATGAGTGGAGGTGGGGGGTACCTTCTCTCAGGCTTCACTGTCACCATGGACACCCTTAAAGCAGACCCTGGTCTCAGATCCAACTCAGGCACTTTAGAATTGCGCAAGACTGAAGAACCAGCAGCTAAAAAACGGAAATGCCCGGAGTCTGACTCTTAACCTTTCAAAAGTTGCTTTGATCTTTGTTCTTAGGTATTATACAGTTAGGAAGTAAACTTTAAATGTCCTGAGAATAAGATTATGTCTGTACACTTGTTCCTGAGAAAGATAAGTAAGCCTTTTGTTCACCTCTGACAGATGGATCTGGTCTGTCAAAACCTTGAGCCAAAAACCCAGGCCTGGGTATGCAATGGGCTGAGATACAGCCAATTCTGTTTATTTCACAGCAATACACTAAGTACTTTTAGTACTCCATGCAGATATCTTGAGAATTTAGACATCCTAAAGATATATTTATACAAGACTTTGTTTATGTGTTAAGCAGAATAACACAGCATAGTTAAAACTTGGTGGGTACTTTAAGGAAGGAATTTGTGGAAAAATTCCCTGTTCCACTCTCTGCAACCTAAGCAATACTGATGTGTGTGTTGGATTTACAGTACCAAAAATGTCCACCCTCTTCCCTGCAGTGGAAGAAACTTAAAATTCCAGATGTTTTATTTTAATAGTTGACAACCTAGGAAAGTCAAGTATTTATTTTGTTGCTTTTTTTGTTGATAGAAAGGTGTAGTCGGGTGCTTTTTTGTATTAATTTACCAGTCTCCTCATTCTTTATTCTAAATAAAGTGACTAGAATTTTGGAGTACTATTCAATTAAAGGAAATAAAGGGTTTTTTCCCTCCCCAGAGACTTATGGAGATACATAATTGTATACACAAATATATGTACAGTGAGTCCTCATTTAACGTTGTCAGTAGATTCTGTGACTTGAAGCAAAACAATGTATACTGAAACCAATTTTACCATAGGCTAGTTCATAGAAACAAGAGTTAAGTTCTTATGGCATCTCATCAATGTTATAATGAAATTACACTGAATGAACCGATGTTATTCGAGGACCTGCTGTATATGGATGTTGGTATATATTCATATATATAGATATTTATATATATATACACATACACACGGAGACAGGATGCACTATCCCTATGACTCTGACAAAGTTTAGCACAGGGCTTAGACCAGTTCTCATTGCATTAGTGTCACTCCTTGTCAAATGTATTTTAAAGTGCCTTTTTGGTGATTATTAATGCTGGTTTGTTGAGCTCTGGCATGATTAGTTGGTTAGTCTTTTTAAGCTCTGAAAAAATATAATCACATTATTTGGGCATCTGCTGCAGCCAAGAAAAGTATTTCAAGTCAGCCGCGGCTCCTGTCCACGAGTCTTGCTCACTAAATACGCTCATTGTGTGTACGTATTGTTCACATCGTTAGAGTACAGATGCAAATCATCAGCCAGGAGCATCTCAGAAAAAAAAGCTTTTCCTAATAGCATGCACTATTTTAATAATGGCCAGTGTGATTACCAGGTACAGTTCTGATTCTTTTTTCTTAAAACAATTGCTTTCAAAGAATAAAAGTGTTTTCTACTGGGATCTGTTGTACTGACATTAATGATGCCGTCTGTGACACCGCATTCACTGGCTTTCAGCCGATTGTGACACATGGTCTGTAAGAAAACATGTCCTGAGTGGCACCTCACTAGACTTGTCTTTGCGAACAATCCTTGCAGGTGTTACCCAGGTACAACCAGTTAAGTTTGATCAAGGGGCACGGTGCATAGACTCATTCAGTAGTGGCTGGTCTCCACTGGTGACTTAGAACCATCGCCTCCTTGGGACTCAGCCCATTCCCAAGTTCCATTCTATCCAATTCAGTCTGTTGTTCTGCACTACTGTGTGCTCACCGAGCTGCCCCTGGGATTGACTTGTGGACTGATCTCATGCAATAGCAGCAAGTTAACCCTAACCTTTGAAAGTTATTTTCCTCTCAATATAGTTTACTTTGAGAACTCATGATTTGTGGTTTGAAAACCTGTCTAAACATACGGTAACAGACTCAAGGAAGAGAGGAGGCAAAAAAGAAAAAATGTGATTGATTTAAATTAGGGTCACCAAAATATAGCCCACAAGTCTAATCTCGCTCATTGCCAGTATGGCCTGAAAGCTAAAAATGACTTTTCCATTTTTAAATGGTTGAGGGGGAAAGCAAAAGAAGAATAGTCTCATGACTTGCAAAAATTACATAGCATTCAAATTGCAGTGCCCATAAATTAAGTTTTAGTAGAGCACAGCCATGTTAATTTGTGTATATATATATATATGGTTCCTGGCTGCTTTCATTCTGTGGCAGAAGCCAACAGTTGTGACAGAGACCATATGGCCCTTAAAGCCTAAAGTGTGTGCCATCTGGCTCTTTAAGAAAAAGTGTGCCGTCTAGCTGGTGTGGCTCAATGATTGTCAACCCATGAATCAGGAGGTCATGGTTGGATTCCTGGTCACATGTCTGGGTTTTAGGCTCAGTCCCTAGTAGGGGGTGTGCAGGGGGCAGCTATCAATGATTCTCATCATTGATGTGTCTCCCTCTCTGAAATCAATAAAAATAGATTTTTTAAAAAGAAAAGTGTGCTGACCATGGATTTAAGTGATCCTCTGGGCCCCCCACACCTGCTGGCAGCATCTGACGTGGTTGATCCCTCTGCTTGCTACAATTTCCCTCCCGTGGCTTCCAGGACAGCACTCTCCTGGTTTCCCTCCTGCCTTTCGGCCTTTCTTCCTCCATCCGCTGCTGGCTCCTCATCACCTCTGAGATGAATGTTTAGGAAAACATTGCACCTCTTCACTTTTTTGTCTACTTTTGTCCACTCACTCCCTAGATGGAGGGATTTGAGAAATGATGAAAGAAAAAGATACGACCATGAGGTGGCAGTAGCACCCACATGTTTTATTGTGTAATGGGTGACACCTGACAGGTTTTGAAGGTGGAAGGGAGATGACCCTCACAGCAGAAATCTGTCCAGAAGCTACACCTTGGAGTTGCTACTCAGATGGGAAGCGGGACAAGAGAACTCCCAGGGAGAGGGGAGTCAGAGAGGTGCCTTTTGTCCCAATTTTGCTCAGCAGTGTGGCAGGGAGTTGCTGGGTCGGAGAGCTCTGAGGGGCAAAAAAAAAAAATGCCATAACTTACAAGGCGTGGGGTTTTATAAGCACAAGACCATCTTACCAACGGCCAGCAGAGGCCAGGTGTGCTTCGGCAGAGGTGGGCAGGTGGGCCTTAAATGCCTAAACATTGGCTCATTTGGAAAATGTTTAAAAATAAACGGATGTGTAAAATTCGTATCTGGCCCTGGCAGGTTTTTGAACTAATACTCCTCAACCTACAGTGAAGAAATAACCTACGGGGCTAATGCACAGAGGCCGTCTTTGGCTCATTTATAAAAAAGGAGGTGATCTCACCCAGTTTTAAGGCTTTAAATACCATCTCTATGATGATGACTCCCACAGTATGTCTTTAGCACAGACCTTTCCTTAAGCTCCAGGCCCATATACCCAACTCAACATTTCCGCTTGGTGTCCGGTCACATATCAAACTCAACATACCCCAACCTGAGCTCCTCATACCTCCCCCGCCAAGACAGTCCCTCCTGCAGTCTTCCCACCTCTGTTCTTCAGGCCTAAAACCTTGGTATCATCTGTGACGCCTCTTTCTCTCATGCCACACCAAATCCAATAGCCCTACCTGTCATGTCTCTCTAAAATAGGTCAGAGGGTGACTACTCCCACCATCATGCCATCACCCTGGTCCCAGCCATCACGATGACCCACCAGGGTATTGCAGTGGCCTCCTGACTGGCTTCTGCATCTCCGCCCTCACCTCCCCACTGCCTTATCTCAACCCAGCAACCAGAGTGTTCTCGTTATTAACTTGCTGTTTTCACATTAAACATATATTATTGTAATTAAAAGAAATTGGTGGCCCTGGGCAATCCTTGACTTCTATTTTTTTAAATACGTTTTTATTGATTCAAAGAGAGGAATGGAGAGGGAGAGAGAGATAGAAATACCAATGATGAGAGAGAATCATCAATCAGTTGCCTCCTGCATACCCGCTACGAGGATCGAGCCTACAACCCAGCAATCGAACTGTGACCTCCTGGTTCATGGGTCAATGCTCAACCACTAACCTCCTACCCTGCCAAAGCAATAGGAGTGGATTAATTAAATGTTCGACCAAATATAGCAGGCTAATTTTTAAGTTGATAATTTTGTATGGCCCAAGAATGATGTTATAAATATCCAAATGGCCCTTGGCAGAAAAAAGGTTCCCCATCCCTGCCTTACAGAGTAGAAATCAGGCCCTGACGGTTCAGTGATCTTTCTGGACCAGATGTGATTCCCAATCCTGAGTTCTTCCCATTATCCGGGCTTTCTCTTCAGCCCAGAAAACTGACCATGGGCCGGATATTCCCAGAGCTCTCCAGATTATAGGATTTTTAAAGTAATGTCTTAGCTCTTTTTATTTTTTTTTTCCAAACAGGTTCTTCAAGCCTATTTAATCTTTCTCCAGCCTGCAGGAGAAAATGTCTTTTCCTGATCTCTCTTTATATCCTTGAAAGGTTTGCATTGTTTTCCTATTGTAAATCCAAGACCAATAAATCCTAGTGCTGTCTTTAGAATTCACTTTAAAGAATGGACTTGGAAATCACACTCCTCCATATTAGCCCAAAGGAAGCTGAGAACATGGAACTTTAGGTTTCAGATCAATCTTTTATTATTTTAAACGGATACAAACATATTTTTTTCAAGGATGGTAGCACAGTCATTGTCACAAGCATGTTAATATGTTGATTTTGCAAGAGAATATGCTACAAGTCATGCTATTCTTATTTTCAATAGCATTCTGGCAAAAAATTAAAGACATTCCCAATTGCTTCAAGCACTTAATGAATAGTAAATTCTATTTTCTGCCTTTGGCTAAATAAATGGTGGTGGGAAATAGATAATGTGAAGGCTGCTTCTTAAAATGGCCCTTGGCTCCAACGACCCTCAGCCCCTTCGATTACCACTGAACTTCTCAGCTATTTTCTGTAGTTCCAAATCCATTGCAGCCAAGTTTTCAAGTTCCTTTTCCTAAAAAACACAGAAAAACAGAAGCATGAGGTCCCAGATCAATTCATTTCATGGTAGTTTAAGGCAGCAGGTACAGAAAGGGGAATTGTTGATATGTTAGAGGTTATATGAGACGCCCTACATCAGTGGTTCTTAAAGTGTAGCCCCCAGGCAGCGGCGTCACTGAGGAACTCCACAGAAATGCAGATTCTTGGACTCCACCTGGGACTTAGCGAATTCCAGATGCTGATGCACAGTCAGGTTTGAGAAGCACCTATGTGATCAATATGAGGAAAAGGGGACAGCCCTGATCATGTCACCTCTCCCAGGTGTAAATTTCTGATTATTACCGGCCATGTGCTGGCAAGGAAAGACCAAACAACTAATTTCTCTATCATCTGTTCTTCCTTGGGAAATAGTGACGCAGCGCCAAATAAGCAAGGGAAGACACCAGAGCAGTGGTTGGTTGTCCACCTTGGCTGAATACTGAAACCACCTGGGAGCTTTAAAAAAGTCTGATGCCCAGGCAGCACCCAGTACCAAACAGGATCTCTGGGGGTGACTCCCAGACATCAGTCATTCTGCAAGCTCTCCAGGGGATCGCAGTGTGCGGGCAAGGTTGAGCAGCAGGTGGGCAGGGATGCTGACAGTGGCAAGATATGGGGGTGGGGGGTGGGGGTGGTAATCAAACAGAAGCTGTCTCCACTCCGTTAACTGGGGGTGCATTATCATGGTGATTAATTCCCAGTTTCTCCCCATTAATATCAGATAGTCTTGAGCCTATTAACATTAACCATCTTAAGTTAATTTTAAACAAAATCCCCACACTGTACCTCTTCCTCGGTCAGAACTCCGGGGCCAGCCCTGTCCTTTTCACCTTCCACTGCTCGGTGTGGGCTCAGCGGCTCCTCGGGGTCATAGAAATCCGGAAATTCAGCCGACTTCTTCCTGAAGTGCAGGAGCTGGTCCAGCTGGGCCACGCGATCGTACTGCCTTTTCAGATCCAGTTTGGGGACCAGGTTTCTCTTCTCATATCCCCAGTTCACATCCTCCTCAAAGGGCTTCCTCTCCCACCAGTCATAGCTGTATTCTGGGAAGAAATTCTTCTCATTCAAGGTCAGGCCATTTTCATCTTCACCCTCAAGAAGATTGTCATCTATGTCATCTTTTCTCTCAAAATTCTCCCCTAACCTCCTCCTCTTCTCCGTGGCGCGGTAGGGAGCGTACTGCTTGCCTGGAAGCCGGGCTTCCTCCCTGTTCTCCTTAGTGCCTTGCAGGTCCTCCCGCCGCTGCCACTTCCCCTGGGCCCCCTCCTCACCGTTTTCCTCACCATAGTTGAGGTCATTTCTGTCCTGCTCTTTCCACTCGCCCTGCGGGTGCCTCCTTGTCTTGTCCATCTGGTTTTCTTGGACACGGTAGTGTCCTTCACCCAAAAATCGTTTCTCTTCTTTGTCTGGACTGCCATAGGCCCCAGGCTCCCCGACCCTGGCTCTGTGGCGATATCCCCACTCAGGGCCCCTCTCCTCCTCACTTTCCTCACCATATCCATATGCCATGTTGTCAAGCTCTGCGTTGGGGGGAGTTCGCCTGTCCTCTTCCTGGCTCGCCTCACTGGGAGGCCTTGGAGCCCCGTACTTCTCATTTCCTCTGGCCCCATAACGCCCCCCCTCCAGGTTCTCAGGAGCCGGGACCCCTATATAACTTCTCACGACTTCCCCATATTCCGGTTCTTCCTCGGAAGCCCTGTAGGGTGTTGGATAACGATCCCTCTTGTCCCCTAAGCTGGCCATGCCCACGTTGGGCTCTTCGGATTCCTCATAGGGTTGTCTCCTTTCCTCTGAGGGAAGATTCCTTTCTTGAGAGGATCTGTCAGGCCTGCTCCGCCCGTGGTGATGTCTCGGCCTCCAGTGTCGTTTGTCCATCTCATGGCTGGAGTCTTCCTCACTTTCCTCAAAGTCTTCCTGGCTCCCAGATTGGCTTTTAGATTCGGGGGAGTGTTTCTCCGGGTTCCTTGTCTCTTCTCTACTCTCTTGGCTACTCCTCTCCCTGCTGTGTGTCTTCTCCTCGGGGAGCCTGGCAGAGTGTGTATTGTATCTGGACATTATCTCCTCTTTTTTCTTAGCTGCAGCCTGGTTTCTTTTGTCAAGAAAGGCATTTTGTGTCTCGCCTGGCTCTTCCAGGTGTTTCTCTTCACTGCCACCTTCCCCATGCTCCCTTTTCGGGTATTTCTCTCCTTCCTCTTCCTCACCGTCCTCTCCCTCGCTCTTCTCAGAATGGTATGTCTTTGCTTCTTTGGAGACTTGACTCTCAGAGGGATGGAGGCTCCCTTGGGGCTCGCCTGCTCCCTCTCGGCTGTGCCCACCTCCCTCTGTGTTGGCCACTGACGGGCCTTGGATGCCCGCCTCCTCTGGGTCTCCTGTGTCCTCCCTGCTGGAGGGCCCATGGGCTTCTGAGGCGTCAGCTTGGTCTCTTAACAATCTAACTTTGAACCTTGTTTTTTCGTTTTCACTTTCCTCTTCATCTTTAACCTCTTTTCCACCTGTAATGAAAAATTTAAAAGAGTAAGTATAACTTCAGAATTGCTTGTGGTTCAATCTCAGTGACCACTACAAATGCTAAGGATGCTGAACAATCACTTGAAAAATGTTTAAGTTAATAAAGAATATACTTAGATTCCTTTTAAAAGCAAGTGGCATGAAAACTCCTTGGCTGTTTCAATCTAATAATAAATTCTCTATTTTTATGTTTTCATAACACCCAACTAGCATCTCTCATTGGTCCTATCGATGATCATACTGAAAACCAAGTATAGATTTATGAAATGTTAGAATTTAGAAGCAGAAGAAACCTTAGAATTCGTCTAATGCATCTTTTTGCAGACTAAGACCTTGAGAGTAAGAGAAGTGTGATTCGGGACTATTCTTTCCATCTTTGCTCTAAGCAGGGATTGAAAAGTTACCATTGTATTAATGGCTCTACCTAGAATCCAGCTAAATAAAGTTAAATAGCCAAAATAAAAAAAAATTAAAAGAAAAATTGAAACATTTAAAATTTTTAGTTTATCTGACTTTTATTGTCCAATCAACTATCTAAATTAAACCTAGCAGTCATGACAATATAACAGTTTTGGTGAGAAGAAGGGTGTATATTTCTTTACTGAGAAAACTACTACACAGCAGTGGAAAGGCCATTTCTTCCTTCACTCCGTCCCATCTGCCCAACATGCTCTCAAATGTTGAGGATGAAGATCAGTATACTGAGTTTTCTTTGTATTTCCAAGAGTCAACCGTAGATGGTATTCCCCAATATTTTAATTGAATGCTGTTCTCTCCCGTCTTTTTCAAATGTCGACAGCTCCTGTACTAAACCCTCCTTAACTCAAGGACATCCCATGAAAGGAGATATGCAGTTAACACTGTCGGACTTGTTAGCTGGGAGGTTTGGATTTCAACTTCTATCATTGAGTTCAGATCGAATTCCTGCAGCCAATGACACTCAGAGCTCTGGGTCTACATCTGAGCTCTCCATTGTAGGGCCCACCAGCTCTCTGGCTATTTAGCACTTGAAATGTGGCTGGTCCAAATGGAAGATGTGCTACAAGCGCAAGGTAACCACCAGACTTTTGAAAACTTCATATAAAAATTGTAAAACATCTTAATTTTTCACATTGATTATATGTTGAAATGACAATATTTTGAATGTTTTGGATACTATATATCATAAATATATTGGATGTATACAAATTATATAGTAAATAAAATATATTAGATAAAATTAAATATATTATTAAAATTGATTTCACTTGTCTTTTTATCTTTTTAATGTGGCTACTAGAAAATTTCAAATTATATTTGTGGTTCACATTATGTTTTCATTTTCATGGCTCTGATGAGTCATGTTGAACTGACATTTGCAAAATAGAAAAGAATTGGTCTGTTCTGCAAAAATGTCCAAGAAACAGTGGAAGGTCTGTATCCCTCTGCTTACTGCCCAGCCTGCCATGATAGCATTCTCATGTTTTATGAGACAGTTGAAATGTCTCTGACCTTTCCCACCCAGACACCTGAGGGCTGGCCCCTCACCAGTCCCGTTGCCTTTGGCGAGGCAGTGGGGGTATGTGCAGCATTGAGGCTGGTGGG
The DNA here is from genome assembly GCF_000327345.1 of Myotis davidii. Classification (NCBI taxonomy): domain Eukaryota; kingdom Metazoa; phylum Chordata; class Mammalia; order Chiroptera; family Vespertilionidae; genus Myotis; species Myotis davidii. The sequence goes on along the minus strand of NW_006286587.1, from coordinate 3,248,589 downwards.
GCGGGCCAGGTAGGCTCGGGTAAGCAGGGAGGCTTTGGCCAGATACCGATGTCATTCTGAGAGTCGGCTGCAATAATGCCATGATCAGGCAGGATCTCAGCTTCCCGGGGCAGAGACCGTGTGGCCCCTTCCTACTGCCTGCTGGTCAGGAACAAGGTATTTTTATTTTTCCCTAGTTAAATTTGTGCTGCCATTAGCAGCTTGTGCCTGAAGCTTAGCACTTCCTCCTAAATTTAGCTTTAAGCCCCCGCAGGTGAGATCAGTCACTGTCCATCTGTAAAACCAAGGTGTAAAGCTCACTCTTTCAAGTGAAAAGGGGAACTTGCATGTTCCATCTCTATAATGTTGCAAGGGTGACCAGGTCAACCCAGTGGAAGAGATTCATATACCTACTATGGTTACCCTGAAACTCCCAATGGTGGATTGAGTTCCCCAGGCAATTCTTTTGGTCAATTGCTAATATTTGTTTTTACCATTTTATGCTTGAGGGTTCGTGTGCAGCAATAGCAAGAGAGTATTATATCGCAATGAGAAATTTTTAAAAATTTATTTTTATTGTTGAGGGTATTACAGATGTCCCCCATTCTTCCCTTCTGCCCACCTCTGCCTGGCTCCTGCCCCATCTCTGGCCTTCCCTGCACTGTTGTCTGTGTCCATGGGCGATGCATTTAAGTGCAATGAGAAATTTTGAAGGTGAAAAGAAAAAGAAAAGTCCACTGTTCCCAGCCTGACTAAAATTTTAAAAGCATAAAGAGGTGTTGAAGGGGACAGTGTTTTTGGATTTGTTTAAATCAGTTTGACTTCATTCATAAGAGAGACTGCATAGTTTTACAAAATTGATCTCGTAGCGTCAACTCCCAATGGATACTGCTTGCATCACTATTCAGATTTTGTTTTCAACAGAAGCTGATTTGTGTAGAGAAAACATCCCATCCAGATTCAGAAGGTTATTGCTCTGACTTATTGGATGCTCTGCTTCTACCCTCACCCTTTCCAGTTCTCAGTCCCGGGATCCCTGGTGCCATTTGGTAGTACTTTTCTTCGAATAATCTCTGCATTAAAATGGCTTAACCAATCTGTCATGTAAACAGGCCACACGTTTCCAAGTCACCTTTCCCAGCTTCTAACTTGGAAGATGATCACTGTCAAGAGTAGAAGGCAAAGAGGAGAATATGGTACTCTTCTTTTCTTCCATCTTCCAACATTCCCAGAACACTCAGTCCTCCCTCCTCCAGTCACAAACAAGCACTCTCCACATTTGCCTGCACCCAAATGAAAATCCAAACTCTGGAACCAAGGAATTTAAGAACTGATAGACATCTCAAAGACAATCATTGAGCCCACCCCCCTCATTTTACTTTGAGGAAAAAGCCCAAAGGGGCAAGGGATGCAGTGCCGGAAACTTTCCCATGGTCACGTAGCTATCAAGTGGTAGAGTAGAGCCTAGAAGCCATACCTTCTGCTTCCCCTGATACCAGTCTAGTCTATACTCCCCCCACTGTATCATGTTCCTGGTTCATTTGGAGGTAAAGTGGAAGGTGAACTAGAGGGAGCAGAAACAAGGATCACTGGAGGGACAACACTCCCTGGTAGTGCAGGAAACTTACTCTTCTTCAGGGCTTGTCGGCACTCAGGGGTGATGGGTGGAGCATTGGACTTCGACAAGGCATTTGAGAGAACCTCGATGATGCAGCGAGTCACCTGGGGGAAACGCAAAAGCAGGTTGGCAAAAGCTGGTACCAATGGGATGACAGACTACTCAACCCAGAGCTGATGCCCAGAAAGGCTTGGCCCTGTGAGCCGTACTGATGCAGAATCCTTGGGGTAGGAATGTAGATTTACAGGACTAATGAAACCTCCCAGGCCTCTCCACAGAGCAATGAAAGATGGCATTGGGCCAAGATCACCCTGAGAAGAGAAATAAATACCCATTTCTGAACAAGTTGGGAGGAAGATGGTGGAATGAGACAGTTATCCTCAGAGGTACTAAAACATCCAGGAAGGAGGTGTGAGCCCAGGGCAGGAGGGGCATCCTTTGCCCTCATTCCCTCAGGGATGAAAACCTGGTTTTGTCAGACTATGATGTGTTTTTTGTTGTTCATTTTTGTTTATTTTGTTTGGTTTGGTGTAATAAGAAGTGGGAGAATCTACAATATAGATATAAGTCTAGATTCTGGACTTATATTTCAACTTACCATTTCTTCATTGTGGTTCCTGCTGTCCACTGGCATAGAACTGACAGCTTGGAAAGAGAAAAAGAATGGGAAATGACTTGAGTTAATTTTGAAAGTGGTGTGAATCCAAACACGGAATTATCCCACCTCACACATGCAATACTTGGAGACAGGGTCAAAATTAGAGCTGAACAGAGTGGAGATAGTTGGGTATGATTGGCTAGTAACTACACACACACACACACACACACACACACACACACACACACACACACACAAACACACACACACAGCTGTGTTCCCTAGCGATGTCTTAAACATGATTTGGAAATTAATGCTATCTTATACCCAGTATAAATCAAATTCAAAGCACAGACAAGGGGAGATTTGGGGGTACTGGTAATGTTCTGTTTCTTTTTTAAAAAATATTTATTTATTGATTTCAGAGAGGAAGAGAGAAAGAGAGAGATAGAAACATCAATGATGAGAGAGAATCATTGATTGGCTGCCTCCTGCACAACCCCCACTGGGGAACGAGCTTGCAACCCAGGCATGTGCCCTTGCCCGGAATCAAACCTCGGACCCTTCAGTTGCAGGCTGATGCTCTATCCACTGAGCCAAGTTGGCTAGGGCTAATGTTCTGTTTCTTGATCTTGGTGCTGATGACATTGGTGTGCTCAATGCATGAAAAATTCACTAAGCTGTATACTTATGATCTGTGCAGTTTTCAATCTGCCATTATACTTCAATAAAAAGTTTAAAATAAACCTAGTTTAGATGAAACCAGTGTGCCCTCCTCCACCCTTCTGCCCATTCTAAATGGTAAAGATTTGTGCTTTCCTACACCTATGCCTGTCCTCCCCTCCCTCCGAAAAAATATCCTCCCCAAAATTCACTTCCTTTACAGAAACATGGTTGTGACTATCTCACATAATCAATGACCTCATTTTTACCGGCCAGAAGCTCTCTGGCTGAACAGACTTGCTTATGCATCTTATCGGTCCATGCTGTATATAATCCCCATTGTCTGCAGCCATGCAAAGAACATGAAGGTATCTAATTCCAACTAATAGAGCATCAAGTCCATAACATAATATGCAAGTAACTACTTATAAGGATATTTTAGTTTAGCAACTATGTATGAAGGCAGTTCAAAAGGATAATTTTTAACTCATTTAAATTAAATTTCATGAGATTCTGCTTATTTTAAACCAGATTGAAGTATGTTTGTCTTCTTGGGAAATGCTTCAGGTGATTTTAATTTTCCAGTGCCTTCTTTTTTTCTTTCAAAGCTGTTTTGATACTTTTATCTTTCACTTTGACTTTGTGTTGTTTAAGCCTTTTCCATTGGACAAGCTCAAAGCATTTATGTACATAGAAGCTCATCTCCTCCGTTCTCCTGGCACTTCCTGGAGGAGAAGCTCAGTGCAGAAAGTTCTTCTAGGTCCCTAAAGCAAGAGAAGAGCTAGAGCAAAACTCTCAGACATCGGAGATGTAAGCTACTCAAATGCAGTTATTTATAATCAGCAACCTGACCTTTCCCTCCTAAGTGTTTGCTCCCCAAGCCTCTTTAACCACTTCCATCCAATCAACTACATATCGTAGGGCTCAACCTAGAAATACAACTATTCCATTTACTCACCTTACTGACATTTCCTCTTCAAAGTATGACCTGGGATCTACTTCAATAGTTTCAAGAGGCCCAAAGATATCCAGCATATTAAAATCATTTGTGAAATGTGTAAGTGGCTAACAAGGTATGAAGACCCCATATTCTTCCTGAAATGTAGTTCAGACAAGATCCAGATGACCCACCTTTGGCACCCAGGCTCCACTACGCTGAGCCATTATTCCCGCCCCCCCCCGCCCCCACCCCCAATTAGTGCTATTTGAGAACATTCTCATTTTGGAACTTACTCTTCCCACCTGAAATCTGTAAAATCCTCTGAAAAAAAAAAAACTGAGGTAATTCCTCCTCTCATAAACTAGAAGGTGCCTTTAAAAGCTTTATTATATTTCTTTGGTATTGTAGCTTCTTGCTTATACTTCCCTCTTTTCCCACTGACAAATGTAAAGTAGGTGTTTTTAATAACTACTGATATTGTCAAAGTATTAACAGTAATCAGATTTGGGGGGAGAGAAATATTTTTCTTTTGTTGCTCTAAACAATTTTCAGCTCATGTTTATTATTACAAAAACAGTATTGTTTCTCTGATTGAAGCTCTTCAGAAATCTTTTTGATGGAAAGGAACTAAGGTCTCCTTGTGAAAGTACATTGTGCATCTTGGTGAGACATATAAGTACGATTGTATTTCTTCCAACAGAATCCGTGACAACAAAGTAATAATCAAAACATCTTGATTTCCCTAAAGTAGTTACCTTTCCTGTTTTTGAATAAAGATTCAGAAGGCACAAAAGAAAAGCCAGTTATTATGTTAAAATAAAGTAGTACATGGTAGAAAAATGTCAAATAATATTGTATGATAAATCTGAGAATAACACCCAAAGTATGAATATCTCATAAGAGTATCAGGGTTTGATCCCAGATTGAACATAAAGCTATACAATAACAAGTTAAGCCAGCCCTTTGAATGCAGAAATCATCTAACCTGGTATAATATGGTTATCATACTGCCACTTCTCTCATGTTAATTTATAGAGTGCACAGTAGCTACTGTAAAAACGTATCCCCTCCCCCAGAAGCTCTGAAGGGTAGAAAATGAGCCATATGGTTTCCTGAGGTTTCTTCCCAGGCCTGAGATTTTGCTAAATAACAAACTCTGCTTGAAGGTTATCACGTCTCATTTCCAGGTACTGGGGGAGGTGGGATTGGAAAATAGCTGTTAATGGATATGGGGTTTCTTTCTGGGTAATGAAAATGTTCTGAAATTTGATAGCGGTTATACAATCTGTGAATATACTAAATATCACTAAATTAGGCACTTTGAAGGGTGGGTGAATTATAGATAATATAATTTTTAAATACAATGTCTCCATTTTAGCTCATATTAAAATATGAACCCTTCTTAAAATATTCTCTTCTATAAGAGAGCTGTAAGAATTTTACCACTATTGTTAAATAAGCTTCACAAATGTCACTGTTATTGTGATGCACAGTACAATGCATAGCACAGCTTTGGCATCTTAAGCAATTCCTTTCTGAAGATATTTTTGACAAGAAAGATTCCAGATTATTCATTTGGATTTCTTTAATTAAATTGAGAACACTTATAGGCAATTTGTAAGAATGCAAGCATTTTAGAAAATTCTAAATGTATGTAGCTTGCAATAAAATAAATGACCACTGGCTTTCCTTTTGTCTCTTTACATTTTGGATCCAGTAATTGTTGTCAATAAAAGCTTCATATTCATGAATGGCAACATTTCAATTCTAGTTAGAATCTCAATCTCAGATAAAAAAAATTTTCTATGAGGTCGTTAAAACAGCCAAAGAAAACCTCCAGTTTAATCTGGTGATCTATTTACTTCTTAATGGTCTCAATACTCCTAATGACTTCACTTCAACACACACACTTTTAAAAAATCTCCAGAGCTAGTTTGAAAGATTAATTTCACATTTTTACCCACATCAAGAGAAACTGTCACCCTAGTCTGTTTTGCTCAGTGGTTAGAGCGTTGGCCTGAGGACCTAAGGGTCGCAGGTTCTATTCCTGGTCAAGGGCACGTACCTCTGTTGCAGGCTAGATCCCTGGCCCAGGTCAGGGCTTGTGTGGAAGACAACCGATTATCTGTCTCTCTCACATCAATGTTTCTCTCTCTGTGTGTCTTCCCTTCCTCTCTCCCTTCCCCTCTCTCTAAAAATCAATGGAAAAATGTTCTCAGGTGAGGATTTTAAAAAGAGAGAGAGAGAGAGACTCAAATATTTCACCCTGTTATATGTCAATTATACCTCAATTTAAAAAAACAGAAAAAGCTTATCCTCCCAAATTGACTAAAACAATTTTTTATTACTCCTGAGGATATTTTTGTAGTCACTTTCTATTATATTGCTTTTCTGGAATACAAAAATAAATTGTCTGCTGAACTTTCCATTCATACCTTAAAAATATATGAACTTGAGTGTGAAATTACCTTTCTCCAGTGACGGAAATACAAAATACAGAAAAATATTACATTAACCCTGTGGACACACATACATGAACACCCACACATATATATTATATATGAACATGATAATAAAAAGATATGATATCTTATAGACATATGAGACGTTTATCTCATCATGTTAATATAATAACAATGCAGGTGCCAATTATACCATATTACATGAATTCCTGTCACTCCTTGGTTATCTAGTTTTGAAAAAAGCCAAACAAATACTTAAATCAGATACAGCATAAGACCATAACAGCGTCTCTCCAGGCCGGTAGAGAGGGCCTGACAATTTAGAACTGAGCACAGCGTGCCCTGGAGGCACGGGGGCACCTTTTCTCCCCACGGCAGGGAAACCCAGATATGAAAAGATTGAGACTCCTCTGGTTGGGCTAGGAAGCCCTCTGGCTTTTTCCAAGTCAGACGGTGGAGCGGGGAGTTGAAGGGAATCACCCAGGGAAGAGAAGAAATTAAGAACCTCAAGCAAGAGGGAGAAACCTTCCACCGAACCCTCTTTCTCTCCCAGGATCATCCAGCCAAGATGCCGGGCCACGGGGAAGACAGGAGCCTGGCGCTGTCCGCGGTGCTGGACAGCCCGCCGCGCCCACTCACCGGCCACCATCGTGGCTCCCAGGAGGCCAAGAAGCACCGCCGGCTGCATGGCCGGGCTCGCCCGAATCTGCGCGGAGAAGATGGGCAGCTGGTCCAGCGGAGCGAGGTGCGGACCGAAGAAGAGATGAAGATGCTCCAGAAAGCAGTCCTGTGTCGGTGGTGCCCGCGGTGTGGCGCAGGCCCCCGCTCTTTTAAAGGGCAAGTCCGGTTGCAGGGCCGGGAGGGGCGGGCACCTAGGAGGCGGCGCCCCCTCGCTCAGCCCTGACGTCACGAGGCAGCCCCGTGGGCGGTGGCACACGTGGGTGGCAATTTGCACCAGCCCAGTCGCCGGGATGCTCTGGGTCTGGAGCGTGGGTGGCGAGAAAGCCAGATGAAGGAATAGAAGGGTGAGGGGAAGGGATGCCAATCGGAGACCAGGGAGAGGCGAGGTCCCACTTAGCTCACCCAAGATTGCTCCTCATCTTCCCCCGCCGCCTGCACTTCCAAGTCTAAAAAAGTGTGTTGGAGGCTGTGTATGGTGTGCGGTTCTGTTCAGAGTTTGTCTATGCATGATTAAGTCTGTTTTGTGTCTCCACTACCTAAGGAAGGAAGAATAAGACCCCTGCTAACAAGAGAGAACTAAACCGTGGTGAAAATGGGAAAAGGAGTGATGGCTTTAAAAACAAAAGGTGCAGCTGGAGAATATGGAACCTGCTGGGGGGGTTTTGTGTTTTGTTTTTTTTCCCTCAAACTTTTGGTCTTAAATCTACTTATCCATGATTCATTCTATCTATCAGCTATCTACCTATCTAATCATCTATCTACGATTCTCCCAACACATTACATATACATATGGTAAAAATGAAAAAAGCAGAAGCTACAAAAGGCTTTACTATAAATGTTTCTCCTCCACCTCTAATTCGCCAAGTTCCCCAGTTCCCTTCTGCAGAGTCAAAATGACTCTTAGCCACTTTCTGTGGTTAGGCTTGATTTACTTGGGGACCATACACAGTTGCATCTTCATTTGAATGGTTGCACAGTATGACATTAATTGTATGCACTAGAATTTCCTTAGTCCCCTTTCTGATGGGCATTTATTTGGGTTGTTATCCTTTGGCCTCATTACTCCTTTATAGCAGAGCCATAGTCTCAGGCGCTGGGAATGGAATAACCTGCTTGCAGGAACTAGTGCATCCCACAAGCCATGTGCATCTTCTCTTGATTTAAAATTGAAATAGGAAATTACTTTGTTGTAATGTGTGAGAGGAAAGCGAAAACATCTTCCAGGATATTTTTTATTTCAGTTTTTCTCAGTCTAATGAGGAATCGGGAAAGCAGCAGGCTAATGCCCTGCACAAAAGAGAAACAATTCAGGAACTTCTCCAGTGATAACACAGGCTTCGGAGAATAGAGCGAGGCTTCATTTGGGGTCCTTTTCCAGGAAGACAGATGTCTGCATGCACAGCTAAAAGGAGGTGTCAGTGTCCTTTTCCTGAAAATCAATGAGGCTTAAATTATTTTGCATGTGCTGAGTGCATGGCTACATCTTCCTAAAAAGGCTGAGAATTAGTTCACCAAGACCACAGCCACAGAATATCTAAAAGAAGAATCTTAAAAAAGATATTAGTGGAATAATTGGAAAAATTTGAATAAGACCTGTAGATTACATAATAATTGTTGTATCAGTGTTAATTATCTGATCTTGAGAATTGTACTGTGATTATGTAAGAAAATGTCCTTGTTTTTAGAAAATACACTTTCTAGTATCTAGAGATAAAAGGGTGCCACATGTACAATTGATTCTAAAATGTTTTAGAAAAAATGTAATGGTAGAGTTAGGGGAAGAATACTAAGGTGAAGAAAATAATAAAGAAAGAATACTAAGGTGAGCAGGACAACATGATAACATTTGGGAAAAGTGTATGAAAAATTTTAATACTATTTTTGCATTTTTCCAAAATCTGATATAATTTTAAAACAAACAAAAAAATGTTCCTGGCACAAAAGAATCTGTTTAAAAATCTCTGAAAGCAGTGGGTTCAGAAAATGAAGGTGTTGCATTAAGGCCCTTCCTTGGGTACTGATCTGGGCGATGTTTTTCCTCTACTGTTGAAATTATATAAGGGTTCCAACCGCTCTCTTTTGTCAAATATGTTGTTATTGATTTCAGAGAGAGAAAGAAAGTGGGGGAGAGAGATAGAAAATCAATGATGAGAGTTAATCATTGATTGGCTGCCTCCTGCACACCCCCTACTGGGGATCGAGCCTGCAACCCTGGCACGTGCCCTGACTGAGAATGGAACCTTGACCTCCTGGTTCATGGGTTGATGCTCAACCACTGGGCCACACTGGCTGGGCCCAACTGCTCTTTTAAATGCATTGATTGCCAGTAGGGCTTTGAAATTGTCATCTTCCAGGGGCATCTGCAGTCCAGTTCTCTAATGGGATTTCCCTTGTTGCCTTGAAAAACACAGGGTTTAAAGTCATCTGTGGCTTCTCAGACTGAACTTGCTCTGAGTTAATTACTCATCAAGAAAAGTCTTTTCATTATTGTCAGTTGGCCCACAGCCATTTCCTATATTCAGACTTACCTTTCTTTTTTCTCATTACCTAATAACCTTTTTATTATTTTGCCTTCACATTCAGCTTTCCATGTACCAGAAGGAAAAGAGCTTTGGGGAGGAGCTTTTCTCAGGAATTTTATCAAACCAGGATGATGGAGGAAAACCAGTATTTTCCTTAGGAACCAGGGTTTAGAAAAAAAATGTATGAGATAAGGATATAGTCAGGTTAAATTTTTTTTTTTTTTTTTTTTACCATATCACCACCTAATTACCTTGGGATTTTTTTTTTTTTAAATTGAAGTGACTATCCTTTGCCACCTGCTCTGCCATATCACTTTGAAAAAAATCTAGTCCACATGTGTATGGTATGTTTCTGGACTCTTCCAGAATATTGATTCATTCCATTTCATTGGTCTATTTGTTTATCCTTGGAGCACTACCACACTTACCACACTTTCTCTATCACCATAACTTTTTAATGTCTTAATATCTGATGGAAAAGGTCTTCACATCTTGTTTTTCTTCATGAGGGTAGTGGTCATTCTTGGTCCTTTGCATTTTCATGTAAATTTTAAAATTAGTTGTCAATTTCCATGAAAAAAAACCCATTAGGATTTTGATAGGAATTACATCAAATCTATAGATTAATTTGAGAACAGGTGGCAGCTTTAATCTGTAGATCAATTCGGGAACAGATGACATCTTTACAAGATTGAGCAAACTTGGCTTTTTGATTGCTGATAATATTCTGGATATAATCTTATCTCGAGTAGCACAAATTCCATTACCACAGGAAGAGATAAAAAGCCATAGGAAAGAGAATGTCTCAGGAATGCTCTCAAAGAAGAATTGAGGAGGAAAACATATCTCCTCTAGGAGATTAACCATGATTTTGTATAAGACTCCTGAATAGATTACCCATCAGGGTCTGGCCAGGAAAATGAAACCACTACAAGGAATTTAACACAGGAAATAATGTCCAGAGATCAGAAAAGTTAAAATAGGGGAAAATGAGGAAACCCAGACAGTAGTAACCGCAGGCAACTGCTGCACCCCTGGGGAATGGAGAGGTAAAAGAAGAATGTGTCCTTACTGAAACCCAGAAATGTGGCCACCTGCTAGGAGTGTAAACCTCTGCAGCTAGGAAGGTGGGATTTGGGGGCAGCTTTGGGAGAAGGTCTATTTGGTCGGAACTGGGACCATGGAAGAGAAGCAGCCACTGCTAGAGATGTAGCCCATCCTTCCAAGAAGAGAAAGGGAGAGTATCACCCTGGCTTCTTCCTTTCTTTAGTGCCAGTGCCTCTTAGTGGCTGAATATACCTGGAAATGACTGACAGGGAAGCCTGGGAAATAGCATTTGCAAAGTCCAGTCCCGCCAGTGAAACAGAACAGAGGAAGGAAGGATCTATCAAAAAGCAAACAGAGAGATGAATGGCACATAAATCAAAACTACTTAGCAGTATAGGTACTGAATTTAGATTTTTCTCTCAGAATTACTTTTATTTGCATATGTAAATGCTCACTATGTGTCAAGCACTGTGGTAGACACATATCCTTTGGCTACAAGTCACATGGTCAATCCCAACATTAATGATGAAAGGAAACATACTCTACCTGTTCTAGCAGAGTTCGCCAGCCAGTCAGGGAGCAAAGGTGGGAGAGGTGTGGGGTAGACTCCAGGTCTACAGAGGAGGGTGAGAGAGCATAGCGTGCCAGGACAATGGCATGACCGTGCAAACTACTGCCCTCCGAACATACATCGACAGAATTATCTGTGTTTGAAGCCAATAAGACAAGTATGTATTGCTTGGGACTTCAAGGTGTTTTTCCCCCCTAATAAATAGGACCAAGTCAACAAGTAATTTCCTTAGTAGTTTGGTCCTAGAATATATTTAGTACCTGGTTTCTTATGTCAGGTCAGATTCCTAATACACTTTGATAGAATTAAGAAATCACAATAAAATCCTCATCTTAAGAGAAGATAGAAACAATTTTTTAATACATTAAACTATAGGTAATGTAACTACTTGTAGCTTTCAGGTAGATACATATTAGTGGGCAGGGGCTGGGTAACGGTGGTCAAAAGGTGGAGGACATGGGGGACATCTGTAATGCTGTCAACAATAAAAAATACATGTTAAAATATAATGAATAAATAATTTAAAGTAAATAAATACAATTTAACATTTCTCAAAAGTAGTCAAAAGATAGAGCCACAACCATTTAGGTTTGACAAAGCAGGGGCTACTCCTCTTCATTTCAGAGTTTGCAGAAAATTGGATGTGATAGATAAACAGATTCAATTATTTGTTTATATATTGGTGATAAAGCAAAGAATGGATTTTGAACTACATGGGATAACTACGGTTGGGTCTGATGAGTTGATAAGACCAGTTTTGACAAATCTATTCTAGTTAGCAACATGTCACATGATAAAGATCTAGAATGGATGAAGAGTGCCTCCCGATCTCTCATATGTTCCTCCTCCTTCTCCCCCTCCCCAGCCTCCTCCCCCACTGCAGTAAATGCTGCTGGTTTTCTGCTCATTTCCCTCAATCTTACCACTTTGGAGCACACCGGTTTGATTTACAGTGATCAAGACCAACATTTCTTTGCCCGATGGCTTTCTCTGGTCACCAGAGCTAGGCCAGAAGTGCTGAGGAAGTAAGGCGCCCAGGATATCCCTCACTCAAAGACTGCCAAGAGTTGGTGTATAAATACCCCAGATCCACCATGGCTGATGTAGCTCAGTTGGTTGGGCATTTCCTGTGCACTGAAGTAACTGATTCGATTCCAGGTCAGGGCACATGCCTGGGTTTCGGGCTCGATCTCTGGTTAGGGGCATGCAAGAGGCAGCCATTAGATGTTCCCCTCTCACATAGATGTTTCTCTCCCTCTCCCTCAAAAATCAATTCAAAAATATTTAAATATTCTGGATTCCCAGAGTCCTCTGGGATGTGTGTTCTGCCTAGGCTCTGAGAGTTTCCCAGTGGCACTGAACTTTAGTTACCCACAGTGGAAACTTTCTTGATAGCAAGCTCTTTATGGCTGCCTTTCCTTCCCCAAATCATTTCTCCACTCTCTGTTGCTATTTCTTGGAGTTATGTCCAAAATAAATTACTTGCAGTCAAATCTTTGCCTCGGGGTCTGCTTCTGGGAGAAATTGAACTATGACACATAGATTCACAAACCTATAACAGGCTGTTAAATAGAATTTTTCTTATTACGTCTGAGTTTTGGCTGAGGCCTCAGAGCTGGAGAACATGGTTTTAAGTGCCCAACTGTTCCAAACAGAAGAGCCAATCTCTACAAGACTTATTAACACGGGGCTGAACTGGCTATCTGTGTAAGGCCAATGCAAAGGGTCAAATTAGAGAAAGAATTTATTTGAAGGGAATTTGTAGGGAGCTCTGTATTGTTTCATGGCCCTGCAGCTGCAAATGAGCCTTTCCTGCCTCCCTTTCTCTGTTGTTGTTGTTAATCCTGGCCTGAGAATATTTTTCCATTGAATTTTAGGGAGTGTGGAATAGAGAGGGAAAGACAGAGAGAAACATTGATGTAAGAGAAACACATCAATTGGTTGCCTCCTGCATGAGCCCTGACCAGGATTTGGACCCGGGAAGAGCCTGCAACCCAAGGCACATGCCTTTGACTGGAATCGAACTTGGGACCCTTTTGTCCGCAGACTGACGTTCTATCCACTGAGGCAGGGCTCCTGATACTTCTTTCGAACTGCCAAGTGAGCGGCAAGAGAACAGCTCATAAAAAATGGGGTTGTCTGCAGGAAAGAGGACTGATGTCCCATTTCCTGGCTGGGTGCTTGCTGAGTTGCAGAAATTCAAAGACCCTTGTAATTCTACTAGAGGAAAGTAGGAAGGAGACCATTGGGCAACTTAATTTGTATCCCCAAGGGTTGGAGGGTTAAGTGAAGAAGGCGGAGGTGGGTGGGAGGTCAGCTGGAGCAGCCAGCAATGAGCAGAGAGGACAGCAGCTGGAGTGTCCCCACATCCAGAGTTTTCCCCTTGGGCAAGTGGGACTCCATGGAATGTTACTAGTCTCAAGTTATCCGAAAAGGTCCCTTCTTGATGGAGCAAGTGAACCCCTGGGATGTACTGACGATGGTAGCTGAGTGGCTTTGTGAGAGAGCAGACAGCATCACCCTTGTCAGGGGTTGGTGGGGTGAGGAGGTTGTCATGGAGAACTCTGAAGAACGGGCAAAGGTCTCCTGTGGAAGGGCAAGCCAGAACCTAGAGGTGTGCCTGGCAGAGGGCATATGCTATTCAGGAGAGGACTGCAGAGGACACTGGCAGTGATGACCTCTGACCCCTCCTCTGTCTTCTCTGATCCTTGACCTTGTTCCAAACTAGAAGGAGCTGAGGGTGCAGGTGGGCAGAATGGGACCCCTTCCATCTTCCCCATGACTGGTTCGAGGTCAGACAGCAGCTGGGAGCTGGAGGAGCTTTGAATTGGGTGAAAAATAAAACTGTGAACTGTTGTAATGGTCCAGAGTGAATAAAAAGCTGGCATCTCTGCTTCAGATACTGTTCAAGGATCAGGGAGATTTGCCAGAACATTCTGGAAAGCAGTTATGAGAGAAGATGAAGTTGTCTCCTGAGTGTTACCTTCCAAGTTCAGCATGTTTAACTGGCATGTGTAATACAGGATTGAAAAATGCCTGCAGCCCTGCCTGGTGTGGCTCAGTTGGTTGGAGCATCGTCCCACGCACCAAAAGGCGGTGGGTTTGATTCCCAGTCAGGGCACATACCCAGGTTGCAGGTTCAATCCTGGTCAGGGCATGTGCAGGAGGCACCTGATCAATGTTTTACTCTCTTGTCCATGTTTCTCTCTCTCTTCCTCTCCCTCCCCTCCTTCCTCTCACTAAAAATTTTAAAAAAAGAAAAATACTTACATATATGAGTGCTGCAATATGAGAGGGGATGCTCTGGGACAGAAATCATAAGGAATCCTCAAAGGGTAAAAGCAGATGGTTTCAGATTGAAGGAGAAAAATCACAGCTCCTACAATAGGACTAATTGAAAAGATTGGAGGGGCTTCGGGATTCCCCCAAGCCCAGAAGCAGGAGGGAACCTGGGGGTGACTGTTGAGTACTGTGAGTGGTACCTGGCAGAGGCACACAGGTGGTGTGGTCCTCCCCTTCTTCAGCACTTGTGCCAAGCAGTGGGTAGCAGAGATGTCAGGACCTGCATCCTGTTCTGTTGGGTTCCTTTCACTTCTTAGTAGTAACTTTTCTCCATCTCCGATGCTTTGGTACCCACAGCCTCTTTCTCCTTTTTCAGTCTTCTCTTGATGGCACTCTTCATAGATACTTTTGAAACTTGGTCTCATTCCAAAATATGTATTTTAATTTATGGGATTTCCAGCACCGAGCCAGAAATTGTGGTCATGACCTTGAAATCACAGCATGTTCAGATCAATATGGCTGATACTGGGAGTCAGAAGCAGTGCGTTGCTGGTTGTTTTGAGATCTCCCTCCTGTGTTCTGCTCGCTGAACTCCCCTGGCCTTTCTCTGTGTGTCATCCTCGGGAATAATGAAATGTCACTTGGTTCTGCCTCTGTGATTCTGAAAGAGCTGGTGGACCGTAAGCTCCCTTTTCTCTGGGAGGAGGTATTCTGCTGCTGCTGACTTTTTTTAAAAAAATATATTTTATTGATTTTTTACAGAGAGGAAGGGAGAGGGATAGAAAGTTAGAAGCATCGATGAGACAGAAACATCAATCAGCTGCCTCCTGCACACCCTGTACTAAGGATTTGCCCACAACCAAGGTACATGCCCTTGACCGGAACCGAACCTGGGACCCTTCAGTCCGCAGGCCGACGTTCTATCCACTGAGCCAAACTGGTCAGGGCTGCTGCTGACTTTTTAATTATTTAGGGGAACATGAGAGCATATCTTCCAGGCAGGCCCCTCCTCAACAAAAATGTATTCTGTAGATGTAAACTCCAGGAAAACTCTGTGTAGCTAATTTCAGTTTCACAGTATGAATATTTTATTTCCCAATAATTCACAATGGCCCTGGAGGAGCCATTATTGTTAAGTAAATATGCATAGTCTGAAACCTCCCAACACGTCATGGCCCATATTTTTGATGTGGGTAACAAAGATGTATATGCAAGTTGGTCACTTCTCATCAGTTTTATTAATGGATTGTTCTCTGTGTCTTTCTCCATCTCCCCTTGCTGCCCTTCCTTTCTTTTACATTCACTCGCAAAGCTGAGAAAAGAGAGCCAACTAATATAATATTGCTAGATAAACATATTTTATTTTTTAAAATATGTTTTTATTGATTTCAGAGAGGAAGAGAGAGGGAGAGAGAGATAGAAACACCAATTATGGGAATCATTGATCAGCTGCCTCTTGTGTGCCCCACACTGGGGACTGAGCCTACAACCTGGGCAGGTACACTGACCAGGAATCAAACTGTGACCTCCTGGTCCATAGGTCTATGCTCAACCACTGAGCCACATCGGTCGGGCAACATGGTACTGTTTAAATTGTAAATTACCAATAGATGAGGTAGTCTTAACTCCAATATTTTTGTCATTTAGCAGACAAACCTGGTATTCCTTCAGACATGAAGAGAGAGATTGGAAAACTTAGTAGATTTGGTACTTCTTCCCTTAAGTACAGTGGATGCAGAATTCATAGCTAACGTAGGAAAGGAGAAAGTACCTTTGCAGGAATATGACCCGACAGGCAAAGTGGTACCTCAGGTCCTGTAGACTAAAGCAGAAACCTCAGAATAAGAGGCAGCTTCTAACTTAGAGGCAGACGAAGTAAAGGAGCATCCAAAAACCCCCACTGAATCTATAGCCCAGAGAGAGATTAAAGAAAGCTCAGAGCAGCCGGGGGTGATGGGAGTTGCCTAAAGGGAAATGGTTTAGTCACAGAAAAGTGAGCCTGAATTACCCCTATTCCTGAATTCACCCAAGGACTCCGTGAAATGATAGACAGCATCTGCAAAAGCTGGAGCAATTTGTTTGTATAATTATTCGGCGCTTTATTGTGATCCCCTGAACACTGTTTTGACAGTGGGGATGTACAGGAGAAAGGAAACAAAGAGTGTATAAGAGGCAGGGTGGCATACACACACGTACCTATTCTCTGCTCTCTCCCTCCCTTCCACTCTCTCTAAAAAATAATGGAAAAAATATCCTCAAGTGAGGATTAACAACAAACAAACAAAACACAAAAAATGACCAAAACATTAAATAATAGGCAAAAACATTTCTCATAAAATTGTTATATAAAAT
>NW_006286587.1:3161575-3231179 GCF_000327345.1 Myotis davidii | reverse complement strand
GTCAAACTACAGCGGGAAGGCTGGGGTGGGTTGGGGGGCGGTAAGGGGGGCGTAAGAGATCAACCGAAAGACTTGTATGCATGCATATAAGCATAACCAATGGACATAAGACACTGGTGGGTAGGGGAACGCGGGGGAATGTCAAGGGGAGAAAAAAAATGGAGACATATGTAATACTCTTTGTAATACTTTAAGCAATAAAAAAAATAAAAAAAAATATCCTTGGGCGAGGATGAACAACAACAAAAAATAATAAAAATTTAAAAAAGAAAGGGCTCCACCGAGGGAGCCCTCCATTAACAAGCAAGACCAGGAAAAGCTAGCAGCAGGGCTGAAGGGTGAGGGAAGGTTTCTGGGAGCAGGACAGGAGCCGGCCACAGATGTCACACAGGGATTGGTCTGTGTGGCTTGTAGCTGTTGCCATGTTGTAAGGATGTATTCATGGCCCTGTATAGTGAGGCATTCTCCCAAACAAAATAAATGTCAATAACTTTATAACTTTTTATGACATACTTTATACTTTATGCAGATACTGAGCATGGTGTTCCAAGAAATAACTTTTGGGAGCAAAATAAGTTCATTAATTGTTGATTTTGAATTGTGATTTTTTGTGTGTGTAATACTGTTAAACTTGCTGGGTTAAATTTGAATGTTAAATTATTTAAAATCATGGGATTTTACAACATTTGGATATCTGCTATAGGTTACAGTCCTTTATAAAGACTACTAAACTGTTATTTCTTATTTATTGAAAATATTTTAATAAATCCATGATAATGAGTAAAGAATTTCTGATGTTTCACTTCCAAGTCCCAAAGATTCATATTTTTTGAGAATTCAGAAACACCACAATGAATGAGAGTCTGTTTTGAAACTTTGCCTAGGGTCAGTCTTTTTCCTGCAGGAAAAATACTGGTCTCTAAGCGGCACAGTTCCTACAGGGAAGCAAAGTTACTTAGTAAATTCACAGGCTAAAGAAGCCGCAGGGATTTGCTCTTATTTTGTCTTATCTCCCATGTTCTCAATTTCATCAAGAATCATCATTGTACCTTTGTCTTGGCCGAGAAGTCAGCTCATATGCTTAAGGAGGCTTCAATGAATGTGGCAACCTGAGCTGCTGTTTGGTCTGGAACCACAGGTCTTGTTAACTACTGTGAGGCCCAAAGAACCCAGGGCGACATCATAGCCGCACGTGTCAACTGCATGTTTTCCAGCCCAGCCCAGTTCAGATGGAACAAGATGTGATCAAACACAGCAAGTTCTCAAAGTACAGTGATTGCTTCTCTGAGAATAAATT
Source organism: Myotis davidii (assembly GCF_000327345.1). Taxonomy (NCBI): domain Eukaryota; kingdom Metazoa; phylum Chordata; class Mammalia; order Chiroptera; family Vespertilionidae; genus Myotis; species Myotis davidii. Next base: position 3,229,882 of record NW_006286587.1, on the reverse strand, counting down.
ATTTTTATCGCCATATCAGAGATAATTGAGCCTGCTTTCTGGTTCTGGGAGGCTGGCCAGCAGAGACAGGGCATGAATGAAATTCATCAGGCACAGGCTTAACTTCTCACTTCAACTCATGTCCTTTGAAGTCAGAAGGAAAAAACTCATCCCCTTACACTTTACGGAGAATGATTCACAGTGGTCAATCGCTGTTCCACTCACATTTTTGTATGTGGCCAGAGGAGGAGAGAATTAAAATTAAATATTCATTTTAGATTAAATGTACTACTCATTCTGATGTAACAAACATTTTTGTATGTGGCTTGTGATGTTATGATTTATAACAAATATGTATTTGGTCTTTGTCCCTGTCTCTGGCACAGAGCTCCTAAAACCCTTCAAATGTCTTAAGAGCGATAAAGCTGTCTTGATATTCACAACAGACCCCTTTTAATCACACATGAATTTATTATGTTAAGTAGGTGACTTTTAGAAAGCTCCCAAAATGGGGGCTGGTTGCCAGAGGAACCAACCATGTGATTGGAAGTTTGGAACTTTTAGTCCCATCCACCTGACCTCTGAGGAGGGGAGAGGGGCTGGAGGTTGAATAAATCACCAATGGCCAATGATTTAATCCAGTGATTTTCAGCATTTTTACCTTACGGCACACAAACTAATTACTAAAATTCTTTGGCACACCAAAAAATAGGTATAATCTTGATTCATTCACACTGACAGCTCTTGTTGTGTTGGCTGTTGTCATTTTTTAATCTCACAATCTAAGGGAAAAGAGGTCAGTACCCCTGACTAAATAGTCAATTATTGCATGTTTCAAAATTTCTTGTGGCACACCAGTTGAAAATTGTTGATTTAATCAGCCATGTCTATGTAATGGAGCCTCCCTAATCACCCAAGAGGAGGGCGTTTGGAAAGCTTCACCTGCCACCATGCTAGGGCCCAGGCTCCATAAAGACAGAATCTCCTTTGTTTGGTACCTCGCAATATGTATCTCTTCATCTGGCTGTTGATTCATATCCTTTGTAATAAATTGGTAATCTAGTGAATAAATGGTCCCCTGAGTTCTGTGAGTCACACCAGCACATTAATCAAACCTATGAAAGGGGTTGTGCGAACCTTTGATTTATAGCCAGTTGGTCAGAGGCAAAGGTAACAATCTGGAATTGGGATTGATTTCTGAAGTGGAGGGCAGAGGAGGTGATGGGACTGAGCCCTCTACCTACAGGATCTGATGCTATCTCCAGGTAGATAGTGTCAGAATTGAGTGGAATTGTAGGACACCCAGCTGATGTCTAAGAATTGTTTGGTGGTGAGGGGACCACCCTCCCACATCCCCAAATACACTGGAATTGGGTGATCAGAATTGTTACGGTCAGATGAGGGAAGAAGTAAAATTGAAATTTAATTTTATATTAAACAGACCACTCATTCTGATGTCACAAACATGCTCTGAACTGCTAATTAGATATTCAGGTAGATGTAGATGTAAATGTAGATGATGGACATGGTGAAGTAGGTGATGTGGTTGATATAGATCCTGTATATTGCTGTAGCTGTGGCTGTTGGTGACACAGATGTAAAAGCAAATGTAGATGATGTAGACCTAAATACAGATGTAAGTAGATATCAATATAGATGCAGATGTGCATGTCATAGTTGTAAACATGGATGCAAGTGGTATGGATGATATTGATTAGGGTTTCTCAATTTCAGCACTATTGATAATTTGGGCTAGATCATTCTTTGCTGTCAGGGGCTGTCCTGTGCATTTTCCTAGATGCCAAGGGCACTCTCTGCACCACAAGTTGTGACAATAAAAAAATGTTTCTGGATGTTGCCGATGTCCAGGTGTAGATGATTGAAGAGTACATACAATCATATAGCTCTAAACATAGATATCGATGACATACTTGATATAGATAATGTAGATGGTATAAGTGTCAGTTTTATGATCTGGGCAGGAAACTGTAGATGTTAATGATGCAGATGACATAGATTAGGTGTCGGTTATGAAATAGGTATCTAGACAGATCAATATGAAAATAATTTTCTTAACTTAAATTTAAGTTCTTTGACGGTAGGAACCATGACTCCATAGTCATATCTCTCAGAGCAATTTAGAAGTATTCTTTAATGATCTGTTGGTTATTTAATTAGTTCTACCTCTTAAGAGCCAATAAAGTTATCTTTTGTATTTCAAGTATGTTTTCTATTAAGAAAAGAGATTGTCTTAGGAATGTTTGTGGTAATTTAAAATTTCAAGTTATATATGTATGTAGGTAGATATTTAATACACTTAAAACCTATCCTGCATATATTTCCCCAACATTTTATTATGAAAAATGTCAAATATGCAGAAAACTTGATAAAAATTTACAAGTAAGACCTGCATACCTACCAGATTTTACCATTAACATCTACCATTAGCTCTTGAATATCCATCTACCCACCATCTATCCCTTCATCAATCAACCTTATTTGTTAATGGGCATTGTTGAACTTGCATGCTGAGTTGTGTGTTTGCATTGGTCCATAACTGATTGGAAACTAAATAAGGGTCCTTCACTACTGATCACTGAAGAAGCAATGCTTTAGCACACACACACACACACACACACACACACACACAAAGGAGAGTGAGGGGAACAATAGAAAGAATGGCAGAAAGCTGACTGCTATTGAACCTAGGTAATGGGCAGGTAGCACAATTCTCTCTTCTTTTATGAAGGTTTTAAAATCCACATCCTTTGGTTTATTAAAAAGTAAAAAAAACAAACAAACAAAAAAACCTCAGCCTGTTTATGGAGATATTTTAAATATACACATTTTCAATGCATATATTTATAGCTAAACATAAAGTGTATGTATGTGTGTGTATGTGTGTGTGTCGAATAAAATAATATAGAAATGATACATAGAATACATAGTTCACACAGGGATTTTATGTAATGGTTCAAGTAAAACTTTACAGAAGTCTTAGGTGGGTAAACAAACAGAAAGTAACTTCCTGGATCATGAGCTCGGTGAGCTTTTATTACATAATAAATTCTGCTTATGTAATAAACTCTTTGAGGTCAAGGATCCTGTGAGATACCACTTCTGTGTCTCCACAGCACTTAATCCAGGGTACTGCAGAGTAAATGGTACTTAATAAACATTGGCTGATGGGCCACACTCAGGAAATGAATTGTGACGAACAGTAGTTTAATTCTCCATGCAATAACGCCACACCGCTCAATCAACTGGAAAATCAGTTTCCTGAATCCGCCCTCATGGAGATTTGCACAGAATGTTTGAGCCTGAGGGAGACTTGGAGCTTTGCTAACGTCCTCATTTTGCAGAAGGAAATGAGGCCCAGAGGGATTATATGAGCCTCACTGAACATCCCACTTGTTAATGGCCGAGTTGTTGCCTCTGACGCCTACACTTGGACTCTTGCTTTTGCCGTGATGTCTCTCAGAAGGTACAATTCCACCTCCCACCCCCACCCCTTGCTCCTGGCTTAAAATTCATGGCTTCATTTACAGGAAAGAGCAAGAACTTGACAAGCTGGCTCTACCAGGAGGCTGAACAGGAGACATGACTGCAGAACAGCTCATGATCAGTGTTTGCCCAGCACTGTTCTGTGCTGAGCCTGGGGAAGATAAGCGCTCTGTCCATTGGAAGGAAGATGGACACATGTTAATAGAGGATGGTCCTGCTGTGTAGGATTAAAGCATAAATCAGTAGAGCAGAGCCGTGGGGGCTGGAGAAAGGATGGAATGTTTTGGAGGCCATAGAGCAGCGGTTCTCAACCTGTGGTTCGCGACCCCTTTGGGGGTCGAACGACCCTTTCACAGGGGTCGCCTAAGACCATCGGAAAACACATATATAGTTACATATTGTTTTTGTGATTAATCACTATGCTTTCATTATGTTCAATTTGTAACAATGACATTGGGGGTCACCACAACATGAGGAACTGCATTAGGAAGGTTGACAACCACTGCCATAGAGCTTGGATATAAGGTTCTAGGACTGAGGAGGGGGCAGGACAGCCAGGTTAGAATAGTGTGGACCTGGTCTGTGCTTCACCCTGCGGGTGTTAAGGAGCTGGGGAGGTTTCTGTGGGGAACGGGATGGGATCCAGTACTGACTGGATTTAGGAAGACCAGTGTGTGAGAGAGGCTGGCAGCAGGGAGAACCTTGAGGAGGGCTTTCCGGAGATGAAAGCTTGGAGCAGGTGACAGCAATGGCAAGAGGAAGAAAACGGCAGATGTAAAAATGGTTTGCTCGGGCCAATGTTTCTCAAAAAGCAATGAGAGAATAAGGCCCGGGGGCTGCAAACAGGCAAACACGCCTGAGTCTGGTCCACAGGCTTCTTGGACTAGAGAATCATTTCTCCCCAAGGGCTGCCGTTTGGATCACCATAGCCTGTTCTTTCTCTGAACTTGAACTTGTTGGGAACATTGAGTTCTCTGACCCATAGGGAGAGTGATGTTCCCCTGGAGAAGAAAGTGGAGGGAGGCGCCATTGCAACGTGACCTGAGAGAGTGGAAATAGAGGGAGGAAAAGATGATTAAAATACCAACAGTGTCATCTGCAACTTTTATAGTCTTATTTTTTACATTTAGGCCTTTAATCCATCTGGAATCTGTGTTTGTGTATAGTGTGATGTGAGGATCTGTTGATTGAATATTTAGGAATTCAAACTTTACGAGTATTTTGAAATGTTACCCTGAACACATACTAAATTTCCATGAATATTTTCTTATTCTCTTGCTTAAAAATCCAGAAATCATTTCCTAAGGCCTTTAGAATAAAATTCAAATTCCTTGCCCTGGCTTAAAAGGCCCTCACCTGCTTCTGAAATTCACCTGCTATTCTGCCCCTGTGTGCTGTGCCCCAAACACGGGACTTCCTTCTGTCCAGCTTGAGCTCATTTCAGGCTGAGTTTCGCACCAGCTCTGCAAATGCTCCTTCCTCTTCCCGATGCTCCACTCCAGCCTTTGTGCAGCTGGTTCTTGTGAGTCCTGCAGCTCTCGGCTCAAAGGCTAGTTCTTCAGTCTTTCTCAGACCACCCAGCCTAAAGCGCCCACCCAGGCACTAACCATCTCATCCTTGGCGACCCCAGAGCATCTAGAATTCATTTTGATATCAGGAGTGAGGTGAGGAGTCAGGCTTTTTTACTCTCCCCTTCCAGTGTGGGAAGCCAGTTACTTTAAGACCATTTGAGAAAGAAAAGGAAAGGAAAGGAAAGGAAAGGAAAGGAAAGGAAAGGAAAGGAAAGGAAAGAAAAGAAAAGAGACCATTTGCTAAAAAACTTAAAAGGAAAGGAAAGAAAAGAAAAGAAAAGAAAAAAGGAAATAGACCATTTGCTAAAAAACTTCATCTTTTCATTATGCATTTGAAATGCTAGCTTCATCATATACTCAGTTTCTCTTACATTCATATCTATTTATGGACTGAACTCTTTTTCTTTTCTGTTTTATTGCTGCTTTAATTATTGTAGAGTTAAATGTTTTCATATTTGATAAGGCTAGACCCTGCTTTTTAATCTTCTGGCCATGCATGCATGCTTTGCTTTTAAAAAAGATTTGCACTATGGGTGCAAGGTAAAGAGAGGCAAAGCTAGATGTGGGTTCATCTGATGGAAGTTTCTCACAGCATTCCCGGAGAGAGATGGGGAGAGACATAGAATAGCTTGCCTAACCCATTGTATTCTGAATTTCAGTCATTTCCAGTATACCACTTTTATAATTTTTGACACACCTATATGTCACCTGAGCTATAATTAATTTAACACTTTCAATAGTTCAATTCACTTTTATATTTTAAATATTTATATTAGGCTTATCCTCTGTAATATCTGTAGAAGCATAGATTAGACATAGTAGTTATATTTCTCTAATATATTAAACTGAATGGACAACAATGAAAATAAACATTGTTTGTGCATAGACATTGTTTTGTGTACTACCAGCAGTTTGAGAAACACTGGTCTGAGCAAACCAGTCTCCTCAGTTTTCCAGATGAAAATTTCCACTCAGAAGGGGCCACAGGGACTAGCTGCTCACAGCTGTCGATTGCATAGGTGGGTTCAGTCTATGAAAATCATCAAGATGTTTACTTATAAACACTTTATATAAGATTATTGTAACCCAATAAAAAGTTTTCCAACTAAGCTTTAAAGTTTTGAAAGTATTACTGTGTTGTTTTGTGTTAATAAGATATATTACATGTGGTCCGGTCGGTATGGCTCAGTGGTTGAGTGTGGACCCATGAACCTGGAGGGGATGGTTTGATTCCTGGTCAGGACACATACAGGGATTTTGGGTCGAATCCCCAGTGGGAGGCATGCAGGAGGCAGTTGATCAATAATTCTCTCTCATCATTGATGTTTCTATCTCTCTATCCCTCTCCCTTCCTCTCTCCAATCAATAAAAACGTAATTTAAAAAAAATCCATTACATGTGCCCTTACATAGGTCGAGCAAAGAAATAGACTAATGAAGTGAATAATAGTTTCATGAAGTTAAAACATGGCAGCAGTTCTCTTCTCTGGCGTTCCTGCAAGCAGATCCATCCTCCCCAAGACCAAAGGGCCACAGGTGGTATCACAGGCCAGACAGAACCGTGGTAGGATGGTAATATGTCAGTGAGTGATGTGTAGGGCAGAATTAAATAATAATGCCAAGGGTCAGAGCCTCAATGTCGTTTCTTCTTAGTCTTTATTGAAGGTAAACAGAGACAAATGGAAAATGCCATCCTGACCCATGGAGATCAACAAATTAAGGCACGAGATTGCAGGGAATCAGATATCTTGTTCTGACCTGTCACAAGCACTTACTCAGATACAAACAAGAACAGGCCACACTCCTTTTTTTACCATCAGGTACTTCTGGCTTTTAGACTTGTTAATTCTCTGCTTTTAGAGTCTAACCGCTGGCTGAGAGCCCACAGCACTGATGAAGTTAACAAAATTATTGACACGAAAATCTCACTGCCCGAGAGAAGCTGCTGCCGCCGGGCACGGAGAGTCAAATAGCTTATATCTTTTGTCCTTTAAAAACCGTATAAAAGAGCAGCTTGGGAGGCAGGAGACCGGGCAGCGGCCTGGCAGCCCAGGTTCGCCCAGACACTAGGCGCCCAGGCCCTCAGGCACCCAGCACGCGCCCAGCCCGCCTCCACGATGCCCAACAGGAAGGTCAGCCCTGAGGAGGGGGCGGCCAAGGAGGAGCCCCCGAGAAGGTCGGCCAGGTTGTCAGCCAAACCTGCTCCTGCAAAAGTGGAAACGAAGCCCAAAAAGGCGGCAGGAAAGGATAAATCTGGAGACAAAAAAGTGCAACCCAAAGGGGAGAGGGGAGCAAAGGGAAAGCAGGCCCAAGTGGCTGACCAGGAACCTAAAGATCTACCTGCGGAAAACGGAGAAACTAAACACGAGGAGAGGCCAACCTCAGATGAAGCAGGAGAGAAAGAAGCCAAGTCTGATTAATATCATATATCATGTCTGATCAGTGGTCCCTGTCTCCCTTCTTATACAATCCAGAGGAATATTTTTATCAACTGTTTTGTAAATGCAAGTTTTTCAGTAGCTCTAGAAATGTTTTTAAAGAGGAGGGAATTCCACCTCATCCCATTTTTTAAAAAGTGTAAATACTTTTTTTTTTTAAAGAGGTGAAATCATTTGCTGGTTGTTTATTTATTTTTTTTTTGGTACAATCAGAAAATAGTGGGATACTGAATATGGGAGACTTTGATTGTCTTGGGTGTCAGCTTAACATTCCATTGATGGTGGTAGTTTTTATATCCTATAATACAAAGCATACTCACTGGCAATTTGGAGTCAGTCATGCATTTGCTATGTCTTGAACATTTTAAATTACTTCTATTCACATGTTTTTTGGTAGCATTGTTTCCTAAAGAAAACCACTCCTTGATCTTGGCTCTCCCTGCCAGAATTCTGTGCATCTGTAACATCTTTGGTGGTAGCCCAGTTTTCCTAGTAACTTTGTCAGTGTGCTGTGAAAGATTGAAAATTTGATTATGTAGTATATATGCTGTGAATTAGTGGGACTTTGATGTAACAGCGTATCAACATTTGAAGATATTGGTACTTAATACTCTATTAAGGAAAGTTAGCCTCTACATTTTAAGCTGGAAAGTCACAGGAATAACTGTTTAGAAAAGAATGACAACTACGTGACTTTACATTTTTGGTACGTATGCTAAGAATTGTGTACAAATTGATATGTACACAATATCAATAAATACAAATTGATATGTCTGTGTAACGTATGCTAAGAATTGTGTACAAATTGATATGTCTGTGTACTGATCCTCAAGACAAACAAAATCTCAATTAGGAAAGAAAAAAAATAAAAACAGTATAAAATAAGTCAGTTTCTTTTTTGTTGGTAGCCATGGAAACTAATCTCCAATATTTCAGTGACTGCATGATACTAAGAACTACAACATTCTTCAAGGGCATCTATTAATTTGCTTCACATTAAAAAACAATAAAACTAGGCTGACCTTCAAATTCAACCTGTAGATTTTCTATTATAAGTCCCATTGGTTTCAGACTATGTGGGGCCAGTTGAATAGGAGAGACCCATGGGGGAAGACTGCTGGTTGGAGGGAAATTGGGAGGCTTGTTTTCTCAAGTCTCTCAGAGGCCTGTTCATTTCCTGTTTCCTACCACTTAGGTCTCCTTCCAGTGGTGCGTCTGCACGTCAGTGTGGAACTGTGTCTTACGTCTGAAATGTTTCTTATGTCTGACCTTCCTGACCTTTAAAAGGCTTCTGTCTCCATCCCAGAGTCCCCAAGGAACCTGCCTGCGAGGACACATTCACTCTGAATGGTCACGGTTAGGCTGATCTAGTTGCCTAATATGGTTTCTGAAAAGCTTAGGGGATCTTATGCCAATTAAATTTCACCAGAAGTTTCTCCAAATCTAACTGCACAGCATTGCCAGCTTCTCTTCTTGTTCCCCCCGAAACAATTGATATAACCCTTTCCTGTCAATGCAGTTTGTTTGCAGAACTGTCTAGGTAAGGATTACTGCGAGGCTTCCAATGACAGTTGCAGGGAACTTGGTCCCAGGTGACGTCATCTACCAACTGAGTCTCAAATGGGGGTTCAGGACATGGTTGTGGAGCAGAGCACCTGCCAGCACAAGCCTGCATTGGCGATTTAAAGCCACAAGGAATATAGTCAATAATATTGTATGATGTCAGATGGGTATCACACTTATTGGGGGATCACTTCATAAGGTACATAAATGTTGCCCTAGCTGGTTTGGCTAAGTGGATAGAGCGTCGGCCGGAGGACTGAGGGGTCCCGGGTTCGATTTCGGTCAAGGGCACATGCCTGGGTTGTGAGCTCCATCCCCAGTAGGGGGCATGCAGGAGGCAGCCAATCAATGACTCCCTTTTATCACTGATGTTTCTCTCTCTCTCTCTCCCTCTCTGAAATTAATAAAAAAATATTTTTAAAAAAGGTACATAAATGTCTAATCACTGTTACTCTGAAATCAATAAAAAAATATTTTTTAAAAAGGTACATAAGTGTCTAATCACTGTTATATGCCTGAAATAATATAATATTGTATGTTAACTATAACTAAGAGATAAATTTAAAAAATAATCTAAAAAGACAAGGTAAAGCCACTCCCTGATGAAGTCAGGACAGGGCAGGGGTGAGGGGATCAGCCATTCAGAAGGTGGCAGAGGTGCTGGCGGCAGGCAGAAGGCAGAAACCACCAGAGGAAGGAGTGCACCTGGGCAAAGGACTCCTCTCTCTCTCCCACCACAAGCTGGCGAGGCCACTGGCCCGCCCAGCCCATCATCCTGAGCTTGCGCGTACTTGGGTGTGTGAAGCACCTTGATTTTCTCCTCACCTTCCACATTTGCAATCTGGCGGAGATAAAGAGACCTTATTTTTTCTTTAATTTGCGAATCCTAGCTGTTATTTTAGGAGGTCCACATGTCCCTTCCACTCCCAGGTGGTATTATAAAATAGGCAGTTCTGGATTTGGAGAGGCAAGGGTCTGACTAAGATGCGAAGAACTTTTTTGGAAGCGTATTGAAATCTCTGTATTCTTCTGGGACAGACGTTCTCAATCGCGTGGTCACAGTTTTACGACATGGTATAATTCTTTACTTGATTCAGCATGGTTTTATTCCCTTCAAAAAAATCCATCTGATGGAAGCCTGTTCCCTTAGGTCTGGTTCTCCCGGAAGTGGACTCTGAGTCAGGGATTCAAGTACAAGCAATTTATTGAGGAAAGGCTCATAGGTGGCACCAATAGGTGAATGAATGGAAAGACAGCATCGGCCTGGAGCTCCAAAGAGTAAATTATGCCACAGAGCATGCCTTCCTTTGAGACAAGGAAGCTGGGCTTTTTGAACTCCCAAACCAGCCCATCACCGGCCTCAGGCCAAAGGGAAAGGTAGGAGGGCATGTGGCCACGGGGGCTGTAAAATTCCCCGGCACCGATGGCTCTCTATTTGGGCTGACCAGCCTCTAATACTTGGTCACAGATGCCAGCTGTTGGCTGCAGAGCACTTAGCTGGGGGCGGGGCACACAGCTGGCAAGACAGACCGGAGGGGACCTGGGTGGTGCACTGACAGTGGCCTGCTCTCACCACCAGGCACCAGTTATGGGTCTCCCATCACATTCTGCTGCAAGAGGAAACGAACAATGTCTTTGGAAAGTCCTGGGGTCGGCTTTTCGTCATCCAGAGACTGGCTTCCTTCTCCCAGCGGGTAGAATTGGGCGTCCCTGGAATACCTCTGTAACAAGGAGCAGCCATCCCGGTTAAAAATGACGCGGGCCATTTGAAAACTGCGGAGGGCATACTTCTGGCTCTCCTGGCCCTGCAGTTCGTCGATTTTCTGAGACAGGCACTGGCAGACAGATGCAGAGAGTGGGTTTCGCGAGGCTGGTGGTGGGTGGCCAAACATCTCATAGAGTCTATCCAGGGATTTCCGAAGTTCCTCATCCTCTGCCTTGGTCTCTGGTTGGCCATTCACAGAAGGGTCGAGCCAGAAGTTCTCAGAGGCCCAGGAGTCACGTTGTGTAGTATTTAGGTGACCGCTGTCTGTAAGACAAACACATCCCAATACTCAAACACATACTCAAAAATATCAGAAAGCTGGCCCAAAGCAGGTGATGTCTCTTGCTAATGCAACACACTTACTGCTCCTGGGTAATGGGCAATGGGCAGAATCAGATGATTTCTGAATCTGTTCCCACCGTCCTGGGGGTATGCCACTTGTTTGCCCCAAACAAGAACATGTTTCAGGGGTTCCTAACCTGAGGTCCTTGTAAAGAAGTTCAGAGTGGCTGTGAACTTGGATGGGAAAAATATCATATCTTAATTTTCACTAACCTCTACCTAAAATCACGCATTTCCTTCCATGATGAATGTAGGCAATAAACCCATTAGCAGCAATACGTGTGACTTTATCACCAGTAGATCACAGCTATTTTCATATCACATTATAGTTTATTGAACATGTTTTGAAATATCACATATGCCCATCACTACGCTATGGACTGAACTGTGTTTCTCCAAAATTCATATGTTAGAGTCCTAATCCTTAAAGGAATTGGGCCTTTTAAGAGGTTACTAAGATTAAATGAGGTCATAAAGGTGGGGCCTCAATCAGATAAGATTGGTGGCCTTCTAAGAAGAGGAAGACCTCTCTCATTTTTCTTTCTCTCCCCCCCTCATTATGTGAAGGAACTGAGGAAAGGCCATTGAGGATACAACAAGAAGGAGGCCTTCTCCAAGCCAGGGAGAGAGTCCTCACCGCACCTGACCATGCTGATTCCCTGCCTCGGACTTCCAGTGTCCAGAACTGTGAGAAAATAATTTATTTTGTTTAAGCCATTCAGTTTATGGTATTTTGTTATGGCAGCCCAAGTAGACTAAGACAACCACTATGAAATCACCACAGTTATTGGTCCTGATGCTAGATCTTATTATTTAAACATTAGTTTAAAAAACATATATTCATTACAATATCACACATTTTGTTCTTTATGTATTTTAATAGCTACGTTTTAGTGTTTTCCCTTGGTAAGCCTGTATGTTTTACTTCATGCAGTTAAAAACTTTATTCTGCATTCATGAGCTCCACCAGATGCCAGAGGGATGCACTGCACAGACACAGTGCAGACCCCCAATGCAGACAGTTCTGGGCATTTACACAGCTCAGATATTTCTTTCTTTACTCCCTACATAATCCTATAGACGCTTTATCTCTAAATTAAAACCACCTTTTTGTTTTTTAAAGGAAGAGTAACAAATAAACTAAGAGATTTAATAATAGACAGTAAGAAACCAGAATTGGAGCCAAATCCTAGTAATTGACCTAACTTTCTGTACCTCTCTGGGCACCCTAATTCTTAACATAGGAATCTCTTAAGTCTTTTGAAACAAAGAACTTTCATATCATTTTTTTCTAGAAAAAATTTTGCACAAATAATTTGTAAGTGGCTGAATTCCTTATACAGCCATCAGCTTTATGCTTTAAACTGTTATACTTTAAATCAAAATAATATATTTTCCCTTTTTTGCTCTAATATATGCTGTAATTAATTACTAGCTTTAATTCTATACACCCACTCCCCATCCACTTACTCAATTAGTAGTTATAATAAAAATATCGGTATCCTGGCCGCTGTGGCTCAGGTAGAGTGTTGGCCCACACACCAAAGGGTCTTGGGTTCGATTCCCAGTCAAGGCCACGTGCTTGGGTTGCAGGTTCAATCGCTCAGCCCCTGTTGTCCTGCCTTATGGCCCCCAGACCGATCATCTGTGGGGAAGCAGATGGGTAGGGACCCCTCACCCTGCCACTGCAGGACCCTTCGCCCCTTCCCTTGGCTAACAGCAGTACCATTTGTTAGGCAAATACTATTTGCCAAGCCCTGAGCTAAGTCTTTTGTTTGTTTGTTTTAATAATAAAGTAGGCCACCGAAAGAAGTTTTACAATTACTCTCCAGAGGTTTGTTTTAATTTTTTTCTTGAAATGATCTCAAACTCATAGAAAACTTGCAAGTACAATACAAACAACTATTTCTCATTAATTATTTGCCAACCTGATGCCCACCCTGATTTTCCTACCAGCAAGGACATTCTTCCACATAACCCCAACGCAACCATCAAAATCAGGAAATTAACAGGGACAACATTACTGCCATCTAATCCTAGCCCCCATCAAGCGGTCCTGATCATGTTCTCTGTAGCAAAAAGGTCTGGTTGAAAATCATGTGTTGTGTTTAGTTGTCAGTGGGAAGAACGAAGAGAGAAGGAGATGATCCATAGTGACACTGGGGAAGTTGGAGAGTTCCTGAAACTGCCCACCCGAGGCAGCATCTATCCAGAACATTCCAAGGAGCACAGCATGTACTTATTAACTGGTCAACAGCTTTGATATGCAGGATTTTAAGTTTTCATCGGAGCTTCATTATTATACTTAATTTTTGAAATTAGGTGTCCAAAAAATTAGCCTGTTTTCTCTATTTTTCTTGCAAATGTCAAGCAGACTGCAATTCATCTTCAAAGACACCCCAGCTCCCCCCAATCTCTTTCCAAAGAGCAATAACAATATGGGTTGAATCAGTCACTGCTTCAGTCAGTTCTTTTGAACCTGCCTCCAGCTCATTTCAGTCTTTGATTTCCTTTTAAAATTTGCATTACTGCCAACTACAAAGCCATCTCTTTAATCATGTGTCTGGTGTGGCCTTTTGGACATCACTGTTTCTTCACCAGCAACTAAAGCTAATTGCTTCTCTTTTCCTAATGCACTAAATGTAGACAGAAGGATGGATCTTTGATAACTTGGTCAGTTGCTGCTCAATGTTGCATTCTCACAGCTATGTTCAAGCCCCACCATATTCTACCTGTTGCTATAGCCCTGACTTATAGGGCTCTCAACTTGGGACTATAATGTGTCCTCGAGGGAAAGACTGGGGATGTTTTTGTGCCAGTGATTGGAAAATGCTACTTGCATTTAGTGATGGGGTCAAGGATATAAATATCCTACTTGTTAGAATAGTGATTTTCAACTGGCATGCTAGGAGAATTGTTAAAACATGCAATACCAGCCCGAACCGGTTTGGCTCAGTGGATAGAGCATCGGCCTGTGGACTCAAGGATCCCAGGTTCGATTCCGGTCAAGGGCATGTACCTTGGTTGCAGGCACATCCCCAGGAAGGGGTGTGCAGGAGGCAGCTGATCGATGTTTCTCTCTCATTGATGTTTCAAACTCTCTATCCCTCTCCCTTCTTCTCTGTACAAAAAGATCAAACTTAAAATATATTAAACAAACAAACAAACAAACAAATAAACAAAAAAACATGCAATACCTGACTATTTAGTCAGGAGCACTGACCTCTTTCCCCTGAGATTGTCAAATATAAAAATGACAACAGTCAACACAGCAATAGTTGACTGGTGTGAATGAATCAAAATTATGCCATTTTTTGGTCAGATTGGCAAAAAATATATTTCTTGGTGTGCTGCAGAATTTCAGTTATTAGTTTATGTGTGCCACGGGATGAAAAAGGTTGAAAATCACTGATGTAGAGGATAATTCCATAAACCAAGAACCATAATGTCCCCAAATTCCAGTAGTGCCCCTTACTCTCTCAGGAACTCTGGCTCAAGGATGGATTGTGGAAGGAATGGGAAGTGAAGGCTGAATCCTACTGCATCGCAATATATTGATTCGCCCTGCGCTCGCCTTTGCTGTTGATTCTTGCACAATGGATTTCTTGCTGGTACCCATGCGCATTATGCATTACTGCCTTCTCAGACCTTGAGTTTTTTGTGTTGTTTTTTTCGATAGCAAGGGCCTAACCACCAATCCTAATTCTGGCATTACTTAAGTTGGACGGACCTTCCCTTTTCATTTCAATAGGCTTTCAATTACAAATAAAGTTTCTTTAGGAATTAATAAGAAGAAAAGGAGGACAGGGCTTTCTATGACAATGCTTTTGCATGCACTGTGTTAAGGCCACCTATCTACCAGAACATCTGTTTCTTAACCCTTCTTTTTTGTAATCCTCACCCAAGGACATGCTTTTATTGATTTTAGAGAGATAGTAGGGGAGAGGGAGAGGGAGAGAGAGAGAAACATCGACGTGAGAGTGAAACATTGATTGGCTGCCTCCTGCACGTGCTCCTACTGGGGACTGAACCAGCACCCTTCAGTGTATGTCAAACCCGAGGCCTGTAGGCTGCATGTGGCCCACAATAAATATTTTTGTGGCCCAGCCAATATAACGGTATGTGAGAAATGTTGTAATAAAAATCTCATAACTTAACTTTTACAATATCCTGTTATACGTAATTATTAATAATGAACTACAACGTTCGCTAATGACTGATTACTATAATCGTGTTGCATTCATTTCCCTTAGGCATCTTAAGCGCAGGCACACCATTTATTTCCACTAATACAAGCAGCTAACATTTTAGCAGCCAATTGCCATGTCATTAGTCTAGGACTGGCTTGTTTGGTGTGCGCAACAGGAAATATTTTGCTTTCAGAGAACAAGAAAAATAAGTTTATTTGTGTTATTGGGACTCTTCAGTCCACAGGCCTACGCTCTATCTATTGAGCCAAACCAGATAGGGCTAAAATGTTCTATGTTAACGATTACTCAGCCCTTTGCATTCAGCATGTCTCTATCGAAATAAATCTATGTTTCTATGAGAACTGAAGCTTTTGTTTTTTTGTGGCCCACATCATCTTAAACCTTGTTTATTTGGCCCGTGTTAGCCTTTGTGTACAGGACAACACTCCAACCAACTGAGCCACCTTGGCCAGGGCTGTTAACTTTTCTTTTGGCCAAAGAGAGAAAACATACAGATATTTGAGATTCTTATAGACCTATTTTTCTATCTTTAGGAGTTACAGATGCTAATTTGAGTTCAGTAATCTGAGACAACCAATTAGCATGGAGCATTTGAGATTAATGGTTGTGTTCTACGAGAGGCGCCATTAGCTTTTAGAAACCCAAGTGGTTAACAGGGGTTTTTTCCAGAGAATCTTCCTGGCTATTTCTGTGGCTGATACACACAGCAGGATTTTACCTCTGCAGCTCTATCAAGTTTCCTCTGCGTAAATTTGATATTTAGAATTCTGTCTCCTTCTTGCATCAGCGTCAATCACTGCCCACTCAGCCTTATTTGCCCAGCGTTTCTTTTACTAACAACCGCTAATTGGGAGGATCTGTGGTTTTAAGTCTGCACAGAGCCGAAAGAAACCTACGACTTCATTTTAAAACATGGAGAATGATCAGGACTTAAGGAAAGAAGTAATATGTGGCCTGCACAGTCTCCTAGTTGCTCAGAGGGGAAGCTGCCCCTTTTGCTGGGCACTGCCCAGCACACTTCTAAGACAAACCCTGCTGCCTTGGTTTGTCTCTTGGAGGTTGCCTGGGTTCTGTGTGGCTCTAAGAAAAATTCATGGGCATGAGAAGAACAAGATGAATGGGGGAGAGGGATGTTCTGGTTATCAATGGTCACTTGTTAGCGCTCTTTGGATGCAAGGACTCACTTTCTTTATGGCAGTGGTCAAACTTCAGAGGCCTCACAAGTTCTCCACACGGTGACACTACCAGGTTAGAATATGAGGGGCTGTGGTCTGTGGATCTGGGGGTCCTGCTCTCCTAGTCCGAATCTGCCCGCTCCAAATCTCTCTTTTCTTTCATCCCCTCTTCTATTTCTCTCACTCCCGCCTTCCCACTCCATAGAGGAGTGAACAGGATCAACAAGATTAAGTCCTATTTCCACCCCTACAGGCTGCGTGAAAGTCTGACTGGTTGCTCACACTTTGGCGTCATTGCCTTGAAAAATCTGGCTTCCTTCCAGTCCTTGAATGCATCAAGAGAGCGCCCTCCCTTCATGGGGGAATGTGGTAGGAGTCAGACAGACGTGAACAGAGCAGATAGGTCAGGTGCACCAGGTCACCAGGGCAGAACTTCCCGGGTGACTAGCAACGCACAAAACAAGGAAAACAAGGACCTCGCCCAAGGGTAACCTTCCCTCCCCTAGCATATCAGGTCAGAGGTTCAGACCTCCCTGACCTTTCCTCCCCTGGCATGTTGCTACTCATGCCAGTTAGACTCCTTAGACGGGGAACAAACAAGGGGGCCGGAGAAGAGCCCTTAAGCATTAAGCCCCCAGGACAATAAGATTCTGACCCACATCAAATACATCTAGGCCTCAGTTGTGTTTCAGCTCCAGGCCCAGAAAAGCAGCAACATCAGACAAGTGATGCCATGGCTGCCTCAGGACCAGCTGCACTGACTAAACACCCCCCTGTGCTGGTGCCTACCTACCAGTAGAGACCATGACTCTGAAAAGATGTACCTGAAAAGCTGATGACCATTCTATTAAGATCCTCCCCTAAAATCCCCACCCTTAAAAGCTCTTAGGATGGAAACTGCCGCAGCCTATCCAGTCCCAGCTTCTTCCCCGCAGGCTGTGTACCTTTACCTTTCTCTTTCTTCTAAGCTCCACGGGCCTTTCTTTTGCCTCTAATTTGTTTCCTGAACCCATTTCTTCTACCTCTGTGACTTTCTAAATACACTTTTGCTTATTTAAAAAAAAACAACAACAAAAAAAACTCCCTCTTTGGAACCTTTGCACTTGTTCTCTGAGTGGAACGTGCTTTCTCCACGTATCTGCATGGCTGGTCTCCTCTCCTCCTTCAGGTCTCCGCTTAGATGTGACCTTCTCAGCGAGGCCAGGATGGGCTAGGTTATGACACATAGCAAGCAAGCCCCAAATCTCAGGCGCATAAAACAACAAGGGATTTTTTTCCCTCTCATCTTCCAGCTCAGTGTCATACAAGTAGATCTGCATCATCTTTGTCTTTAGCCTGGAACCCAAGCTGATGGGGCAGCCAGGGTCTCAACTACAACAGAGGGAAAAGAGTATAGTAAAGGAGGCAGTGCCTGGGAAAACTGTGTCACTCTGTTTACCTATCACTGGCCAATGTTAAATCATGTGGCCAAGCCTGATTACAAAAGAACGAGGAAGAAAAATTCTCCTATAGGAAGAAGGTGTATGTTGAAGCTCCTGCATTGGAGTGTTAAGACACTTTGCTTCCTATGTTATTAGTACCATAAAACTAACGACAAAAAAAAAAAAATCAATAAGCTTAAGCTACCTTTTGCCTGATTGTAACCCTGCTGGTTTCTACATTTTAGAAAGTGCAACTGTTCCTTTAAAGGATAAAATCCACATACTTACAAAGAGGGGAGGGGGAAGGGCAAGGGTGTGGATATGAAGATATTTAATCCAATTTAACACCTCAAAGGGATGGGAGATCTGGTCAGATGCTTTTGCAACCACAGTCTCTGGACTTGTTTACCTCTGAAGCTAAACCTGAATGAATCACCCGAGGGGCGGTGGCATATGCTGTCACCTTCATCCTAATGACTAACAGATGCAATGGGCAGAGGACAGGGTCCTGCAAAACGCAACTGCTGAGAAACAACATGAATGCTGGGGGAAAAACAAAGATATGTGCGACAGCCCTAAAATTAGGTGCCTCGGCCCGTTATATAAGGCCAGTTTCCACTGTCTGATCTGTAAGCTATCTATGTTTACCTTGGCATATTATTCTTTTCTTCAGAAATGGAAATGCTCTGAAATTTACAGGGAACCCTAATATCCAAGTTTATACCACCCCAAATCGGCAATTAAGATATATTTGCTTCTTTTTTTTCTTATTAAAGAATTAAACATTTCAACTAAAGTTGACCACTTCTACAGAAATTTATTCGTTCCAGCCCATTTTTATACCTTACATATATATGTCTCCATAAGCAATAGAATTGTTGCTTTGTGTGTGGTGGTCATTTTAATTTTAGGTTCAATGAACAACTTTTGCTTTTTTCACTCAACTGTATGACTTTTTACTTCTAGCTAATCTTGATATATATGAATCTGCCTTACATAGTATTCTAATATAGGAACATGATGTATTTGTTGTGCCCAGATTTCAAGATTCCCAAGGGCCCAACAGGGAGCCAGTGAGTCCGATGCAAAAGCAAAGAGTCATTTATTTCAAACCTAGGTTTGGCTCCCCTGCCCCCCCTTACTGGCACAGCAGCAGGTGGCAGAGAGAGAGCAAATTCTGTGTGGAGAGAGGTTTTATAGGGGGTTGGGGTAAGGGGAGGAGAAAGGACTATGGGCCCTGCCGATTGGCCAGGCGCAAGTCGGTGTCTCATTCATTACACAGGATGTGGTCATAGTGATGGCATGCACTTCCCTTGACTATCATTGGCCAGTCCAGAGAAATCCTGGGCGTGGCCAGCAGTGGCTTGGCTTCCAGGAAGAAGCCTTGCTGAGCACATGGCCAAGGTAAGATGGAGAGCATAGCCCTTACCCTGGGGCAAGGTGGAGGGCGTAGTCCTCGCCCTTTCAGTATTATTTTTTCATCCATTCCCTTGCTGATGGGTATAGAGCTTGTGTCTAATTTTTCATTATCACAGACAAGGCCTCAGTGAGCCCCTGGTGCCTGCCTCCTGGTGCACTTGTGTGAGCCTTTCCGTGGAAACACGACCAGAAGCAGAATGACTGAGTGGAAGGGAATCTTATCCATTTCACTAGGATCCAACTTTACCTCATCCAAAGTGGCTATAGCATTTACCCGCTCCCCCCACCTCCCCCGGCGCCCACCTCACCCTCCCCAGCAGAGTCTGGGTTTTCCTGTTTCTCCACCACTTTGCCAAACCCTGATACTGCCAGACATTTCAAATGGTATCTTCTCATCTGGGTTCTCATTTCCTTGATTCCTTGTATGTCTGAGCTGCTTTTCATACACATGTTGGCCATTTGGGATTCTGATACTGTGAACTGTCTACTCATATTCTTTACCATTTTCCTATTGGGTTTTGTCTCTTTTCCCTCTCCTTTTTAATGGCATGCAAAATGAATTACAAAGAAAGCTGTATCTTTGACTTTTCTTTGTTTTATCTCAGTCTGAAGGGGATTAAAAAGAATGTGAGAGTGAAAAAGAGACTTCATGAGAAGCCTCAAAGTTTGTTTTGGTTTTGGTTTAATGGCAAATCTCAAGCAAAAAAAACCCTCACAGTGTTAGCTTATCACTTCCAAAATGTGATACTGTGTATGGGTGTGTGTGTGGGGGGAGGCGGGGTGGGGTGTGGGAGGGAGGTGAAGGGGGGAGCATCCTGGTCTCATCCAGACAAGAAAACTGAGACAAAGGCCAAGTCTCCAGAATCACTTGATGAAGAGATTGGCAAATAGAACCGGAAAAGGCTAATCTTATTAATTTTCTTACCGTAGTTAAAATTATCTCCATCTGGTTATCATTTGCCATAATTAGGAGCAGCGATAGATTTGCATGTTGGCGATGCTCAGAGCCTCCCTAGCCCATTCAGATAATAAGTTTCAAATGGTATCTTCTCATCTGGGTTCTCATTTCCTTGATTCCTTGTATGTCTGAGCTGCTCTTCATGGATCCTAAAAATGCTTCACAATTCTTTTCTTTGCTGTGAGACTGAGGCTTTGCCTGAGGCTGAATTTAAAACAGCTTCGTTTTGCACTTTGTTAAGTAAGAACCCGTTAAAGGATCAGAATCTGAGCCCTTTACAGCTAGGAAAGCCATTGGGAATGATTTGCTCCCACTCACTTTCTGGAACAGAACCTTACAGCTGGAGCGGGAGCAAGAATAACGATCCCTGCTGACCCCATCCAGCCCTGAGAGGGGACAATGAGGCAGGCGAGGCTGACGGAGAAGGGAGCCCGATAGACCGTCCTCCTCAGCAGCCATTTGGAATTAGGAGCGTCGCCATAACCCCTAAACTAATCACTTAAAATGTTTCCCCCAAAATGGTTTTTTCACATTTCATTTTACATGGGAGGTCTCAGCAAATTTGTTTCATATCCTGGCCTAGATAGTAAGGAACGCTTGGGAGTAGGAAGGCAGAGCAAATGATTCAGATCTAGGTTTCTATAGCAACATTGCTTTTTTTTTGAATGCCACTGTTTACTTCAGCAGAGTTAAGTTAAATGTGAGCAGCCAATTAAGATGCTGCTGGAAACTTTGACCTTAACCTTCGCTATCAGAAAAAATAAGCACGTTAAAAATGCTGCTTGGAGTGCTGCTGGAGACATACAGCAGGACGATCATTCTCCTTTGCTGGGAAAGCAGAAACCTCACAATCTGACCACATCCACAAGTCAATATTGCTTTCTCTTAAGATTTAAAGGGGACTGGAACGGAACTACTATCCAACGTTGACCTCAGCAGTAAGACGTGTTTTCCAGACACAGAGTTTTTGTTAGATGCATATTTGTGTCAACAGATTTCACTCCACATCAAATTGACGATAAGCACACCTATGAAGTAACAGATTGAATTGTATACCAACGCCAGAATGTAAAAATATAGCTGACTGCTCCCTCTTCAAAACATTGGGGGAGGAGGGACTCTTATTTTAAAGCCACTGCCATTGCTGAGCGCACAGTGGCATCTCCTAGGAAGTGACTTCATCCCCTCTGTCAGTGTCCGTCTGCTGGTTGTCCTCATTGGTGGCAAATCGCCACCCTCAGAGGGCAGAGTTACCCTTTTGGAAACTGTCAAGAGGCATTAGGAGTGAAATCTGACAAATAATGGAGGTGACCAAGCATGGGCTAGGAAGCAAGGTTTGGAATATGAATGTCTAATCGCTATGCTTTTCACCTGAAACTAATATAATATTGTATGTCAACTGTGATTGAAAAATAAAAAGATATTTGAAAAGAAAAGAAATATATAAAATCAAGGTTTATCTCCAAAAGTTGCTTTTCTGATGTTTTAAAAGTTGGTTCCGAAAGCATTTCTCACAAAGCAGTTCCCAAACCAGTTCTGTGCTAGGGCAGGCAGCACGGTTTCGATGTGTGTATACTTTCAGAGGTGTTACCTTAAAGGACAGACCCGACATGGATTTAAGTTCTGGCCTTTGTAAAGGGCTCATAGCCATCAATCAGAACGCCGAACGCTTCTGTCCAGACAGACGAGATGCGTGTGAGCACTGACTTTGCATTTAAAGGCTTGAGTTTGAGTCCCAGCTTGACCACTCACTGGCTATGTGACCTTGGGCAAGTTATTTAATATCGCTGAATTTCCAGGTCCGCACCTGTGAACTGGGGATAATAACAGCTTCTACTTCATAGGACTATTGTTAGAATTAATGATTTGTTATCATAAAGCCCAGCACATAGTAAATAAATAAAATCTACTTAAAATCATTACCATGGTGGCAAGAGTAATATCGACGGCAGAGTTGTCACAGGTGAAGTAGGTCTTTGTCATTTAACATCTGGGATTTTTAAGAGTGGATTGCAAATGCTCCTCTATGTCCGTGACTCGGTGATAGATGCCTAGGATAAGGAAAGTCTAGATGAACAAGCATCCATTCCTGACTAGAAGGGACATCACTTTGCCAAAAGCTACTGCCCCATCCTGGCATCAGAGCTGATGGGATGAGTCACAGTGAGCATTACCCATCTCACAGCAGCGGGACTATGACTACAGAGAGGTCCCGAGTGCACGCTCTGCAAAGCAAACATGATCCCAGTGTGGGTGGGAACAGCAGGTGGCTCCGTGTGTGGGAGCGTCAAACACAGAAGCCCAGGCTGCAGGGCCCTCCAGCTGTCCCCCGACGCGTGTCCCCAAGGGCGACCAGCACCGGAGTGTAGGTGGGACTGAAATGACTCAATCTCCAGGGAGCCTGCTGGTTTTTGGAAATTGATGGAAACTATAAATCAAGAAAAGAGTCTTAGGAAAAGTTTCGGTGAGTAAATATACATTGAAGAAGAAATAAGCTGCATTAAAAAAAAAAAAGTTGGGAAAATAGACAGAAAATGTCTAGGGTCGCAAGGTGACCACTGGCTGAGTCAGAATTGTAGTGCTGAGGTAAACTTAAAAAGGTGATATGAGCCTGGCAATCAAATGAGAACAGTTATAGGAAATAAGTTTTGATCTTTCCTCTTGCTCTCTTCCCCCATTTACAGCTGAATCCGAAGGAAGGCAAAGCTTTGAGCTATCTCTCCTGGTCCCAAATCTTCAGAGAACATGGAAAACTCCACAAGCAAAATTTAAAATAGCATAATATGATGCAGCCTATGCAGAAAGGCCTATAACCAGCAGAGAAGTGGAAGCTGGGACTGACTGAATGACATATGGGACATGAGGGACTTAGGACATGCTGGTATTGAAAGTGTTTCTAACGTGGGTTCATTATGAAGGCTAGAAGTGGGTGCAAACATGGAATTGAATTTCCACCTTTACAAGGATACTTCTAGTAGGATTGCAGAGATAGCTGTATATTTTTGACAAAAGAATATGGTTTACAAGATACTTTGAAAATCGTCACTGTTACCAAACATCTAAAAATGCTGGGTAAAATATTATTTTTAAAATCTTGTAAAATGCATGACTGAGCTGGAATAAAGTAAATAAAGTCCTTAGAGACCAAAAGCAAAATGAGAGTAGGCATTCAAAGGGGCAAGTGCATATAGGAGACCTAGCACACCAGCTTTAATGGCCACACAGGGGTCGGGACACAGAGTCTACATCATGGTAGGATGAGGTGCTTGAAAGATCACTGTATAAATCTGAGAGCCCTCTGAGAAAAGATGAACTAGAAAAAAATACTTACGCCTTGCAAAGAATCACAGTAAGAAAATGTGTTTGTCTTGGCTTTGGCTCAATTGGTAGGAGTGTCATCCCATGAATCAAAAGGTTTGGGGTTTGATCCCTCAGTTGGAGTGCATATAGAAGGCAATCCACCGATGTTTCTCTCTCTCTCTCTCTCTCTCTCTCTCTCTCTCTCTCTCTAGAGAGAGAGAGAGAGAGAGAGAGAACACATCTCTCCTAAGATTTAACCATAAGCCAGACGTCACATATGTTTGTAGTCTCAGTTGGGACTATTTTTGTGGTCTACAAAGCTCAAAGCCAGGTATTTATTTTTATATGGTTCCAGATTGATGTGCCCTCCTATGATTAGAGAAACCAAATGCAAATCCTCTTTAGAGAAGTGTACTCTCAACCCAAACTTCAAAAGAAACCCTACACATAAAGTTCCATTGGACATGACTCACAAAATACACACTGAACAGGACAGGTCTCCTTTACTGAGAGTGAGAAAACAAAAGAGCCAGCACCAAAAGAAGAATTGCAGAACATTAAGTATTGGAGTTAATGGACAGAGACCATAAAACAAATGTGCTTAATATGCTAAAATATATAATAGGAATTAGAAAGTTTAAGTGAACAGGTAAATTAGAAAAAGAAATAAAAGTAACTAAAGAAATGACAAATCATAATGGTAAAACAAGGTTAGACACTGCTAAAAAATTCGAAAATAGAAATCAAGTTTAAAGATGTTACTTAGAATTTAGCACAGAGAGACAAGGAGATGGAAAAAACAAAACAGAAAAAATAACAAGTCAAAGTGAGATGCTCTACTATGCATCTAATTTGAATTTCTCAGAGAGATAACAGAGAATAGGGGCAAGGCAACACACAATGAATTAATGGGTAAGAATTTCCTAGAACTAATGAAAGCATGAATTCTCAGATTTAGCAATCACAATGTTTTAAAAGCAGGATAAATAAAAAGGACTCTATAGCTAGGCACAAGATAAAACTGCAGATCATCAAAGGCAAGAATAAAAATTCTACACCCACCCAATAGGAAAATACAGATTACCTATAAATGAATGATGATTAAGTTGGCTGCTATCTTAATAGCAGCAATGTAAGCAGGA
Source organism: Myotis davidii (assembly GCF_000327345.1). Lineage (NCBI taxonomy): Eukaryota > Metazoa > Chordata > Mammalia > Chiroptera > Vespertilionidae > Myotis > Myotis davidii. The sequence goes on along the minus strand of NW_006286587.1, from coordinate 3,205,095 downwards.
AGGCAGTGGAATAATATCTCTAAAGTTCTAATCGAAAAGAATGGCCAACCTAGGGCCATGCAGGAAATGGTGTGTGAGGAAATTAAGATAGCAGTCTCTTAACTGGCCAGATCAACAAAATGATAAATGTCAGGGCCAGATTGCCTTCATATCAAATCCTCCCTGTACCAAATATTTTTAAAATGCTGGGTAAAATATTTTTAAAGATCTTTTAAAATGCATGACTGCGCTGGAATAAAGTAAATAAAGTCCAAAGTTCATCCTCTAAGAACTTAAAGTGGACAATATTCATATCACCTAGGTTGATTTATAGAGATTTTGCCTGAAGACAGAGAAATGAATTTTCGTGTTTTCTATCCCTTTGATGACATGAGTTGGTTTGATTTATTAATATGGCCCAGCTATCTTTGAAAATGTATTCCAATATTAGACTTTGATCCCAAATCACATGTGATCATCTTAAAAGTATAGTTCATGTCCACCCTGTATTTTGCTTCTGAAAGTTTTATTCCATAAATAGCCAATTATACAAAATCATTCAAAAATCAAAGTTGTTCTAGTTGGTTTTATTTTAAAAAATGCAGATGCTTTTAATGTTTTGCAGTTGATATTTTCTTTCTCTGTAACCAACTATTTCTATTTACTTTTCAATGAATTACAAACTTTATCTTCCTAACTCAGTTCATGCCTGCTTCTCTGGTAGCCTCAGAATTACAATACTAATTGTGCAGCCAATGGCCCACATAACAAGATATCTGCTCCAAACACCCTTTTGGAAAAAAGAGAAAATAATTATTTTTACTCTCTCATGATTGTCACTCTCTTTGAAGAGATCACACAAAAGAAACCTTATAGCTTAGTATTAAGAAGGTAGCTAAATCTCTTTTAGCAAATAAACCAAGCCAATCATGAGAAGATAAACAGAGTCAAAGATTATTACTCACAAAGTTATTACTGGTAACATTTACTACCTTACTGGTATTTTAGAATTTTCTGTTACATAAGGTCCTCCTTAAATTCATTTTATTTCACATATAAATAAAACTGCCTTTTTGCCTAGAAAGGAATACAAATTTGTAGGGTATTATGAAGAAGAAAAAAGAGAAAGATGACCTTATTATACTGGTTATTCCAGATGACTACATTTTTTTGACCTCTGAGTGGCAAAACTTCAAATGCATTTGTAACTTTAGCTCCTAAATGGAGCCCTTAAAAAACCCAAGCTCACCGTAAATCTTTCATGCACATTTCTGTTTTTCTGTATCTTGATCTGAACAGTAGTTAACCAGGTATGTACATATAATCTACCAAGCTATATTTAACACGTAAGATTTGTGTACTTTTATAAAAATTGTATCTCAATTTAAAAAATATCTACACACATACACACACTTCCTGTCTTCACTAAGTCTTGGATGTGGCATAGAAATTAAGTTTTTTAAAAAAGATTCCTGAAGGTTCTAATGTTCAGTGAGGTTGGTAACCACTACCCTAAGGCAATTAGAACTTGTCTTCATTAGAATAGACCTTCAGCAAATATTTGTTTGAATGAATGAATGATCAAATCAACACACTAATAAATAGCTATATTATTTATGGTTGTAGGTATACCATTGACTTGGGCCAGAAAAAGCCCTAAAACTTTATTTTTTAAAAAGTATACCAGATAATGTTATAAGTACTGTAAATGCATTCTCTAATGAACCCTCACAACAATTCTATGAGGTAAGTTGACTGTTCATGGTCTTCAGTTGCAGCCAACATAAATCATTTTGGCTGCTTTAAGCAGAAAGAGCTGCATTAAAAAGTATAACACAGTTCACGTCACTGTTGGGAGGGCTGCAGAAACCCACTCTAGGCTGAGCTTTTAGGAATTGCTACTCCAATAAACAGCCAAAGGGGCTACTCCTCTATCACTATTAGGAACCCAAAGAATTAGGAAGCTGCTGCTACAAAGGCTGCACCAAAGTAACACAGTTTCTGCTACATCTGGAAGCTTCCCAATAGGAAGCTGCCTGCTGAATCAGGAAGCCATCGCTACAGTTGCTAGTTTCAGAACCATGTGCCTCTGCCATTAGACACACCAGCTAAAAATGAATGTACTGGCCCCATTTCTCTCTTCCCACACAATCTAGGTCTAAATTCAAAGGTTTATGGGAATGCATTGGATTAACAGAGCTAACTTACATCCAGAACACTGGCTGTGCAAGAGATTCTGGAAATGGAATTTCCACCCTCTGTAAGACAAGAAATCATGGTACGACGAGGTTGGAATAGGCATTGTGTGGGCTAATCAATAAACTCACAGGTAATGAAACTGAGGCACAGAGGTTAAGAAACTTGGTCAAAGACATACTGCTAGTAAGTGCCAGGGTCAGGATCCAAACTCAGGAAGTATGCCCCAAGGACTCATAAAGCATATTAGAGAATAATAAGACAGTGCACAGGCAAGCTCATGGGTGTGAGGCCTGCAGTCCTGACATACAAATTTTTGTGCTCACAAAGAACAACTTCCAATTTATTTTACTCAAAAATCCTAATATCACCTCTAGAATTTTAAGTCTCATCTCATAGTTTCTCAGCTTCAAATTTCAAAAAGGTATCATTAACTTACTTGACTATTTTATTTTTGGTCTAGAAAGTGTTTGCAAGTGTTTTGGGCGATGGGGGATCAAAAAATATTCTATCACTAAATCGTCACTGAAGATGCCCATGCCCAGGCCTCAATAACCACCTCAGCTCCAGCTCCTCACATTGCTTCCACTGTATAAAGTAAAAGGGTATTCAAAAGTACCCTGAAGTTACTTCAAGACTTTCTAATGGAACATCTTCCTGATTCTACTTTCATCAAAAGGTTTTGGAAACTGTGTTAGATGCATTAGAATGATGGCTGTTTAACCTCTGCTTGGGAAGATGACCATTACACAGCTCTTGTGGACTGGAAACTGTGAGACCAAAGCTTGATGTGTCCTCTGTTATCTGAACTGTATTTCTACACACTCTTAGTGTAGTTTTGTCTATCTATCTATCTATCTATCTATCTATCATCTCCATTTATCCATCCACCCACCCACCCATCTCTCTATGAGAATGACCCAGACAGCAGAATAAAAATATTAACTGTATCCAAAATAAATATATCAATAAGTACAGACTGAGGTTGATATGAGTGAGAAGGGTCAGTTCCAAATCAAAGGATGGAAATGTTAAAAGTTGCCCACAAAGGAGAATGTGTCAGCTATTTTTAAAAGACCATAATTTTCATCAGAGAACCTTCTGGGGGCAGAGGAAAGAGAAAATGCTTCATTTGACAAGTTATGAATTGCAAATTTGCCAGTTTGGGAAGGGTAAATATTTGCTGAAGATTAAGTACATGGCAAAGGTACATCATTAAATCTAAAGTAATTAAACAGCTCAAATCAGTATGCTCCTCTTCATTTTTAATGAGCATACAGTCTCAACAGCCAGGTGCCATAGTCCAATCTATTTCCATGGTGTAGAGGAAATGATAAATGTCTTCAGCATGACTTCCGATAAAGAAGAGTCTGACTTAATTACTCCACGTGCAAGTGAAAACGGATTTGGTTAAACAAATGAGCCTGCCAGCCAAGGACATCAGACTCATGTTGGACTACGTTTCAAATGTACATCAAATTGTATCAGCCACACGTGCACAGAAGCAGGGCTGCGAACACTTACATTTTAATTCTTACGAATGTGTGTTTAGCAAAGTAATATGTGCTCAGAGCTTCCTAAAGTCAAATGAGGTTCCAAGTCTTACAATGAACAATGGTGCCCAGCCTCCTCCGTCCTCTTTGCCATTTCTAAGTCTACATTTCAACTTGCCGTTCCTTCTGGTTTTTTATTTTTTTTTAAAATATATTTTATTGATTTTTTTACAGGGAGGAAGGGAGAGATAGAGGGTTAGAAACATCGATGAGAGAGAAACATCAATCAGCTGCCTCCTGCACATCTCCCACCGGGGATGTGCCCGCAACCCAGGTACATGCCCTTGACCGGAATCGAACCCGGGACCCTTCAGTCCGCAGGCCGACGCTCTATCCACTGAGCCAAACCGGTTTCGGCCCTTCTGGTTTTTTAAATCTTATCTAGCTAATTGATATAATCACAAATGATACTTATCAGCTTTAGACATTTTATGTTGACATCCCTAGGCCTTATATATGCACAGGTACCTTCACTTATCCTCTACGGTTATGTCCATTTTTTTTATTAAGTCAACATTCAGTGTTTCTATTACTGTAACTACATAAAGTTGATCCCTGCTAAACATACTTAGAATGTTTCCTTTATTGTACAATATTATTCTTTCTGTGATTAACAGTTATTTTTTTCTGCTTGCTTTGCAACTTTCTTTTTCTTAAATTTTTTTTTATTGATTTCAGAGAGGAAGGAAGAGAGATAGAGAGACAGAAACATCAATGATGAGAGAGAAGCATCGATTGGCCACCTCCTGCACACCCCTACGGGGGGTGGGGGAGGAATCAAGCCTGCAATCTGGGCATGTGCCCCCTGCTGGAGTTGAACGTGGGACCCCCCAGTCCGCAGGCCGAAGCTCTATCCACTGAGCCAAACCGGCTAGGGCTGCTTTGTAACTTTCTTTAACTGTATCCACACCCTCCAAGGGCCTCTCAGTATAATTTGCTACATGCCAGAATGACAGGATAGTCTCTCAAGTCCCCAGCTGTCCTGGTCACGTCCCTCTGAGAGCCCTCCAGCCTCTTCTCCAGGTTGCTCTCCAGGCCTGCTCCACAGCTGTTGACCCGGGTCTTCCATCTGTTGCTCTACTAAATTCCTTGTATTATTTCTATGATGATTCCTCTGCCCCATTTCCTCTCCCTCTCTCTCTCTCTCTCTCTTCTTCCAGCCCCAACCTCCCTCCTTTCCTTCCTTCCTTCCTTCCTTCCTTCCTTCCTTCCTTCCTTCCTTCCATCCATCCAGATTTCTTGTGCTCCATCTCAGTTTCTTTAGTTTTTATTAGACTTGGTCTCTATATTTTCTGATGTAGGATTTCCACAAATATCTGGTGATCACTGGCTGTGAGTTCATAATTGAAGGGTGAGGCATTAAAAAGCTAATTTGGAAGCCCTTGCCATGGGTAGGGCTTATGGACTGGTGGACTTCATATAGGGTGACTGATAATCATTTAAGTTTTCCAGAGGTGGCTCCTCTCATCTCTGCACTGGCCAGAGAAGGATGAATAAGGGTGCTGTCTTAGACAAGGCAAGTGCAGAAAGTCCTCTTTGACGAGGTGGCATTAACTGGAGCCCTGAGTGCAATGAGGGGGAAAAGTGATGCACGTATCTGGGGCAGCCAGGTTCCAGAGAGAGGAAATGGCAAATGCAGAGTCCCTGAGTGTCTGATGTGGAGTGAAGGTATCTTGAGACCGGAAAACGATGCAGGCAATGCCATAAGTTATCACTGAATGTATTGTGGGGTAAGTTAACTTACACAGGGTAGGATTGGCGGGAACAGGCAACGCAGCACTCTGTATGCAGCTAATCTCTGCTAGATGCTTTATAGCAGTGGTTCTCAACCTTCCTAATGCCGTGACTCTTTACTACAGTTCCTCATGTTGTGGTGACCCCCAACTGTAAAATTATTTTCGTTGCTACTTCATAACTGTAATGTTGCTACTGTTATGAATCGTAATGTAAATATCTGATATGCAGGATGTATTTTCATTGTTACAAATTGAACATAATTAAAGCATAGTGATTAATCACAAAAACAATATGTAATTATATATGTGCTTTCTGATGGTCTTAGGCGACACCTGTGAAAGGGTTGTTTGACCCCCAAAGGGGGCGCGACCCACAGGTTGAGAACCGCTGCTTTACAGTATAGCTAAAGCATGAAGTGATTGACAAGACAGCGAGACAAAGAATGCAGTACGAGCCAGGAACCGTACCTCCCGGTGGTCTTGTGATGGATAATTGCTTACAATTGACACTAACACCTAGTTTGATATTTATCTCAGTTGCTGTGCCATTCTGGCTGTTACTGACAGGAATCTCTATGGTGACACTGTAAGCTTACAGCACACAGCTAATCATTAACCATAAGGCTTTGGTATGCTTGCTGAGAATAGTTAGGGTAGTCTGAGTTCACAGCATGAAGACTTAAACAGAAAAGAAACCAAGGAGGTACAAAGTTGGAGTCAGTCTTATTTACATCGGCACTACACGCGGAGATGGGAACAGATTTAGTGAGGATGAGGACCAGCTAGAAGGCCACTTGCGGCTACAGCAGAGTAAGCAAGGGGGAGACGGAAGGAGCCTGTGCTTTTATCATTTATGGAAACAATTTTCACACAGGCCTTGTCAGAGACATTAGAAAGCCAAATATTACAATATTTACACATAGTTTATAAAAGTAAATCGAATAAAACTCTGTTCTAAGGTGTCACTTGTAGTGGAGGCACTGGCTTGCAGTAATAAGTCATGCCTTCCCACTTAAACAGGGAGGGGTGGTCATCCATGAGACCAGTTGTTAGAAGAATTCCTTGATCGGAACTTTTAACTTTGAGTTTTGTTGCTCTACTTCCTGAAAATTACTTGGCTATGCTCCTGTGTTGTTCAGCTACCTCTTTGATTCCTTGGATCCCACCCATTCTTTCACTTTAAGAAAATACAAGTTGTCATTACAGAAGTCTCTGTGTTTTACAGCTGCCCTTTTTAAAAAATATTTTTTTTATTGAGTTTAGAGAGAAAGGGAGAGGGAGAGAAATAGAAACATCAGTGGGGAGAGAGAGAGAGAGAGAATCATTAGTTGGTTGCCTCTTGCACACCCTACACGGGGGATTGAGCCCACAACCTGGGCATGTGCCCTGACCAGGAATTGAACAGTGACCTCTTGGTTCATAGGTGGATGCTCAACTACTGAGCCACGCTGGTCATTTTTTAACAAGTACGTTTCCCAAATAAAACCATTTTTTAAAAGTGAATCTGAATCAATACAAATCTGTCTATAGTATTTGACATCAGATCAAAAATCAAATCACTACCACTTGCCTTTGTTTGGAGAGTCAGGCAGGCTAACAGTAATGTGCAATTATCTATCTCTGTTCAACCCTGTGAAGACTCTAAAAATTAAAAAATCTATAAACATAAACACACTAGAGACTCTCTGAATCAGATCCACACACTTCTAAGCTAGATCAAAAGGAAACAGCTCACGTTGTTGAGAAAAATCAAAAGTTTGGAAAAAATCACTAGTTGCCAAGGCAACAAGAAAAAAAATTAGACAGAAAATAGAGTTTCCACCTCAAGCACTATCACATTCAGAAGCTGAGTGTCTTCTGGGCCTGCTTCAGAAGTCGTATTTCACCTCCACTCAGTCATTTCTGGAGATAGGGCAAGAATCGAGGATCCACAGCACAGGGGCCTTTGTCAACACTGGGCCATGGGGCAAGTCGCTACAAAAAGCCCCACAAGAGGGTGAAAGTAAACCCTCTGCAGGCTAAGGCATCAGAACCATTTTTCTTTATTCTGCAACTTTTCCTGTGTGACACTTTTACAGAGAACTTCCATTTATGAGCTAGACAGGAAATGGTTACCGAGAGATTAGAAGGTCAAATAATTTGCTGGAGGGTTTCCAAACCCTTCTCCTTGAATTTCTATCATTTCATAGTGACTCAGAGCTGACTTCAAACACCATCTGTGCTCCTCCACTAGCACCCTGCTAAAAGCCATGCCATTTGCCAAGCTTGTTCTTGACCCTCCCCTCCCTGGCTTTCTCTACCTGGAGATTCTACTGTTCCTTGGGGACCCAGTGTCATGCTCCTCCTCTGTGAGGCCTCCTCAATTTTCCAGGTGGAGCTGGCTGTCCCCTACCGTAGGTCCTGCACTCAGTACACAGTATTCAGCGCCATTTCCATCCTGAAAGTTTGTGTGTGACTGTTTCCTTATCCAATTGTGAATTCCTAGAAGCAGTGGCCCTGTCCCGTCAATGGTTGTGACACCAGAGGGGTACAGTGCTGAGGCAACTGGTTTCAGTGAATGAGACAGAATGAATTAATGCACTGCTCTAGCTTTTAATGCTAAAGGACAATCCTAAGACATCACCAGCACAATTAGGGGGAAGAATCTGGAAAGCTGGCTGTGGGTTGAGGGAGGCAAGTGTGCCTGGTCCCAGCTCAGGCCCTGGGAGGCTGTGAGATGACTAAACCTCTCTCATTTTCCAAACTGTCTGCAGAATACCATCTGTGTCCTGCAGAAGGTAGCAGGTGTTCCATGTAAAGGGGGATTTGATTTTCCAATAAGTTCAAGATGGTGGGATTAAAAACATTAACCAGGCCCTTTTCCCATAGGCCTTTGCACGGTAGTATCTCACCTACAGAACTGGAGGCGGATGGAATGAATGGTGCAGTGAAGTTCTGCTGAGTGCTTGAGAAATGCTAGCTGCTGTTTCCTTATTGTTACCCTTCTCACCCATCTACACTCTGCAAGTTTTTCTCCATAGATTCTCATGGATCTCACAGACTGCAGATTACTGAGAATTAAAAAAGCTATTTTACTAAAGGGATTAGTCAAATTAGAATGCAACCCAGCTGGATGAAACTGTAATATTCATTTTCCTCTATTATTATAGAGACAATCCCTTTCCTAGTTCTTCTTCTGCATAAAGTTACAGACTGTTAATTTCTCCAACAGGTAGGTTTGTTTGTTTGTTTTTTACTTTGGAAAGTTATACTAGCATTGGAAGGAAAGGACTCATGGGATAGGAGAACCATTCACCCAGAGGCCTCCAGAAGGCTTGGACGTGAATGGTGGCTTTCCCAAGAACTGAGCACTGCCTTCCTGATAATGATAACATAAATATCACATCAATAAACTCACCCATAAGCAGATACCTATATTCTAAGGTCACAATGTTGAAGGGAATCAAAACACAGCAGGTGCCTCCTAGATGAATGGGGTTCCAGGAGAGAGGAGTATAGGGCCACTTCGGGTAACTGAGCACAGGCCAAATAGACAAAATGGAGGTGATGAAGATGCGAGTCCAAGCTACATCTCTCTTCCTCTTTTCTGAACAACTATTCTCTCTCTCTCTCTCTCTCTCTCTCTCTCTCTTTCACACACACACACACACACACACACACACACACAGTAGGGTACTCACTTTAGACAGACTCTGTTCAGGACAAACAACCATTTATAGCAACATGGTTAAGCAGAGGCCTAGAGATAATGCAAAGGTCACATGGCCCCCAACCAGAGTGGAGTTGAACAAACAAAACAATGCACCCATTAAGGTATTTTAAAGGTCAAGAGAAATAGTATGTCAGTGTTTACAGGGGAGATTTTTCTTCTTACCAATGAATAATCCCATTTAAATGAATGTCATGTAAATTCTCAAGGAGTCTAAAGAGAAACTAGGGACAAAGCTCAAAGTAATCTGGGAGAAAACCTTAAACAGGTCAATGAAAAACAGGAGTCTATTTTAAGACTATTTTAGGAGGAAAGCAAGCATACAAATACTGTATGGTATGTTCACCCGTGTCAAGTTCACTCCATGTACCAGGAGCATGACAGACCGGGAGCTCCAGGTCATGACGAGGAAGACAGCCATGGCAGCCACACAGCACCGGTGTAGGTAGTTACTGTGCAGTTCCAGAAACATCAAGAACAGCACAGCCTTGTGCAACCACCCAGAAATCTCAGCCCAGAGAGGCAAATCTTCTGTTAAAATTCTCAGGCAGAGAACGAGGATTAATGGGATTTTAAGGTCTAAAACAGGTAACATCTAAGAATCTGAAAGATCTCACCTGCTTTCAGGATGTGATTGAGGGCAATAATAGTAGTCAACACAATGGTCTATCCTAGAGGAACTCTTGGATCATGTCACGTTATATTATTCTATAACAAGGCATGAAAGTCCAGCTCTTACTCTAACTTACACCTTCATATATGGAGAGTAAAGAAAACTGCCGAAACCGGTTTGGCTCAGTGGATAGAGCGTCGGCCTGCGGACTCAAGGGTTCCGGGTTCGATTCCGGTCAAGGGCATGTACCTCGTTGCAGGCACATCCCCAGTGGGAGATGTGCGGAGGGCAGCTGATCGGTGATTCTCTCTCATCGATGTTTCTAACTCTATCTCTCTCCCTTCATCTCTGTAAAAAATCAATAAAATATATTTAAAAAAAAAAAAAGAAAAAAAAAGAAAACTGAGGCAGTAACACATACGTTTTCTACTCTGCCAAAAAATCCTTTAAAAATTTGGAGAAGTTTCGCCCCTAGACTCACTTCCATCATTCTTAAGAAATAAAATAAAAACAAGAAACAGGAGAGTGAGAGAGGAGGACAGGGAGCCTGAAAACAGTAGCATTCTGGGAAAATAGAGCAAAATAATCAAAGTGTTGCTCTCTGAGTGGAAGGATTATGAGTGTTTATCTTCTACTTCTTTGTGCCTTTTCACATTTCCCAATCTTCTACAAGAGAATTTTCAGAGAGAAGTGGAGATCAAAGGAATTAGAAAAATCAAATACAGACAACTCAAAGGAACCAACACAACTATTGCCACTTAAAAGCAAATGCTTGTTCTGCCTCAGGCAGAGCCTCTGTTCTTTCCTATTTCTTCAAGGGCAACAGCTATTTGTCAAATAGATATTAAATGTCCACCAAATGCCTGACCCTGGATGGAGAAATGAAAGGTGGGGCTGTTGGCCTTGATCAACTTGCAGTCAAGAAAGAATCCAAAGAAATAAAACCCCTAGAGCACTATCAACTGCTAAAACATGTTCTGTTTCTGTTTTTGTTTTCAAAGTGGCTATAATCAGAGCTTGTGGAAAACAGAGGTCAGAGTGCCATGAAGGTTTCACTGAACCGGAAAAAGAGCTGACCCCTAGGGGAGATGGGGGTTGGATGAGCTCCCATGGTCCTTCACAAAAAGATCACAGCTGAGTTGAAGTGTCTCGGTAGTTTCTGTCGGTAGATAACATGGGCTGCTTAAAGACAGTGTAGTACTGCCCTGGCCAGTTTGGCTCTGTGGATAGAGCATCAGCCCAAGATCTGAAGGGTCCCAGGTTCGATTCCAGTCAAGGTTATGTACCTCGGTTGCAGGCTCAATCTCCTGGCCTGGGTGCATGCGGGAGGCAACCAATCAATGTGTCTCTCCCACACTGATATTTCTCTTTCTATCTCTCCCCTCCCTCTCCCTCTCTCTAAAAATCAATGGGGAAAAAAATCCTCGAGCAAGGATGAACAAAAGAAAAGACAGTGCAGTACTGTGTGCCTTTTAACCTTCAGTCAAAGTGTCAATGTAAACTTCTGCCTTTTCTAACGAGTCTGCTTGAAAATTATAGCGAGGTCCTGTTTTTAAATGGATATATTTTAAACTCTTTGGAAAATTATAATAACCGTATATGACAGTGCCTGAATCATCTAGGTTGCTTTGTCGTTTTTATGCTGAAAACAAGTGGAATTACAGCAGGTACTCTTTGGTATCTGGCTTCTTTCACGCAACCTTCTGAGAAGCATCATTTTGTTGTGTAGAGCTGCAGTTTATTCATTTGCAGTGAAATACAGAATTCCATTGTATGAACACATAACCACTTATTTGTCCATTCTGCCGGCGATGAGCATTTGGATAGTTTCTAGTTATGGCTGCTATAACTGGTGCTGCTATGACTATCTTAGTACGTGTCTTTCCATGAAAATATGGATGCATTTCTCTCAGGGCTGTACCTGGGAATGGAGCTGCTGGGTTGCAGGGTATACAAATGTTCAGCTTTTAGAGACACTGTAAGTACGTATAGGTGTAATAGCTCATCTGAGGATTAAGGACCCATTTCTGTTTTTGCCTGTTCCTAGCTCTAATGATGGTGTCCTATACCACAGTGCGTCCAAATCTCATCTTCTATCACCCAAGATTGAGAGCCCCCAAACCATTCCATTCTCATCTACCTTAAAAATATTTTCTTCATAGATATTGTCTATGCTTGTGTGTGTGTTTTTCCTAAAGAAGAGGCTGTAAACCAGAAGGGCAGAAGAAATTGTGCTGTAGTTAAGGCAAATGATATTACAAAGGACAAGCTGTCTAGTAAAACACACTTATAATTATAATTATCCTCAAAATAAATCAAATTATCCATATAAATCCAACCCCTCACTGGTAAATTAATGAAAAATATGACAGTGTTGAGCTTTTAATTGCTTCTATTGCAAAACCCCCAAATTTCAACTTCAGTTATCCGGCAGAAAAGAGGCAATTAGTTTGCAACAGATGTGTCAGTGAAAACCTGTTACAACATGGGCCCAGAGTTAATACTCTGCAAGTTTCTGAAGTCCATCTGTCCAATTTTGTCATGTTTTCATTTTAGACAATCCTACTTAGTCCTTCCACATTAATTGCTTTTTGTTGTTTGGGTTGTTTTTGTAGTCAGGATCTTTTTTTATCTTCATTATATAAGATTCATAGGAGCCCTGTTATCTCAAATACCAAGTTTGCTTTCCTTTTCAGAACATTTTTCCCCCCAAAATATTAAACCTCAGAAAAATGGCAGATGAAAAGATGATTGTGCAATGGTAGGGCTTAAATAAATTAAGGCTTCCAGGCTGTGTTGCTACTTCCTGTTTCTAAAAAGTAAAATCTTTTTTGAGGATATTAAACATCATTTGTGACCTTTAAAGAGAACTCCCTGAAGTCATTAATTCATAATAAAATCTGGTTAGACTATCACAATAGTGAGTAATATAAAATGATGCCAATTTTCAATTACAGTCCCAATAATGCCTATTATACATTTTCAGAATTACTGAATAGGTTTGAAATGGTCCAGATAACAATCAAATATATTTTTGTTGGCAGCATTTGGGAAAGAGAAATGAGAAATAGGATAATTTCAGATAAATAATTCCCCAAATATTATATTCCCTATGGTGACTGAAGGAAAAGGGAGTTTGTTCTTGGTCCAAATCCTACTCCCATACACGTGGAAAGGGTGGCTGCTCTGATGACAGGCGAGCGGGGTCATGAAGAAATGACTCCTTTGAGCAGCAATGAGTGACTTGGGCACAGAAAGGAACTTCATAGGTCCTTCCATGGCATCTAAAATCTCCACTCTGCAGGCCTCCTGAGGTTGTGACATGCCACAGAGTATTGTGACCAATACATTTATTCATTCAACAGATATTTCTGAAGGATCTATTATGTGCCATACACTGTTCTAAGGTCTGGAGCCTCTGTGATGAATATCACAGATATAGACTCTATTCTCATGCAGATGAAGATTTGGAAGAGAAGGTAAAACAAGGAATAAATAACTACACAGATAAATTCTAGTAAGTCTCATGTACGGTGCCCCCACAGTGAATGGACAGCAAGTAAATCTGGATGAGAGAGGAAGGTGTCAGGGAGTGACCTGGATATGCACAACATGTGGTATAGTTAACCAGTGTTAAATATGCTGAATTCATGATCATAACTAGCACCATCTTTAGCCAGGTGAGTGACATTTATCACATCTTTCCATTAGTCATTTCAATACAACTAATTTTTTTCAGCACTCGTATTTATTTCAGCCACTTGAAGGTGCCACAAAAGAATGCCTAGATAACAGTGGTGGCTGAATGTAATGTGTACAACACATCACCTCTTCTGTCATAAATACATGCATACATACATGCATATATACATATATACTAGTACATACATACTTGCCAAGATGAGTATGGTGTGGTCCATCCTCAACAGTGGATGGTCTGGCCTACAGAGGAAGCAGTCCCACAAATAGGCCCCTAGGCCACAACATGCAATGCAGCCTAATGAAGTACACGGAGAGTCAGCTGTCAGGGAACTAAGAGGAGGTAGGGTATTTGGGGCTGGATCATATGAATAGGTAGCATTCTCTAGGCCAAGAAGGAGAGAAGGGGACTCTAGGGAAAGGGAATGGTCACAAAAAGTTGAAAAGAGGTGCAGATGTCAAGATGTGTTGGATGGGCAGCCTGCAGACTGGCTGAGTGGCGGGGAGGAGACCAGAGGGCAGAAACATGGCCGGGTGCCCTTGCCCTCTGTCTTGGAGTTGGGAACCACGGGGAGGCTGGCAGGAGATGCAAGGAGGGAGAAAGGTGATGGACTATTTACTTCCCTGGCCCCCCTCCTGGGAAATTGCCATACGGTGGCTGCATCCCTCCACAAGCTCACAGCTCTGGTCAGGCAACCCAACCAACACAGCTCTTGTGGGCGCACCCACTCCGGGTCTCTAGGCCCAGGTCCTGTGCTTCCCCTGCGGTTTCCTCCCAGCTGCTCAGACCTCTGTACATATTCTATTTATTAAGCTTCCCTCAAATTACCTGGTTAGACTGTGTTATCTGTTCCCCACCAGAACCTGAACTGATACAGCCATGCAGCAAGGAAATCAGGGTGGCAGATGAAGGCATTAGAGGCAAATGCAGAGAGGGAGATGCCTGTGGGAGAAGGAAGGGGCAGGGGGCGGGGGAGGGTGAAAGGTCATGACAGTGAAGAGCATGGTGATGGGGGAAGTGGAATCACAGACCAGCCAGACCACAGCATTTATGTGAAACCTACTATGTGCCAGGCACTATCCACAGGCTTTAACATCAATCATGTCAAGGCAGCCGTTTAACAGATGAGGAAACAGAGACACAGAGAGATCTAGTGACGTTCTCAAAGTCCCAAGCTAGGAAGCGGTGAAGCTCAGATTCGAATCCAGGGAAGTCTAACACCAGAGTCATGTTCTCAGCCTCTGTGCTAGACTGACGCTCCGGCGGGGGCAGGCAACATCTGATTCATCGTGTTGATGTCTCTGACTGCTTTTTCACTTGAGTTGTGATCTTCAGGTCTTGGTGTCAAGAGCGGTGATCTTTGATTGTATCCTGAGCATTTTGTCTATTATGTTTAGAGACTATTACATTTGGAGAATTTTGGTCTTTTAGTTCAACACCCAAATACCCTCTTCAGGTTTAGCATGCAGTCCGTGGCCTAGTTTTGTGGCTGTGGTTCCAATGACAGTGTAATTTTCAGAGCCTTTGCTGTTTATTTTGGTCTGCGTGGTTTATCTGGCACCGCTGAGGCTCCCACAGGCCCATGCTGGGGCTGCCTGAGGACTGGCCTGGCCCCAAGACCTTGCAGGTGGCAGGCACTGGTGATGATGCCTCTTGGGGAAGCCATGTAAGTAAGGCTACTTGGAGAAAACCTTGTTACCTTATACAAACTCTCCCTCGGTGACAATGCAGAGCTCTGTGCAGGTATCAGAATGGCAGAAATCCTTAAAAATGACTGTCCAAATAAATGAGTCAGGTCTGCTGTGAAACCATAATTACATTTCTGCAAAACCTCGTATTATCGAGAACATATCACAGAGTTATTTCAATATAAGAAAAGAAGGATTGAGGTCACAGAGTCCATAAGACTAGATTATTTTTCCTGTAGGAGCTTACATGTTGTATTGTATTTTGTTAGCATCTAAAAGAGTTTAATTGTATTTTGTTACCATCTAAAAATACTAAATGGCTTGAACGGCTCAGAAATATAACCTGCAGCCAAGCTCATATCCACTGACGGTAAAGAAAAACCCTTGGCGTCAGCTGGCCTCTGCGGGCGGCCGCTTCCTTCCGCCTGGCCCAGGGCTCCCTCCGCCGGTGCTCACATCACAGCCCACAGTGGTCCAGAAAATGCAAATTGTGCTTCCCACATGGTCAAAGGCATAATAACCGGGTCTCTTGCAGCAGATAAGACCATGAAAATAACAGTGCTCTGGAAAATGAGGGGTGCTAGGGGCATCTCCCTTACTGAGACTTACTTCAAATGGCATCTCACTTTATTAGCTCCGGCTGTCTTCCTTTGGCCGGCAGAGCCATGACAACATGTTCCTATTAACATCAGAAATAACTTCCACAGCAATCACTTTCTTTAAGGAGAGAGAAAAGAAAAACGCTCTCTAGTCAGATTCACATTTTCCATTTGCACTGTGGGTTGCCAAGCGTGCCAGCCCAGCTGAGGCTGTAATGAGGAGTCCAATATCGAGTTCTAGACGCGTCGACCGGGGGCCTGCAGGCACACAGTGGGAGTGTGATAATAGCTTCTGATGGTGCTGACCTGACTCTGCCTTATTCCGTTCATATCCTCAGGCCGGGTCCCACGCACAGGTAAAGATGGGCCTAGGGAGACTGGTCCATTTCTGCAGTTGTTCACTCAACACCAAAAGCAGGTTGCCATGATCATAGGCACACTCTGGTTTTCTGTGCAAGAGGGGGCAGCTAGCAGATGATGCTTAGCAATCAGTGATGTTCCATACATCCATAGTAACAGGAGCCAAGAAAAGCTGACACTGGTGTGAATATCCTTTCGGGTTCAAACTGCTGATTTGTTTTAAAAGAGTATATCCTCGCCCTGTTGGGTGGCTCAGTTGGTTGGAGCATCATCCCGTACAACAACAAAAAGTTTGTGGGTTCGATTTCCGGTCAGGGCACGTACCTAGGTTTTGGGTTCATATGGCGGGTAATCAATCAATGTTTCTCTCTTTCTCTCTCCCTTCCTATATCTCTAAAGAAATACAAATCAATAGACTTACTCCTGGGTGAGGATTTAAAAAAAGAAGAGTATACCCTTTCTTTGGATATAACAAGAGAGATCTCATAAAGTATTTTGGTTTAGTTAAGTGTATTGTCAATGTTGAAATCTTCAGATTTTCCTGATGACTCAACATCCCCGTAAATAAGGTGTGAGTACCTGCCAAGTGACTAGGTCCATTTGGTGTCATAAAGCTGGTTCCTGCTATAGTTTGTTCTTCTTACCACCCTCCCCTGTGACCGAGTGACATTTAAATACACCAATAAAATCCCCTCATGCCTTTTGCTTGTGTAGGGATTGTACCTGACCCCAATAGAGGCACCTGCCCACGGGTATTCACTCTCAGCTCCCTTCCTGCTTGGTTGAGTCTGCTTCCGGGTTGCTCCTCCCATGTGCCTCCCTCCTCTAGGACCTGTGAGTACAGTAAATCCTTTCCTTTCACAGGCCTCTCCAAGTAAAATTTCTGCAGTTGTGTTGAAATCATCCTTAAAGACCCGACCAGGGGGGCTTAATCCCCATTTACAACACGCTAAGCCATCCAGTGGTTTCTAAACGGAAACTAAGGCTACGGTCCGATGACCATAAAGGCCAAGGTCGGCATATGGAGCACAGTGTGTAACTGATCCATGACTTTAGGTTTGAAAAATATAATCTGAACATTAGGATTTGGAAACGCAATCTAAATTTAGGATCTTCACATGAAATTGGGAAGACTCAAACTTCAATCTACATTATAGAAAATTGGAGATTTTGTCATAAAATTGTTCCATGGGTGCATTTTCCCCTTGAAAATGCAACCTCATTACAACTAATGAGCCAGCTACAGGTACCGGTATCTTAGATGCAAGTTATAAAGCAAAATATCTGTGTTAACAAATGCATATATATCTTGGTTAACAAATATATATTTGTACCTTTTCATGCAGCAGAATTCAAATTCTTATTTATTAAAAAAAAACACTAACCAATGATATAGAAGAAAATTACCTTCCTGGATAGCAACATTCATGGATATCACTAATAAAGAATTTAATCCTTTACATGAGATAAA
Source organism: Myotis davidii (assembly GCF_000327345.1). Lineage (NCBI taxonomy): Eukaryota > Metazoa > Chordata > Mammalia > Chiroptera > Vespertilionidae > Myotis > Myotis davidii. Next base: position 3,187,491 of record NW_006286587.1, on the reverse strand, counting down.
TTTCTAAAAAAGCAACCTCCACCTTCTAAAGTCAAGGTTGGGGGCTGGCTGCCGCAGAAAGCAAGCATTCTGGTCTATTCCTCCAGCTCTGACTACACAAAGGGCAGCCCCACACCTGTGGGCAGGGCCTGCATTATTCGGAATCGCCTCTGGTTCTGGAAATTCTTCAGTTCTGGTTGACACGGAGGAGAGGGAGCATTGCTTCCTGCTCCATTCGCCTACAAGTAGCAGCTCTGAAAGGGTCCCCTTTTCCCCTTCGCATCACCCTATCTGTCCCCAAATCTGACTTCCCCTTCCATGAGCTCCCAGGTGGGTGGCATTTGCCCACTTCCCTGACTACCAAGTGTGGCCATATGAATACGGCCATAACAACAGTGGTGGAGTGTGTGGAGGGGTAGGTGGGAGGAGAGGAAAAAGGCCGGAGTGGGTTAGAGAGAAACCGGGAAGGGAAGAATGGAGAAAGTGAGTATCGACAAATTAGATTCATCTTTCACAGCCCTTTGCTATACCAGTAAAAAGGAAGAGAGAAATGGGGAAGTAGAGCATACTGAAGAGCACTATGAAATCAAGGGAGGATTTCTTTTTTCTTTCTTTTTTAAGATGGGAGATATCACAGCATGTTGTCACTAAAAATGAACCAGTCAAGAGGGAGAAATCAATAAATTCAGGAGAGAGGAGATAATAGGAGGTGTGATGCCCGTGACTAGGAGAGGAACTGGGGACTACATACGAGGGGAGAGTCAGCCTTAAACAGAAGCAGGGACAACTCATCCAAAGAAGAACTGGGAACCTATTTTGGGGGGCTGCAGGGGAGCTGCCTTCCCAGCAGGTTCTCCCTGTGCAATCTGCTGAAACCCTCCGTGTGGCTCTAAGTCAGCTCCGGATCTAGGACAACACGTCAGGCTCTCCGGCACGGCCTGGCTGGCTTTGTCATCCCTGGCCTCTCTCTCCAGCACACTGTAAATCAAAGGCCCAGGCTAGAGCTCAGACAGCAAACCTGGAGATGAAAAGGAGACGAGACCAAAGGAGACAGATAAAACCTTCCTCCTGTGAGACAGTATGGCAGCTGGCCAACCTATCAGCTAACATCAGCCCGAAGTATCATTTCCCCTTCTTTATTTCAAGAACTCTACCTGATCTTTCACAGCTATTCTTTTTTAAACCTGATCATGACAAACAACTCTCACTGTGGGAGAATGAATGTCTTCTATTCTGAACACTTCAGAGGCCAATTTCTAGAGTTTTCTATCACTGGGAGGTAAATCCCAAGAGGGCAGAGACTGCATCTAGCTTTCACTTCACCCAGGAACTAGCACAGTGCCTGGCACATAGTAGGTGCTCAGCGAACATTTGATGAATAAATGCATTGAATTGACTTTCCATCTCTAAAGGTCCATCAATCACTCAAAGAATACCTGTTGAGTGCCTATGTGTATAGCACGGTGCAAGGAGCTATGTAAGGGCCATGAAACTTAACTTGGCATATGCCCGATGCACTTAGAAAGACAATCAAGTCCTCATTATGTAACCACTGGAATCCAGTAGTTCTTTTTTTAAAAAATATATTTTATTGATTTTTTACAGAGAGGAAAGGAGATGGATAGAGTTAGAAACATTGATGAGAGAAAAACATCGATCAGCTGCCTCCTGCAACCCCCTACTGGGGATGTGCCCGCAACCAAGGTACATGCCCTTGCCAGAATCGAACCTGGGACCCTTCAGTCCGCAGGCCAATGCTCTATCCACTGAGCCAAACCGGTTAGGGCTCCAGTAGTCCTTTAGGCCTAAACACAAAAGTGTAACTGTTCCAGCCAGTGTGATGTTTTAAATATTCTATGTAGTTCCTATGGTGCCTGAAATTAATAAGCATTCACTGAGTACTTACCACATGTGACGAAGGCAAAGCAGTTATAAAGGTGAGCATTACAGTAAGCAAAGTTTGGGACTGGAAATAACAGATAAGGCTAAGAAAGATTATAAGTGATTATGTTTTCCTTCTAATGTTCTGTATTTTCAAATTCTCCTACAATTAGTATGCATTGGTTTTGAAGCCAGAAGAAAATAAATGCCCCCGAAGAGGTGGAATAAGGTAGGGAGAGTATTAGGCAAGTCAACAAAAATGAGTCAGGAAGAGGCAACCCCTGTGGGAACCCACAATGGAGGAGCACAAGCTTTGGAGCCTGCAGATCTGGCCACGTCTCCACACGGCAGCACATTAGCTGTTTGGGCAGTTAACTTCGCCCCGTTTCCTGATCTGTACAACAAGGGTCATAGTTTCTTCTTTAGGTAGAGAATGAAGACTAAATGAGAGAATACATCGAAGGCTCTTAGCACAGTGGTAAGGGAGAGTAAACGGTGGCTATTATTTCAATATCTTATTAGGTGACAGACAGTGACGTCTAATGCACTCTTGGAATTATTATAGCTGTCCCAAATTTCTCTCCTAATATGAAGCTGTAGAGCCTTCTCCTACCGCATTCTTTTACCACCTTTTTTGCCGTCTTCTCTTTTGCTCCACTGCTTTTGTCTCTGCCAGGGTTACCAGTAACACCCACTGGTGTGCGCAGCTCTGCAGGTGGGATCTAGTTTAATGAGGCGAGGACCAGGTCACGTGATCCATGGTTCCTGCCATCCTGACAACTCAGTTTGTGATTTCAAGCCTCCTATTCACTCTTGACAACTCCATGTCATCTCATCTATAAAGTGGGGACAGGATCTCTGCCTCTACTTACTGCAGAAAAATACCAAGAGAGAAAAAAATCTGAGTAAATAGCCTCTGGCAATGACAAAGTAGCTGGTGCCCAACTTGCCCTCCTGCTGTGAACAATACGAAAACCGGACAAAATGCACGGAACAACTGTTTTCAGGTACTAGACGCAGGTAGTATAGGACTTTGCTCCCTTAGAGAAGGGAAACAGTAAGATGTCTGATTGCCCCAACGTTCTGCCTAGGGGTACTTTCTGGTCCGCAGTGCACGGAGGAGAAAGCCAAGCAGAGGACAGCGGTCTCCTCCCTGGGAAGACAGAGACTGGAGCCTGAGGTGCCTGGAACCTGGGGGGCAGAGTGCTGGGGGAGAGGGAGCTCACAGAGAAAGAGCTCCAGGAACTGGCAGAGAGACAGGGGGGGCGGTTCTGTGCAGAGTAAGGTGTTTAATGGCATGCCTGGCCACCGCCTCCTTGAGGCCAGTAGCACTTCCATAGCTGTGACAACCAAACATGCCTCCAAACATTGCCAGATGTCCCCTGGGGGCAGGGGTTGAGGGGAGTTCATCCCTGGTTGAGAACCACCATTTTAGAGTAAATGCTGAAGTTACCCACACAAATGAGGAAGGATGGAGGCAGTTGTTACAAGATATAGGATATCAGTAGTCAGAAGAAAACTTGTCCTGGGCTGGAGCAGGCTGGGCTGTGACGTTGGAGCCCACCTCATACGAGGCAGACGGCTTTTTTTTTTTTTTTTAATGTTTTTATTGCTTTGAGAAAGAGAGAGGGAGGGAGAAAGAGAAACAGAGAGAAAAACATTGATTGGCTGCCTCATGCCCCCTACTGGGGATCAAGCCCTGACTGGGAATTAAACCTGCCACCTCTGGATGCCTGGGACAGTGCTCAACCAACTGACCCACACTGGCCAGGGCGAGACAGACAGCTTTTTCCTACATGGATGCCGCTCATCAGACACATGACCTTGGGAATGTGCCCATAAAGGGAAAATAGAGATTTAGCTGTGTACTCAGAGCAAATGAATCTGATTGTATGGGTTTATTTAACGAGAGCCTTATCTATGAATGCTATCAAGATTTACTCTAAACAGTAATTATTCATTGTCTAATATTGTGCAAACATGTACGTTCAGATGCTTTCTACTGTTTAGTCAGACATCTAGCTCTTTAGGGATTTTTTAAAGCCGTCATTTAATCACTTATGAACACAGTTTTAGAAAGAAAAATACACCCCCAACATTTCTCACCTCCTCTTAGGAGAAATTATTATTTTTAGTTCCACCTCTGGAAGCACACTCCAATGATGTACGTGTCACAGCTCTGAATCTGCGACTATGGCAACTCATTAAAAAGGCCCCCCCCCCCCCCCTGCCGAAACCGGTTTGGCTCAGTAGATAGAGCGTCGGCTTGCGGACTGAAAGGTCCCAGGTTCGATTCCGGTCAAGGGCATGTACCTGGGTTGCGGGCACATCCCCAGTGGGAGATGTGCAGGAGGCAGCTGATCGATGTTCCTCTCGCATCGATGTTTCTAACTCTCTATCTCTCTCCCTTCCTCTCTGTAAAAAATCGATAAAAAATATATAAAAAAAAAGGCCACCCCCATAAATTCCTTTATGGTATATAAATTTGATGTTCTAAAACAAATATTTTACCATGAATTAATTCTTAGCAAGTAATAAGATTAACTTAACTCAAATTAATTTCTATAACACTTCCACCATCTGTAAATATTTCTTGCACATTTTAAAGAAAATCTTTTGTTACGTAATCATTAGGCTTCATCATAAATATTAACTGATATATAATCCTCACCTGAGGACATGTTTTTATTGATTTTTAGAGAGAGAGGAAGGGAGAGAGAGAAAGAAACATCAATTGGTTGCCTCCCGTATGCACCCATGTGTGTTCTGACCAGGAGTTGAACCTTACCACCTTCTGGTGCATGGGACGATACTCCAACCAACTGAGCCACTCAGCCAGGGCGATATTAACTAATATTAAAATACAGCAATATAATTCTCAAGACATAATTCAACTAGTGAGAATATTCACTCACCAAATGCATTGGGTAAGATATGTACAAAGAGAGCCACAAGATTGAGAAAAAGTGGCAACAACCTAAACAGACATCATGCTAAATAAATTATGGTTCAATGATAAAATGGAATACTATGCAGCCACTAAAAATATGAGAGATCTACATGTACTAGCTTGGCAAGATGCCTTAATATAGCATTAAGTGAAAAGAGCAAGATAAAAAAAAATTGGTATATATGGTAAAATTCTATTTGTATTTCTAAAAAATAGATATATGTGCTGTTTGTGTGTCTGTAATATGTGCATGTATATATGTATGTATATATACCTGTATGTATGCATATGTTTATAATTGTGTAGAAAAAATACCTGTAAAGATACACAGAAGTTTTTTACACTGATTACCTCTAAGGAGAAGCACTATGGAGACAAGGCCTTTGCTTTTCACTTCATACCCTTCTAGTTATTTTTTTAAAGAAAAAAAGTGACTAATTCCTTTATCACAAGTACCATAACTATCATACATATACCAAAGTGGGGACCTCCCCCCAAGACGAGTTGTGGAAAATCTACAAAAAGAACAAAGATATACTTTGGGTTGTTCTCTATAGCTTGTTACTTGAAATCACCAATGAATCCTAGGGAGCATGAATCCTGAGGCTTAGCAAAAAAAGGCCATGTCCTCAAAAAGGAAATCTAAGGAGTACCTCTTTTTCAGCAAAGTTAAAATAACTCTAGGGTTTGCAACTTGCCAAATTAGAATATTCCACAGAAATAAGACTCTGTAACTTTGAAACTGCTTTGAATAACTAGAATGAGCACTATTTTCAGAAGTTGGGAGTTTAGATTGTATTTCTGGATTTTTTTTTAACCGAAGTGAAATCACTGTGCCAATTCTGAGTCACAGTTCAAGCACAGTCAGATGTAGGCAAGAGCTGCCCTTGGCCCAGCACAGAGAAGGGACACAAAGCAAAGGCCGAATGCGAAGGGGCACAGCTCTGCAGGGCTCCCGCTGCGTGCTGAGGGCTCTGTCCTGGCCCTCGGCTGCTGGCCAGCTGATGCCTAAGCCAGTGTGCTCATGAACAAAATGGAAATCTCAGGCAGAGAATTACAGGCAGTGGTTACCCGGCCACACACTCACTTCCAGGTGCTAAAAGCAAAGTCTTCTCAGTGGAAAGATACAATGCATGCCATTCTAGTAGAGAAGGTGGTGACAGAGGGCTGGCAACTATCACTGCCTCCACTCTGCACCTTCCTCCACGCCAGGATACTCAGTTCACATCCCACAGGCGCACAGAAACAAAAACACGGATATAAACAAGGAACGTTGGGATCTTAACTGATCACCATGGGCAGGCAAGATGGCCAGGAAAGCCAACTTTCCCTCCCTTCTGCAGTGATATGGTGACGGTGACTTTGCCAAGGGCCAGAAGCAGATGCCAGGAACCTCTCCAGCTCCCGAGACAACACCATGGCTTCTTTTAGGCCTAAACCTAATCCCTCTAGAACTTGGGAAGTAGTTTATCAAAACCGCACGCCTGCCTGCGAAGTGTGGAAATGGACACAGGGCATTTACTGCAGATAATCCGCTTCCTCACAGCAATACAGGAAAATGTTCAGTGCTCCGTAACCTTCACAAGCTATTTGATATATGATAGAAGAAAAGAGATAAGCAAATGTTCTCATTTCCAACAGGGAGGAAGAAAGGTACAATGCATAAACCCATACATTATGGATCATTGAGCCTGGTGGTTGAACAGTGTGGGGGTGGAGACTGTCATTTGTGACACCTATTGTCTATCCAATTCCATTATTATCCCCATAAAACAGATGAAAAAAATGAGGCTCAGAGAAGTTCTTTAACACGTCTAAGGAGACTAAGTAGAAAGTGATGAAACCCCTCAAGCCCCAAAGGCTGTCCTTTCTGCCTGGCCCCGCCCTCAGCCCTGTCACATTGGGCCCACTCCTGTCTGACCACAAATGCAGTACAGTTCAAGCATTTACATTCCTAGTTTGCTGTCTGCTCCATAATATCTACCTTTTACCCTTTCTAAGAAATTGAAAAATGTACCACTGATATAAAGGTCTAATTTCTTAATTTAGAGAAAACAAAGGGGAGATTGGGGAATCGATTAATAAAGGAGACGGAGAGCTGAACGGGTTTGGCTCAGTGGATAGAGCATCGGCCTGCGGACTCAAGGGTCCCAGGTTCGATTCCGGTCAAGGGCATGTACCCTGGTTGTGGGCACATCCCCAGTGGGGGGCGTGCAGGAGGCAGCTGATCGATGTTTCTCTCTCATCGATGTTTCTAACTCTCTATCCTTCTCCCTTCTTCTCTGTAAAAAATCAATAGAATATATTTAAAAAATAAATAAATAAATAAAGGAGACGGAGAAATAGAAACACAGTCGTATTACTGCGGCTTCATCAGTGCTAGACCAAGAGCTGGGCAATAAGGTACAGCTTTCCTAGGTCAAGACAATACTATCTTCTGGGAGGGAAAGGGGCATTTGGGGTGAGGAATTTTGTTTTCCCCGCAGCTGATCACTGTGGAAGGTTGCCAGGCTTCCTGCGGCCTGGACGCCACCAAGATTTCCTGGGCAGGGCAAAGGTTTTATTTCACCCCAGCAGCACACAGCCCGCTTCTCAGTAAACAAACTGCCGAGGAGTCTGAATACATAGAATTTCTCAGGTTGTTTTTTCTATCTCTGCCTTCAAACACATCAAGTTTCTGAGTCAATGGGAAACATCGCATGCAACATTGAACGAGATCCTGCTTCGGAACGCCAGGTCCTGTCCGATGCACCGGCACGTCTTCCTGTGTCAGTCACAGAATGTCAGGTGGCACGGGGATACACCATTAGGTGACAGAAACAGCTGATGGACGCCTGCAGCAAGTGCAGCTTCTGCATGGAATTCCTGGGGTACACCTTGGCCATAATTGAAGTGTCTTTGCACAGTCACAGGTCACTCTGTGATAGTGAAAGATGAAAGGATGTGGCAGACACTGAACCAACAGAACTGGCCTGGAGGTGAAAGTCACATAAGAAACATACGGGAGACGGGGTGGTAGCGAGATTCTTTGTTTCTTGCTCTATAGTGTTAGGCATTAGTTTAAAGATCCAGCTATAAGAGCAGGCTGCTTCCTCTTTGGATACGGAGGCAGGAGACAGGTGCCCAGCCCCTAAAGAGCAAGCCCACTATCACCTCCTCGTGTCGCTCTTGTTCTATTCCTTCAAATGTTAAATTCAGGCCTAGGATACAGGGGGAGGGCGTCCCTGAAACCTCACACTATATTCACACCTTCCCCTTTTTTTCTGGGGACAGTTTTCATTCTCTCTACCAGATTCTCAAAGGGATCTGCAATCAAACAAGGTGAGCGAATGCCTTTGGGCCTTCAGGAATGTCCTATCGAAACAGCCACACAAAAAGATGAAATACTGCCTTTTGCAACAATGTAAACTTTCATTACCTTGATGGTATCATGCTAAGTGAAATAAGCCAGACAGAAAGGACAAAAACCGTATGATTTCACTCATATATGGAATATGAAACAAAAAAGTAACAAGCGAACTGACAAAACTAAACAAACAAACTCACAGGTACAGACATCAGAATGGTGGTTACGAGAAGGAAAAGGGATGGGGGAGGGCAAATGGGGTTCAAATATAAGATGACAAAGGAAACTAGACTGGGCGGTGAGAACACAAGGGCTTATACAGATATCAACTTACAATGATGTACACCTGAAATTTACACAATGTTATTAACCAATATTATCTCAGTTAAAAAAAGGGACCATCACCAATACTTCCCACCCCTTCAACAATGACCTATTGAAATACAGTCCCTCTTGAGTTTTGAGTGTTGTGGGCTAATCAGGTGTACGCCAAGGAGGGGGAGAATAAACCCAGGACAGCGATAAGGGAAGGCCAGGGCTGGCAAACAAGCCACATAGGAGCCAGAGCTAAATGTAACCCCTATTGTTTTGTCCTGGCCCTGGCCCTGTAGTGCGTGACAGAGAATCCCATGGCGTAAGCATTAGGAGAAACCTGGGGAAGCAGTGGGCTTTACCAGGCTGTGGCTGGGAGGACCCACTGGGTTAAGGCGCAGTATTGACTACGGTGGCCACTGACAAAGCTCTGGAGTTAGATTGTCTAGAAGATCCACCGTAACCTTGCTTAAATAACCTCGCTGGGCCTGTTTTCTCTGCTGTAAAATGGGGATAATACAGAATGGCTCCCTAGGTTTATTCAAGGATTACCTGGAGAAAGGCCAAGTAAACATTCAGTAAATACCGGCTAATTTGTAAATGACTCCCTACTCCCTTTGCAACCACTTTTGTGTGTGACATTTGTAGTGAGCACTTGCTGAGGCTGAGAGATGTGTTATGACCTCTATGCTAATTCTTGCATTTAAGAACTTGTGGCCACATGTGTTAAAAGTATATTCTTAGCTTTGCTGCTTAGCTATTTCAGAACTTCTCTCTTCAAAGGATCCACACAAGTTTACCTCCTCCATATTTTTCTTATATCCCACTTTCTGGAGATATCACAAAGTCTACAACAATTTGAACATTTCTAAATTCAACAGACATAATGACAGAGGGGACTTTCCAATATCTGCTACTGATAACACACAGCTAAAAATGTCTTTTGTTTGTATGATGCTTTGAACTTCTTTCACAGCTACTCTTTATTTTACTTATTAGAGGGCCAATGCATGAAATTCATGCATGGATAGAGTCCCTAGGCCTGGCTGGCGATCAGGGTCCATCTGTGGGGCGACTGGCAGGGCGATCGGGGGGGCAGCACTGGCCCGCTTGCTGGCCAGCCCCCGCCCCTCGCTGTCACCCACTTGCCAGCGGCCCCGCTGCCCGCCCCCCCACCAGTTGCCTCCCTCTGAGACAGCATAAAAAAAGATAAAATCAAGGAAGAAAAACAAGGAAGAAAAAAAAACCCCAATCCCTGGAAATTAGGAAGAAAAAGGTATTATTCCTGTTTCACAGAGAAAGAAACCAGGGCACAGAGCTAGTAAATGACTGTTTGAAGCTATGTGGGTTAAAAGCTAGAAATAACCTGAGACTAAGCCAGCCCTAAAAATGGCATCCTGGGACTCTGGAGTATTGGGAAATGACAAAACAAACTAATGTCAAAGAGACCACCATCCTGGTCGGCAAAGCTGGGCAGAGACACGGAGACTCCTCCTGGGAGAAGTCGTGGAGCTGGGTGTGGTTGGAGATTGGAGGGCTGGTGGTGCTGATGGCAACAGTGTAACTCATACCATAGATCAGGTACTCACAAAGTGCCCCCACCATCCTAAGAATGTTCCAAGCATCACTTCATTTAATGCTCACCACAATGCCTTATGATGTAGGTACCAGCATTATTCAAATTTTGCAAATGAGGAAAACAAGGCCCAAAAAGATGAAGTAACTTGCACGAAGTGATAGAAGAAGTACATGGCAGATGTTAACTCAGATGGGTCTGATTCCAGAGCCCGCTTCTCACTTCTAGTATCTGCAGAGTCCCGATAGGACAGGAAAGCTGGGTCTGGAGGAGCAGGGACATCTTTTCACAAAGCTAAGAAGGTGAGAGGGGCAGGATGGTGGGTGTGGGCCAAGGAAGTTGCAAAGGAAAACGAGGACTCTGCTAAAAATCAGAAAGTCATGAACTAATTCCCAAGCCTTTTATTTGGATGTCGCCAACTTGTTGGGCAGAAAACTTCCTTAAAGTGACCTCACAAGGGATCAGGACACTGATCTGTTTCCAAAACCAACCTTAACTCTGAAATAGGATAACAGGTTGATGATGATGATGATGATGATGATAATTTTTTAAAAAAGTGTTTGCTTTTTCCTACAGTAAGATTAGAGCTATCATTCAATTTAGTGAGTATTTACTGAGCACATATGTAACAGGCACTGTAGTAGGCACAATGATTTTGAACACAAGACTATAGGGAAGAATTTATATAATTTTTCACAGCACATTAACAATTTTTTAAACATCAAAAATTTCTAAATTTTAAAATAGAGCACTTCTAATTCTTCCATATCTGGGATATACCTGGGTGTCAATTTACCAGGCTATTCCTATTACAGTACTCTAATAAATTACTGTTGTTGGTTTTTTGTTGTTTTTTAAACCTTTATTCTCCAGAACATTATATTTTTATTTTTTAAAATACGTTTTTATTGCCCTAGCTGGTTTGGCTCAGCGGATAGAGCATCAGCCTGCGGACTGAAGGGTCGCAGGTTTGATTCCGGTCAAGGGCATGTACCTGTGTTGCGGGCACATCCCCAGTAGGGGGCATGCAGGAGACAGCTGAATCGATGTTTCTCTCATCGATGTTTCTAGCTCTCTATCCCTCTCCCTCCCAGTTTCTCTCTGTAAAAAATCAATAAAATATATTTTTAAAAAAGACAGAATCAGTCTTCTCTGCCTCCCAGAAAAAAAAAAGGAAAAAAATTAATTTTATAGAGTTTGGCCCAAATTAGGCACCCCCAAACATAGGCCACTTGTAACAGTAGAGGTGGTATCTGGTAGAACATTCTTTCAGAGGTAGGACCATTGTTTTATAGATTTAAAAAATCTATCTGATCAAATTTCCCAGCACCATTTATTGAAGAGATTGCCTTGATTCCATTGTATGCTCTTGCCTCCTTTGTCAAATGTTAATTGAGCATAATGGCTTGGGTCAATTTCTGGATTCTCTGTTCTGCTCTATTGGTCTATATATCTGTTCTTTTGCCAATACCAGGCAGTTCTGAGCACAGTGGTATTTTAATATAGATTGATATCTGGTATTGTGATCCCTCCAACTTTGCTCTTCTTTCTCAAGATTGTTGTGACTATTCAGGGTCTTTTTTATTCCATATAAATTTTTGGAGAGTTTGTTCTAGGTCTGTGAAATATGCCATTGGTGTTTTAATGGGGAGTGCATTTAATCTATAGATTGCTTTGGAAAAGGGGGGCATATGAAATATTTTCAACAATAAAGATTTTAAAAATAAAAAAAATAAAAACCAATGGAAAAATATCCTCAGGTGAGGATAACAAAAAGAAATTTAAAATAAAAGAATAGTAAAAACAATAATAAATAGTTCTAGGCAATGAGTATGAGTAGGAATTTAACCTGAAGAATAATTTAACATTTATCAAATTTTTAATTCTATCATTTCCATTCGCTTCTTTTTATAAGTTGTATTTCTTCGCTGAGGTCTTTCCATTTTTTCACTTGTTTCAAGAGAATTTGGAATTGATTGCTGAAGCATTTTCATGGTGGCTGCTTTAAAATACTTGTCAGATGATTCCAACATCTGATTCATCGTGTTGATGTCTCTGACTGCTTTTTCACTTGAGTTGTGATCTTCAGGTCTTGGTGTCAAGAGCGGTGATCTTTGATTGTATCCTGAGCATTTTGTCTATTATGTTTAGAGACTATTACATTTGGAGAATTTTGGTCTTTTACATGGGTGTCTCATGGTGGAGGAGGGAGAGCTCGGGCCTCCCGGGGGGAGGGAGGAGGAAGAGGCTTCCCAGGCTGAGCTGCTTGTTTAGGTGGGATCCCCTTTTCAGTGTCCCCAGAGAATGTGCGTGGGGGAGGGCAGTTGCAGGCGCACCGGCACAAAGGCACTTTCCAGTCACTGTTCATGCATTGGCAGAAGCCCCTTGCTTGTGCCTTCTGGCTGCCAAAGTCTGGCTTAGCAGGGGATGTAAGCCTCAGGCCACTTCCTGTGGCCACTTCCTGTGGTGGGTCTTTTATCAATTCCCTCTTTCTGGGTGCTAAGCTAGCCTCGTGATGTTGGACGGACAACAGGTCAATCCCGGGAAGAAATGACTCCTTCCTGGGCCCCTTCTTGTTGCTAGACTTCAGGTCAGGATGCATGAGGTCCTGGGCACCTTATTCCATTGATGTTGTTCCTTCAGTCTGGAGCCCCAAACCAACTCATCTTCTTACCCCTGCAAAATGTTCCCATTTAGTTGCCTGTTGTGTTTCTGGGGCTTACAGTTGTACTTAGCAGGGAGAAGCAGAGAGAAATAGGGCTGCTCCATCTTGTTAGGTTCGAAATCCCAAAAGATTTTAAAATTTTCATTACCCTTTAAAGCGACTATAATTTTATCAGATAAAGTAAATTTAAACCCTTTGGTCTTATCTTTGTTTTGTTTCTTTTTTTAAAAGCACAACTTTCACTTGGCAAATGGGCAGAGAAAAACCAGACATCGTTCTTTATGTCTGCATTAGCCTGCAATCAATCTAGCCAGATAAATGAAAAGGGGTCCTCAGGTTACAGAATGCATGTCCAGTAAGTAGACCTAACATTGCTGGCCTCAAGGCAAGTTAGCTTCTCAGATTTCAAAAGAGTAAAATAGGCTCCAATAACTTTTAGTCTGATTCCTAGTAGGCACAAAGATCTGCAAAGAATGAATTACAAAGACTTAAGACATGTTACATTTAAATTCTTTTTCTTGGTAAGGCTCAAGAATATGTTTAAAAAGTAGCCACCAGAGGGCAGTAGACTCACACTCTGCCCAATAGCAAGAGATTGCCAGACACATCTCAGCTCTAGACCCAGAGCAGCTGTGTAGGTACTACCTAAAAACATGGGATATTATTTTAACCCATTTTTTCCCAAACTCTATTTCTAACATGTCATTGGCTCATGGGTAACTTCCCCATTTTTTAATTCCTAGTATTCCCTAGTATTTTCCAAGAGTTCTTTGTAAAAAAAAAATTCTGGACATAATTACTAAATATATTATAAAGAAACTAGAGGCCCAGTGCACGAAATCATGCATGGGTAGGGTCCCTAGGACTGGCCAGTGATCAGGGCCAATCTGTGGGTCAACCAGTGGGGCAATCCGGGGGCCCCCATGGCACCCACTTTGGCTGGCCTGGGGCCCGTGAGCTGGGGGCAGCGTTGCACGCACATCTCCAGTGGGAGATGTGCAGGAGGCAGCTGATCGATGTTTCTCTCTTATCGCTCTCTATCCCTCTCCCTCCCAGTTTCTCTCTGTAAAAAATCAATAAAATATATTTTTTAAAATATACGTTTTTATTGATTTTTTTTAGAGAGAGAAGAAGGGAGAGGGATAGAGAGCTAGAAACATCAATCACCAGTCACGTGCCCTGGCCGGGAATCAAACCAGTGACCTTTTGATTCATGGGTAGACACTCAACCACTGAGCCACAAGGACCAGGCTAAATAACTGTTTTTTGAACAGCATCCCTCCTGTTCTGCATATCTCCAGCAGCAGCTCCCACCCTCCACAGTTCTTCCCTGTGCTCACTTCAAGCTGTGGCTTTTCCCTTCCATCAGATCCCCTGTAGCCAGGCCTTTGAGGGAGTCAGTAAAGCTATCTGAGAACTATTTCCAATTGTCCCCTCTCCAGGCCACTGAAAGGATTGCACCTCCTGGCTGCAATGTGGAAATGGGGCCATTAAATAGTTCTGGGCAGGGAGGTGAGTGGGAAGAGATCGAGAGATCAACCAAAGAACTTGTTTGCATATTAGGCTTTTATTATATAGGATGGGACTCAGTACCTGTGGTTCTTTGTTTTTAAAATTTATTTAAATGTTCCACTCAATTGCATTATTTTGTAAGCAGAAAAAATCTTGTACACTATAGAATGTGATAGGAATACAGTTTTCTTAAGAAAATTGCTTTAAAAAAAGAAGTCTTAGGTGTCCTTACAGCCATAAACTCTCACACTGTAATTAGAGAGATGTTTGCTGAATAAATAAATTAAAGAAGCATCCCCGCTAGTAACATGCTTTCTTCATGATGGAGAAATGTAGTGATAATTTTCAACTCTCAGTGGCATTTTGTCTCCTCACAGATGTTCATTTCTCTGCTGGTTATTTATTTATTTACTTACTTACGTACTTTAATAAGGGGCCTTTAGAGACCAGTTCAAGCCAGCCTGAAGACTTTGCCATTGAGTTGAACAAATTTGCAGGGCTTATGTAAGAGTATATTCTATTTAACTTAGAAACTTTCTCATCCTATAATACACATAAGATCAATCATAGCTTAAATATGATCAAGTTATAAAGTGGCAATCAAGGTACTGTGATACCTTATGTCTATTTTAAAATCATATCACAATTTCACTAATATGTATTTTTTATTTATTCATTCAACCAGCCTTTGCTGAGCATCTGCTATGTGCCAGGCACTGTACCCTTATTCTCTACTCACATGTGAGGGTCTAGGTTTAGAAGGCAGCAGCTGCAGACATTGTGATTAGACAAGACAGAGAACAAAACACGAACCCTGACAGGCAAAGAGGAATTAATTAAAAAGCATTTACCCTTAAAAGTTATGCTTCACCCAGCCAGCGTGGCTCAGTGGTTGAGCATCGACCTACGAACTGGGAGGTTGAGGTTTGATTCCCGGTCGGGGCACGTGCCCAAGTATATATATTTTAAAGTTATGCTTCAATAACCTGGGTTTTTCTAACATCAAGCATGTTAGCAAAACCCAGCTCTATCAAAAATTTCAGGGATCTTGCTGGTCTGTTACGGGCAGCCACTCAACAGACAAAAAGCATGATTTACAACCTCAAATGGCAAAGAGCCAAGAATAAGAAGAGTTCCCAGGCCAGATGAGAACATTTCTTCTGGATAGAAAAAGTTATCAAGGGTTTCATTCATTCCAGCAAACAGAGTTAAAATTCCCAACTTGTTTTCTTCCCTTGTTTTTTGTGGGGTTTTTCCCTTTGGTTTTAACATAAGAAGCTGGTGTGAAAAATTTAACTGAGAAGGCAATGCCTTCTCTCTGACTAGCCTGCAGGTAGGTAGAGTGTCTTCAACAATGGGAACAGGAGAGGTTGTAAGGGAAACACAGTGGACAGTGGACACAACGCTGGTCAAATGAACCCGAGGCCTGGTCACCCCTGAGAGGGTGCTGATATTGAAGGTATTCTGAGGGAGTAGAAAGAAGCTCGCAGAGACCGGGGGAGGTAGCGGTAAATATTTAAGACTTAATACTGCTTAGTACTTACTCATTCCTGGATGTTTGAAATTTCTTTCAAGTTCTGCCTTTGAAGTCAGCCTGACCCAGATTTGAGCCTCAACATTCCACCATTCCTTAGATAACACATTAATGCCTCACCTCACTCTAAAGCTTTATTTCCTCATAGGTCACATGGCGATTACAATAGTATTTATTTCTTGAGGGCAGAGGTGAGAATTAGAAGGAACCGTGTAGATATATAAAATGCATAGCGCAATGTCTGTCTTGTTTGTCCTGTAAATATATAACAGTGAAGGATACTACTGACGGCGTGTGTTTACCGACTTTAATCAAGCTGTTTCCCCATATTTTAAGAAGACACGGCTGAGTGGCAGGTCATGAGTGAATGTCCACTTGGGGAAGCCCCTGAGGAGCTATCGGGTCAGACCAGCGGGCATTGCTGGACACCTGAACTGGGGAGATAAATGCCTGGAGGTGTGGCCGCAGCAGGAACACGGCCTGCTTTTCAACTCAGCTGGGATTTCTTTTTAAAACTGTGACGGAGCGAAATACAGACGTAAACAAGTCTCTTTTCCCACAGCACATGTCCTTGAAACTCAAAAGTGAGGAGAGACGAGAGACGTCACGGTTGGCAAACAGCATTGTTGAGCCTTGAAAAAGAATTCTCTTCAACTATTATCATCTCTAGTGGCTGTTTCCTGTTATCTACGATTTAGCAGCCTAAATAGAGAAATATCTGTATATTTTTAAAGGGACAGAAAAGTCACCGTTAGGAGAAGTCTGTACAGAGGGTCACCAAAGAAACAGGAGTTGCCGGGTTACTCTGTGACCTTGATGACTTCCTTCATTATCCTGGGGTTCCACTTCCCTTTGTGGAAAATGAGACAATGAGGGGAGCTGGGTGGTTTTCAAACTCTTTTTGGCCCTGACATCCTTTCTTTCAGTGAATGCTTATCTGGAAGCCCACACAGTAAATACGCTGACATGGATGAGCAGGAGTGGGGAGTCCAGGGCCCCCATAAGTTCAGTACTTCCTCCCAATCCCGACCGTGTAGTCCCTAAACGGCTGCCTGAAGTACAGTTTGAAAACCCCTGGCCCAGAAGCGATGCCATTCACGAAGTCTATGGACCTTCACCAGATACACTTAGCGGCTTATCCATCACTACTGGAGCCGCACAATTAGGACACATGGCTGCCTTCCAACAGCAGCAAGCACAGGGTTCAAAATCCCATTTGGGACCTGAAAATTAAGTCTAGGCGGCCGAACTCACGTAACTCAATCCGGAAAGTGGAGACAAATGCAGAGATGCACTGTCCTACAAAATACTCAGACTTCCCAAAAAACGAGACAGAACAAAACCCATCAGCTGAGATATAACAGGAAGTGCCAGGCTCTGCTGTATGATTTCTCAGAGATGTGGGCCCTCACTCCCTTCCCTTCCTCAGGACCTCAGGTCCAGTTTAGAAGGTGCTGGGTCGTGATATCTTTTAATGTACCTATAAAAATGTATTTTAATTCAATGTAAAAGAAACTTTAATATGAAATTTGTCTGTTTTATGAGGTTTTGTTTTCATTTTATTTCACTTTTAAATTTATCCATATTTTAGAATTCAGTAAAACCCAAGGAGAAAAAGTCAATCTTTGTACCTAACACTAGCATTGCTCTCTTCATTAAAGAAGGGAATCAATCCATTACAATGAGAAAGTGTTCTTTCAAAGGGCTTGCCTGCCGTGTGCATTCACAAATTTATTTTGTATCTTCAAAGAATCACTTAAAAATATTATTAAAATGAATAATTTTCTACCTACTTTATTTCACCCTTTTTTTCCTCTGAGTGAGTCATTTTCTCCTTCCTATCTTAAAATTTATTTCTAATGCTAAAAAATATGAGGGGATTTAAATGTAATTATGATTTAAGATATAAACAGGATGTTTTATATATTGGTAAGTATTTTTGTTGTACTTTTATTATCCAAGTTTTTATGTACTATAGGTATTAGTTCTTGTTTACCACATTGTATTTTGAAACCATTATTTAAAAAGTTTCTTATTGTACATACTTGAATTTTGAATGCTCATAGAAATATATTTTTATTGAATTATTTCTTTTTTCTTCTTCTAAAAAACAAATGTCTTTAACATGATTTCCCTATCTAAAATATATCCTGCCACCTATTCAAAATGACAACACATCCAGAATTGTACAAATTCTATTTTAAGATCCTGGATTTAAGAGCTTAATATTTCTTATGAAAATAAAAATTTCTAGAATTACAAATAGATACCATATGATCATTAAAAGAACATAAGGCATATTCACTCAACTCTTAAATATCAAATTTCTTGGGTGAAATGCCTAAATACGCAGGTTATAAAATGGCCTTTGAAGACTGGGATGTTGACAGATTCCCTAAGAAGAATAAGGAGGCATTAAAGTACTATTTACTTTAGACTATAGCTGTCTATCAGCGAGAGCCTTTAATCATCAAAGACTTAATTGGGTTTAACACTCAACTTGCTGTGTACATGCAACCAATTTCTCCAACAACTGACCTTAGAAGTTCAGGTTGGAGGAAAGGTCTGAGATTTTCCACCTCATATTGTAATGTCAGAGCACAACTTCAGAGAAACCCTTTGTCCTGTGTTAGTATGTATCTTGGGTGCTTTCCAGGACAAAGGTTTCAGAAGGCCCTGATGAGATACGCCATGAGAGCCACCCGGAGTTTGTCAAGCTGTCGTAATGCACACAGGACTGCCCCCCCCCCAGGAAACCTTTGTGACCTGGCTTTTGAGAGGTTCATCCAAGACCATCTGCCATTTCACATGAGGCTTCCATTCTGTTTACTCTATGCTTTCCTTCTGCCCGGGAACAAAAGAGGAAGGAGAGAAGTGTTGTAGAGGCAGGAGTTCAAGTACATCAGCAGCGACGTACTCAGGACTAATTGGTGGATTCGATTCAGCAGTCTCTGGAGTGGACTGGGGTAGACGGGGGAGAAAGGGGCGCACTTTAAGTTGGAGAACAATGCAGCTCAGCTGGGGCACTGAGGTCTGAGTCAGCACAAAACAGGCCCAACAGGAGCGGCAGGCCTGTGTTAATGAGTAGTTAGACACCAGCAGGGTCCTCCGCTCAGCTGGCGTGCACCTGCACAGCCTTGCCACTTGTTAAAATATTGCAGTGCTCCCGAACTGCTTGTTAAATATTTTGAGCAAACACCCTTGACACCAGATAACAGAGTCCTGACAAGGAGGCGCAGGAGCTTTGACTGGAGTTGGCAGGAAAGCGGAGGTAGATGATGAAATCCCAAAGGCACTGAGGGGAAAGGGATGGAAACGGAGTTTCAGGAAGACCTTCTTGGGGTGTGGGGCGTTTGCCTTATCTCAGCAGGATGGGCAGAGGGAGGGAGTTTCGTAATCCTGTCCCTGGCTTGGGTGACAGGCTGTGTACGGCAACAGCACGTCATGAGAAGTGGCTGGCTTGTTGGTCATTTAAGGACAGCTGAGCTCTATTTACTTAAACAAATATAACCCGGCCTCGCCTACCTTTGGGTACCGAGGCTGAAATGACCAATGACTAAGGCTTCTGAGCTTTTTCTGACTAATACTTTCAGGTTCTTATCAACCCACTAGTTTCTTAGAAAGTGCTATTAAGCCTCGTGTCCCTTGCCACTAATGTCCTCCTCCAGGGCATGCACAGTAATGTGGCAGTGAGCATACAGACAAGGGCAGAAAAGTGTCCATTAGGTGTGGCTTCTGGTGAAAGTCACTGGCATCTGAGCAAGAGAAGGCTTAGTCTAGTGCAGGGGTCCTCAAACTACGGCCCGCGGGCCACATGCAAATACCAATATTGTATTTGTTCCCGTTTTGTTTTTTTACTTCAAAATAAGATCTGTGCAGTGTGCATAGGAATTTGTTCATAGCTTTTTTTTTAAACTATAGTCTGGCCCTCCAACGGTCTGAAGGACAGTGAACTGGCCCCCTGTTTAAAAAGTTTGAGGACCCCTGGTCTAGTGGGTAATGAGGATGGAGGTCATGTGCCCAGGAAAGAGGAACAATCATAAGATGAAATAGAATGAAGGAGTGTAGGCAACTCCTTCAAAAAGACTGCCTGGCCCAGCCGGCATGACTCGGCAGTTGAACATCGACCTATGAACCAGAAGGTCACGATTGGATTCTGGTCAGGACACATGCCCAGGTTTCGGGATCGATCCCCAGTGTGGGGTGTGCAGGAGGCAACCAATCAACGATTCTCTTTCATCATTGATGTTTCTGTCTCTCTCTCCCTTTCCCTTCCTCTCTGAAATCAATATATTTTAAAAAAAAATCCTGCCTGGAGTCTTTAGGGTTTTCTATGTACAATATCATGTCATCTGTAAATAATGGCAGTTTTACTTCCTCATTTCCAACCGGTGGGCACAGGGGTGGGTCTCAGGCAATCCTTTGTGCTCCTGCCCAGCTCCTCTGGTCTTGATCCCCAGTTCCCTCTCTGCCAGCAGCCCCACTCCCACCGCCACTGCTCCCATGCACTGACAGCACCAGCCCGCTTGTACCTGCTGATGGCGCGGAGAGATTGGGGCGAGCGCTGTCAGAGGGTGCAAGCGGCGGCTGCTGCCCCAGTCGCCCTCCAGGAGCAGGGGGACGTGGAGAAGCCCTCAGGGGCAATCGGGGCTGGCAGCCGCCACTTGCACATGCTGATGGCACCAAGCGATTGGGACCAGCGCCGGGCGCTGACAGTGGGTGCGAGCGATGGCTTTGTCACCAGCAGTGGATGGTAGCGGGGCCATCACCGGCAGCGGATCCGAGAGGTGGTTGCTGGCCCCAATTGCCCCTCAGAAGCAGGGGGAGATGGAGAAGCCACGAGGGGCAATCAGGGCTGGCTCCAGCGCCGGCAGTGGGTGGGAGTGGGGCCGGAGCCGGCAGCAGGTGCAAGCGCCCAGTGGGACCGCAGCGCATGGGAGCAAAGTTGTTGTTTTAAGTATATTTTTATTTATTTCAGAGAGGAAGTGAGAGGGAGAGAAGGAAACATCAATGATGAGAGAGCTAGGGTGGATGTTTTTTAAAGATGGGAAATATGATAGCGTGTTTTCATGATCATGAGAATGACGGGTAGAGGGATCGGATGACAGAGAAGACTGCCAGAGTGATGACCTTGAGTAGGCAAGAGAAGCCAGGATCTAGTGCAGAAGTGAAGGATAAAACAGGCTAGGTCTGCCCCAGATACAGGAGGAAAGGGAGCTGGTGGATGTGCAGTGTGTGTGTGTGGTCATTCTCTTCTGATTGTTTCTGGTTTTTCGATAAAACAAAAAGCAGCCCGAGGTGGTTTGGCTCGGTGAATAGAGCATCGGCCTGTGGACTAAAGGGTCCCAGGTTTGACTCCGACCAAGGGCACGTGCCCGGGTTGTGGGCTCGATCCCCAGTAGGGGGCATGCAGGAGGCAGGCGATTGGTGATTCTCTCTCATCATTGATGTTTCTATCTCTCCCTCTCCCTTCCTCTCTGAAATCAATAAAAAAAAATATTTATTATTATTAATAAAAAAATATTTTTTTAAACAATCAGCTCACCAGATCATCAGCTAATCAGGTGTCAGAAAGGCTGAAGGAGGAGGTCATGGAGGTTTGCAAAGAGAAGAGACGATATAAAACAGTCATCTAGGTGGTGGGAGAATGAACTTCAGGAAAACAGTGTGTGATGGATAGGCAGCACGAAGGGCCCCCTGGAGGTGGTGCCATACAGGTAAAGGGAGCATGGCCAGCGTGGTAGTGGGTTGAGGGGCCCAGATGCTGTGAGGTTATGAAGAGTAGGATTTCCAAGAGTCCACCATGTGCCCGTAGCACGTGCCTCACACATATTCATTCTCATGATATCGCTCCACAACAAGGTAGGTGTTATCATCTCCATTTTACAAATGAGGAAACCAAAACAGAGGCCAAGTGACTTGCCCAAGGTTAAACCACAGGAAGAAGCAAAACCTGAACTCAAGCCAGACTGTTGGACCTGGCACTACGCCACTGATACCTGCAAAATGTTTGTCTCAGCACTTGAGCGTGCCTTCCATGTTTACACCTCTCTCAGGACTTCTAAAAGAACCTTTTTTTTTTTTGCATGAAATGTCTAGATTATTAACGAATACTCCAATATAAATCTTTCAACGTGCTTCTCCCTTATAGAATTGCCAACCACACTGGAAATGATAACAGCTGCTTTCCTGTGGTTTATGCATCCAAAAGTCAATAAAAATAAAAACAGAGCCCACACTGAATTCCCTGGAGGAACAGAGCCAGGCTCTGAGTGCAGGTCTGTGGACCTGCAGGTCTGAACTGGGCAATGAATGGGGGCAAGACGTGAGCTTTACAACCAGGGATGGTCACTACGTCAAGGAATTATCGTTAAGCCTAAATAACAGACTTTTGGGTAAACTGAGTCAGAGAAGCTTATAGAAAAGTTGTTACCTAAATTCAGAGTATCCTTCCTATGAGGAATATGAAAGCCCTTATTGCTATTGTCTATAACACATAACACTGCTATTTTCTGAAGTTTTACGAGAACAAAACCAAAACACAATCCCACTCTCCCTGTGGAACCAACTGTTTCCCTGCCTCTGATGCATTTGGGTGGAGATCAGAAAGGGACTCAGACAAAAAAAAAAACAAAACAGCTTCCAGGAAACAGCTTTTTGTGGAGGTTACACCAGGGAGGCTGTCCTTTGAAGTGTCTCCTGGTTTTGTTGAGACGTTTTTCTACCTGAGCCAATGCATCATTCCCTAGAGAGAGAGAAACAAACTACTGCGTCCCTGTATATGTTAGGGTTTTTGGGGGGGTTTTTGTTGTCTTTTTTAATGTTAGTTTGTTTTAAACTCTGCTCCTTACCTGGATCCACCTCAGAAGAGGAAAGAACGGAAAGGCCTTCTGCAGAACTAGCAGCCTCGCTGTGGGCCTCCTGGCAGGGTTCCCGCAGCACGTAATCTCTTATGTCACAAGCCGACGGCAGCTCCAGAGAGTTGCTCTCCGCTGACTGGCTGTCTGGAGTGGCTTGCGGAGTTGCCATAGTCCTGCCACGGGAAAAATAAAACAATCAACACAAAAGGCCTTGCAAAGAGAAGCCTCCACTCAGACAGTCACGACTTGAAGGACTGAAGTCCCAGAATCGTAAAGGCCAAAGCGCAGTAGAACCAGGATAATCGGTCTTTACTTCCTTGTCTGTCCTTCAGACCCAGTATTTGTTTATCATATTTTCTTCCTCCTGAGAAACAAATGTTCTCATCATGAAAGAAACCATGAACAAGTCCAGCTGGAAAACAGCCCATGTGCCTGATGAGGATGAAATCATTCAAGGACTACAAGAATATTTAATGAGAAGGGAAATTGTTCATGAGCTATTCCATAAAAAATGGATTTTAAAACAATAGGATTTGATCCAGATTCTGTAAAATAAAATGTCATGTGTGAGATGCTTGCGTGTGAAATATATACACCTCTAGCTAGAAAAACCAAACCCTGAAGAATGTATCGCAAATCAATTTTACTGGTAGCTAATCCAGGGGTGTAATTTCCGGGTAGTGAGATTATAGGCGATTTGCATTTTCCTCTGTGGCCTACTCATACATGCATTTAGCCAATTATTTGACATGCCAGGCCAGGTGTCTTCAAGTTGCTCAGTTTGGGGTGATCCAAACACAGAAACATACCATGTCACACAATGACAAAACGGAGTGGAGCCTGGAAAGGGGTAGGAGGCTTACTGGAGGAGGCAATCCCTGTGCAGAAGGCAGGCCAGGCCATGGCCAGGGGACAGTATGAACACCAGAAGAACCAGCTTGGGCAACCACAGTGGCATGGGGTGTCAGGAGTTTAAAGTGAGAGTCAAGGAACAGTCATGCACTGTGTAACTGGAGAGACAAACCCTGTGGTCTTAGTTGGCACCCTCTCCTCTTCCTGTGCCAAGTCTGGGGAGGACAACAAGGCTGGCTGCTGTCAGCAACTTGGATATACAAAATCTTTTTTTAATATGTTTTTATTAATTTTTAAAATGTATTGTATTAATTTCAGAGAGAAAGGGAGAGGGAGAGAGAAATAGAAACATCAATGGTGAGACTCATCGATCAGCTGCCTTCCGCATACCCCCTGCTGTTCGTGCAAGAGGAGATCGAGCCCACAACCTGGGCATGTGCCCTGACTGGGAATCGAACCTGTGATCTCTTGGTGCATGGATCGATGTTCAACCACTGAGCCACCAGCCAGCGAGATATACAAACTCTTTAGCTGAGCTCTGGGGACTGTGAAAGTGGCTTATTAGGTTCAGTGTTTGGACATTTCTTGTTAAAAATGAGTTGTTCCTGCCCTGGCCAATGAGCTTGTGAACCACGGCAGGGCACTACCAGTCAGGAGCAGGGGCAGATTAAGAACATATTTAGGAAGAAAAATGAGAATAGAACTTAATAACTGAATGAATAAAGGAACTAAGGAGAAATAGAGAGCCAATGAGAATGGCACCTGGGTTGTATTATCAACTGAGGTAGAGAAGATAGAAGAAAGGGGTTTGGGAGGAGGCAGTATTCCAAGTTATGTAATATTATGCAACTATTAAAATGATAGTCAGAACTTGAAAGACCTCAAAGATGTATGTTTGAATGAAAGAAGCAATTTCAGAATAACATGGACAGTCTATAATAATAAAAGGGTAATATGCTAATTAGACCAGACGTCTTCCAGGCGTCATTCCAGATGTCTTTCCTGACAAAGCTGGGGCCAGAGGGAAGCCAGCCCAGGTCCTGGATGCCTGGAGGGAAGTCAGTGCCGGCAGCCAGGGGAAGGAAGGCCTACTCTTGCACAAATTTTCGTGCATTGGGGCTTTAGTATAATAATAATAAGAGTAGGTGCCCTGGCTGGTGTGGCTCAGTTGGTTGGGTGTCATCCTCTGCACCTAAAATTTGTGGGGTTCAATTCCCAGTCAGGACACATGCCTGGGTTGTGGGTTTGATCTCCGGTGGGGTGTGTGCAGGAGGCAGCCAATTAATGTCTTGCTCTCACATCAGTATTTCTCTCTCTCTCTCTTTCTCTCTCTCTCTCTCTCCCCCTTTCCCTTCCTCTCTCTCTAAAAGTCAATAAAAAATCTTAAAAAAAAATAAGAATACTTATCAAGTGTTCATTGCATGCCAGGTATTGTGCTGAGCTTTATCTGCAACCGCTCTATGAAACAGGTAATCCAATTATTACCCTAATTTACAGTCAGTCAGACCCAGACACAGAGATAAGTAGAGTAACTTGCCCAAGGAAACCCACCTAGAAAGTACCAAGCTAGGATGAACTCAGCACCAAGACCTCCCACTCTCCTCTGTCTGCACAGCCTCCATACTGTGACCTAAGCAGGCACAGATAGGAGAAGGTGGATGGAAACAAATCAACAGAGAGACCTGGCAAGACCCTTCTTGTTTGAAGACATCAAGTCACATGCTGTTGTGAACATTTGCTCTAGCAGAGTGAGCCAAGACATCAGCTGATTGCGTCTGAAAGGAGTGGAGTGATTAATGTGCCCAAAGAAGCAAGAACGTCCTGTCTTTTCACACATGCTACATTAGCCAATCAGGCCTGAAGTTTCAGCAAACACCTCTGCTGCAAGCTATCAGCGGCTCCTCCTTCTCTCCTCATGTTACCAAACACTGCTCTGGAATCTTCTGGAAGGGATCAAATAGGTAGGTCAATGAATGCCTGCCTGCAAAGGTGCCTTGAAATCAACCATCAACTGAAGGTGTTGTTATCGATGTAAAACAAAAGAAATCCTTTTCGAAAACAAATAGTACACTGATGTGACATCTACCTTTTCTTTTAGAATCACTTACATTAAACATCAAATACATTCCAAACTAGGCATGTGAACAAATAAGAATTTGTGCATGTAAAGCACAAAGCAAGTACTAGGTATAGAAGAGACGCTTCTCATTATAGTCTGAAACCACGTAGCTGGCAAGTAAAATACAATGATTATTTTTGGTCCCAAAATTTTTTTTTTTTTCTTTTTTTTTAAATATATTTTTTATTGATTAAGAAATTACATATGTGTCCTTGTCCCCACGTTACCCTCTACTCCCCCCCCCGCTCTTGCCCTCCCCCCCGTTGTCCGTGTCCATTGGTTAGGCCTATATGCCTGCATGTAAGTCCTTTGGTTGATCTTCCCCCCTTA